>NC_056034.1:21264454-21580158 GCF_004379255.2 Salvia splendens
CCTCAGCGATAGAGTCTTGAGGGAGGTTCAAAAGGAAGATGATGCCGCAGGAGTTTGGGAGAAGTTAGAGAAAATCTATATGGAGAAGTCGATCTCAAATAGATTGCATCTCAAACAAAGGTTATTCAATTTCAAGTTTTCTGACTCCAAGAACTTAGCAGATCAATTAGAAGATTTTCGCAAGTGCATAGATGATCTTGAGAGTGTGGATGATGCCATGAAAGATGAGGATAAAGCTTTGATGTTATTGAATGCTCTGCCTCAGAGTTTTGAGCAATTCAAAGACTCAATACTTCTTGGAAGGGATTCGAAGGTGACTTTAGAGGAGGTATATTCTGCATTAAAGCTGAAGGGAATGCAGAAATCTGTCAGCAAGCAAATCGATCAAGCTGCTGAAAGCCTTAATGTGAAGACTGCATCAAAGAAACAATTCAAATTCAAGAAACCCTCATCTGATAAATGGAGACCACGGGGTGCGAAGGAAGGTGATCAGAAGGAGTCAAGAAGTTGTTTTTGGTGTAAGAAACCAGGACACATCAAGCAAAATTGCTTTGCTTGGAAGAAAAGACAAACTGAAAATCACAAAGAAGATGGTACAGCAGCTATCACTGAGGAAATTGAAGAGGCAAGAGCTCTCAATGTGGTGGAGGATAGTCCATTATCAAGGCTGTGGATCATGGATTCAGGTTGCAGTTTCCATATGTCCTCCAACCTTGACTGGTTCCAAGATTTAAAGGAATCTGAAGGCTCGGTGTTGCTAGGAGATGATCATGTGTGTGATGTAAGGGGTGTTGGGAACATATGCTTGAGGATGGAAGATGGATCACTGCGAAAGCTTACTGATGTAAGGTACATCCCATCCATCAAGAGAAATTTGATCTCATTGGGACTTCTTGAGAAGATAGGTTATAGATTGACCCTTTATGGTGGAGAAATGCTTGTTACAAAGGATGGCCAGATGATTATGAGAGCTATCAGAAGTAATGTACTCTATTATCTACAAGCTGAGCCTATTGATGGTTCTGCAAATTCAACTCAACAAACCATCAATTGGCATACAAGGCTCGGGCATGTAGGAGTTGCTGGGATGATGCAGTTGGTGAAACAAGGCATAATTCAGATGTCTGAGTCTGATGTACAAAGACACATTGGATCTTGTGAGGAGTGCATACTTGGTAAGAGCAAAAAACTGCCATATGGAGTGGGCAAGCACACATCGAAAGAGCCTCTCCAATATGTTCACAGTGACATATGGGGACCTGCACCAGTGAATAGCCTTGGAGGAGGCAGGTATTTCTTATCCTTTGTTGATGATTTTTCAAGGAAGGTTTGGATAGTAATAATGAAAGACAAGTCAGAAACATTCCAGAGGTTTCAAGAATGGTGTGTAGGTGTTGAGTTGGAGAAAGGAAAGCCATTGAGGTGTCTTAGGACTGACAACGGGCTTGAGTTCTTGTCCCATGAATTTGATGGATTCTGTAAAGATAAGGGGATAAAGAGGCACAGAACAGTCCCTCACAACCCACAACAAAATGGGGTTGCTGAGAGGATCAATAGAACCATTCTTGAAAGGGTGAGGTGCATGTTAATAGCGTCTGGAATGTCTAAACCATTTTGGGGTGAAGCAGCCTCTACTGCTGTTGTTTTGATCAATAAATGTCCTTCAGCTGCCATTGAAAATCAGACCCCAGACAGCAAATGGTATGGATCTTATGGGGATTATTCAAAACTGAGGCCATTTGGGTGTAGAGCTTATGCTCACATAAAGCAAGGTAAATTGGAACCTAGAGCTCTCAGGTGTGTAATGATTGGGTATCAGATGGGAGTCAGTGGGTACAGGCTGTGGTGCTGTGAGGAAGGAAACAAGAAAGTGGTGGTTAGCAGAGATGTGATCTTCAAAGAATCTGAAATGCCTTTCCTCAACAAGGATAATCAGAAAGTTCATTTTGAGGTGGAGAACCAGAGAGTAACTACAGATGTAACTCAGACTGATCTAAATGCTACATCTGATGTCAGTGGTGGTGGAGCTTCTGGAATGCAAGCTGAAATCAGAACACCAGAGAGAGTGATTGCTAGAAACAGAGCAAATAGGAATATTAAGCTCCCTTCTAGATTTAATGATTATGACATGATGCACTATGCACTGGCAGTGGCTGAACAGATGGATTACCATGAACCTTCATCTTATAAAGAAGCAATCAGAAGCCCTGAAAAGGATCAGTGGTTGTTAGCTATGCAAGAGGAGATTGATAGCTTGTATAAAAACCACACATGGATCTTGGTACTGAGGCCTACTGATCAGAAAACAGTAGGGTGCAAATGGATTTACAAAAAGAAGGTTGAGGCCTTCAACAACAACCATATCAGGTTCAAAGCAAGGTTGGTGGCTAAGGGGTTCACACAGAGGGAGGGTGTGGATTACAATGAAATTTTCTCACCTGTTATCAAACACAGCTCCATCAGGCTATTACTTGCTATAGTTGCTCAAAGAGATTGGGAATTGCAACAACTTGATGTTAAAACTGCTTTTCTCCATGGTGAACTTGAAGAAAAAATATACATGGAGCAACCACCTGGTTTTGTGAAGCCAGGAGATGAAAAGAAAGTGTGTTTGCTAAAAAGAAGTCTCTATGGTCTCAAACAAAGCTCAAGGCAGTGGTACCTGAGGTTCAATGTGTTCATGCAGAAGATTGGGTTTGAAAAATCTTTGTATGATCACTGTGTGTTCATCAAGAGAAGAGGTGGAGTTGCTGTAGCATATCTACTGTTATATGTAGATGATATGCTGATCTCTGCAGAGCATAAGGAAGAGGTGGAGTTAGTGAAGGCTGATCTGAAATCTGAATTCGATATGAAAGATCTTGGTGATGCCAAGAAGATTCTTGGGATGGAAATTATCAGAGATAGAGATCACAAGCAGATATGGCTGACTCAAAGGGATTATATCAGTAGTGTGATCAAGAAATTCCAGATGGATCATACCAAACCAGTGAGCATGCCCCTGAGTTCACAGTTCAAGCTCAGCAGCAATCAAAGCCCTAAAGATGATGAACAGAGAAGAGAAATGGATAAGGTCCCATATGCAAACATAGTGGGGAGTATCATGTACACCATGGTGTGTACAAGGCCAGATATCAGCCAGGCAATAAGTGTTGTGAGCAGGTACATGGCTGATCCGGGTATACAGCATTGGCAAGCTTTAAAATGGATATTAAGGTATCTCAATGGCACTCGGGATTATGGCATACTGTTTGATGGAAGTAAGAATTTTGATACACAGCCTCTATTGGGATATTGTGATTCTGATTTTGCAACTAACATTGACACAAGGAAGTCCCAATCCGGCTATGTTTTCTGCATGTATGGAGCTGCTGTAAGTTGGAGATCGAGTTTGCAATCTGTGGTGGCACTCTCAACAACTGAGGCAGAATATATTTCCATGGCTGAGGCTGTAAAGGAGAGCATGTGGCTGAAAGGAATCTGCTCGGATTTTGGAGTCGATCAAGAAGCTGTGACTGTATTATGTGATTCAAATAGTGCCATATGTCTATCAAAACATCAGACATTCCATGAGAGGAGCAAGCATGTGGATGTTAAGCTTCATTTTGTGAGGGATGAAGTTGAAATGGGCTCAGTAAAGATTGAGAAAGTAGCTACTGAGCACAATGCTGCTGATATGCTAACAAAGGTGTTACCCGGACTTAAGTTGAAGTATTGCATGGATTTGGTGAATCTGATTCAGCTGGAGTGATTGTGGAAGATGGATATGCTCTGTGGATTGTCCAGTTGTGTCCCAAGGTGGAGATTTGTTATGAGGATTGGGGCAAAACTGCACAATGTATTATGTGATTCAAATAGTGCCATATGTCTATCAAAACATCAGACATTCCATGAGAGGAGCAAGCATGTGGATGTTAAGCTTCATTTTGTGAGGGATGAAGTTGAAATGGGCTCAGTAAAGATTGAGAAAGTAGCTACTGAGCACAATGCTGCTGATATGCTAACAAAGGTGTTACCCGGACTTAAGTTGAAGTATTGCATGGATTTGGTGAATCTGATTCAGCTGGAGTGATTGTGGAAGATGGATATGCTCTGTGGATTGTCCAGTTGTGTCCCAAGGTGGAGATTTGTTATGAGGATTGGGGCAAAACTGCACAATCAGTCAAGCTCGGTGTTAGCCGAGCTTAATCGTGCTCGGTATTAGCCGAACTTAGTCGAGTTCGGTGTTGGCCGTTGTTATTAACTGATGCATAGACAAACGTGAGCCGTCGGATGCGATTAGTTAGTTAGCTTAAATGACAGCCGTTGGATTTGTTTTGGTTGTTAGATTAGTGTTAGTCAAATAGAGTGAATAACCGAGCTGTGCGAGCGGAGTGAAAGAAAAAGATTTTTCATCCATCAGTTTGTAATCTTCCACAAAATTGAATACAAGATTTCCATTAATTCTCCGAGAGTTGTTCTTAGCTTTATTCATTTTCATATCGAGTGTTTGTTCTTCTTGTTCCGGAATCGATCTTGTTGTGATAGCAAGATTGAGTCGCGTATTTGATAACATTAAAAAGAATGCCTGCTAATTAAAATATTTAAATGAATACAATCATTAAAATAAAAGATAAATTAAACCTTATATTCCATCCGTTTATATTCGATATTCACAGTTGTTTTCATTTTGTAAGTTACATTAAGTCGGCACCACATTGAATTAATAACATAACCCACTATTCTTTTCCACTTTTTGTACTACTTCTATTGATTTACATTCAACTAATATTACATTAATTATTTCTTTCCTACACATAGTACTTTAAAAAGGAACTATGTATATGTGATTCACATCAATATGCCCCTCATAATCATTGATGATGTATGAATGTGTATTTTATTTTTATTTATCAAAGTTAAGCCTGAATTTTTTTAGATAATCTGAAAACCAGTCCAGTTTAGCGTGTGAGCATAGTAACCCAGGTCCAAAATTTCATGTAGAATGTCGGCTCCTTCTTTGAAAGAAATACCAACCCATGGATAAAATGTATGCTTTCTATAATTTATTAACAATATCAATTAGCAGCAGTCCTTTTCACATTGAAGATCGACATTATTAATATATTAAAATTTCAACGGATGTATTACTCCTATTATTTATATATATCCTTTTTATGGTGATCAAACTTGGTGCCCGACACGCTTATGAGTGAATTCCTTTTCCTCCTCCCAACTTGTACAGCTACAGAAACCAAAACATTATTGACTCAAACATGAAATTTACACCTTCCTTTTTGGGATGTTTCAATCCCTCCACGCCTAAGTTTATTGAAGAAACTGATTATGGTTATGTTAAAGAAGAAGAAGAAGTAGGTGCGTATGATCATATTCACAATTGTTTCATCCAACTTCTTCATTATGATTTATGATTATGTGATCTTTTGTGGGATGTTTCAATCAGGGGTGACGAACGTTCCACACCCGAATTTTCGTGTATTCTCCTACAACGAACTCAGAGTCGCCACTCAAGGATTCAAGAACAAGATCGGAGAGGGTGGATTTGGTACTGTTTACAAGGTTTCACCAATCTCCACTTTCTTCTTCTTGTTTTTTTTGTTTTTGTTTGGTAACACTTATTTTTATTGAAAAACATTTTTGTTGGTCAACTATCAATAATATTACAGGGGAGGCTGATTGGTGACAGATTCATAGCTGTGAAAGTTGTGTCTGTGGAGGTTGAATCGATGCGCGGTGAGAGGGAGTTCATATCTGAGATCGCTGCATTATCCGACATCAAGCATGACAATCTCGTGACTCTCAAAGGCTGCTGCGTCGATGGAGCACAGAGACTCCTGGTCTACGATTACATGGAAAACAACAGCCTCGCACAAACATTTCTAGGTATTGATTCGAGATACAAAAACTATATGTTGGTGCATGTTGTTGACGGGGTTTTGTAACAGGGACGGAGCAGAAGAGGGCGAGGTTCAGTTGGGAGCTGCGCAAGGGGGTGGCCTTAGGCGTAGCGAGGGGCCTTTGGTACCTCCATGAACAAGTGAATCCTCACATCATCCATCGCGACATCAAGGCCAGCAACATACTTGTTGATGCCGACTTCACACCCAAGCTGGCCGACTTCGGCCTCGCCAAACTCTTCACTGACAATGTTTCCTACATCAGCACCCGCGTTGCTGGAACACTGTAAGTATATGCAAAACTGGTAAAGTATATCAGAGATAAAAAGAAAAAGTAATAGAAATATTGAAAGTGGAGTAATTTTGTGGGACAGACCAAAATGGCAAATGAAGACTATTCATTCTGTTTGTAACTTGTAACCCATTTTTACTTGCAGAGGCTATCTGTCTCCGGAATATGCCTACAGTGGCCACCTCACCCGCAAATCGGATGTCTACAGCTTCGGAGTGCTGCTGCTAGAGATTGTCAGCGGCCGCCAAGTCGTCGAGTATCACTTTCAACACGGGGAACAGTTCCTCGTTGACAAGGTAATATAAATATATTTGTGTGATAAAAATTTATGAGATCATGTTTTTGATAGTGACATACATGGCAGGCATGGGAACTGTACAATGCGAAAAGCCTTTTGATGATGGTGGATTCTCAACTCAACGGAGACTTCCCCGAAGAAGAAGCCATTCGATTTTTGAGGGTCGGGCTGCTGTGTGTGCAGGAGATTGCCCGGCTCCGTCCTGCTATGTCTGCGGCCTTGAAAATGCTCAAGGGTGAGATGAGTACAGAAGATGTTGACATATCCCAGCCTGGCCTTGTTTCTGATTTGATGGAAGTTAAAATACGACGGCGTGTTTCATCAAACTTTACTTCTTCCCCGGCATCCAGTAGTAACAGCAGTTTCCAAGCGCGATAACACAAGTCACCAAAAAATTGGAATTCAGTTGCAAATACACTACATTTTTGTAATAACTGATAGGAATTCATTTTTGTAAACCTGATGATAATCTGGATTGAGATTTGTAAGGAATGAGATTTACAACAAAAAATGTACAATTTCAGGATTATTATTACACGCAAGCATTGTAAAGAAGAAAAAAGAATTACACCCAAAAAATGGTAGAAAACAGAATCCGAAACTACAAAACCAATCCTTCCTTGCCTAACTGGTCGAGTAGAAGAGCCAAATCCGACATGGACGCCCTCTGATTAGGATCTTCTCTCAAAGCAAGCTCTGCTATGTCTGCAAGTTTCAGCAGAGGCTCCACGTTTCTCGGTAGAGCCACGTAGCGATCAATTGCGGCAGCTGCCCTCCCCTGTTTGATCTGAGGCAGTGCCCAATCTACTATGCTCGGAGGGGAACACTCCTCGTCGTAAGCTTTTCTCCCACTCAGTATCTCAAGAAGCACAACTCCGAAGCTATAAACATCCTTTTTCATCTCTGCTTCCGAATCCACTTCCTTGGGTGTGAGGAGCCCGAAGTCTGATATCCGGGCTCCCCAATCTGCGTCCAAGAGGATCTTCGAGGTCCTAATGTCCCGATGGACTATGGGAGGCACGGCTTCCTTATGCAGGTATTCCAGCCCTTTGGCTGCCTGCATTGCAATCTTGAGCCTGAGGGTCCAGTTCAAAGTCGAGAGGCCGCCATGGAGGTGGTCGTGGAGTGTCCCGTGTGGCATGAACTCGTAGACCAGAAGTCGCTCTCCCATCTCCGCGCAATAACCTAGCAAG
This sequence comes from Salvia splendens, assembly GCF_004379255.2. NCBI lineage: Eukaryota > Viridiplantae > Streptophyta > Magnoliopsida > Lamiales > Lamiaceae > Salvia > Salvia splendens. The sequence goes on from NC_056034.1 coordinate 21,272,135, forward strand.
TTTACAATGTTGGCATGCCTGAGATTGCAGAGGATCTCGAGCTCGGTCTCGAAGTCTCTGCTATTGCTGTGGATTATGGTAGCTGCATTGGCTCTCTTCACTGCTAAATGTCTTCCATCTGTGAGAACTGCTTTGTAGACAAAGCCGTAGCTTCCCCTTCCGAGCTCGTTGAACTCCTTGAAACCGTTGGTCGCGTCTTTCAGCTCAGAGAGGCGGAACACCTGAGCCACCCCGGGGCACGGGGCGACTGTAGCCGGATCCCCGTGCTGATCCACACTTCCATCTGCTTCGAGATCTGGCTTCCCGAAGCAGGAAAGGCACTGCCTCGTCTTCTTCCCTTGCTCGTCCCTCGCGACACGGGGGAGAAGGCACCAGGCAATCAGAATGAGCAGGAATCCTGAAGCAGAGGAGCCGATGATGAGGAGCAGCTGACGGAGCTGCTCCCCGTGCGACTGCGACTGCGACTGCGACTGAGGTGATGACTTGAGCTTGCAGACATCCTCGCAGGTGCTGTTCTGGCAGAGAGAGCACGGCGTGCAGACTCTATCAGCGTCGGAGCTGCAGAGACTCGACGGGAAGAAGCCCTGTGTGCAGTTGAAGCCGCAAGGGGAGCAAATGTTGAGATCCTTCCTGACGCACAAGCTCGTCAAATCAGGTTCGTTGAGAAGGCTGGCGTTGAAGCCGAACATCCCTTCGCCGCAGCCGCCGGCTCTGCACAATCCCGGGCTGCAGAGCTGCAACGGCGGATCGAAGTTTACTTGAGATGAGACATTAGCAAACCAGCAATCGAGAACCAGATCGCCTTCTCTGATTCCGCAGTTGAGCCATTCCGAAGAAGCGATGGAGAGGAATCCGGCGCCTTTCGGGATCAAGGAGGCGTTGAAACTCCCCCAGCACTCGATCCCGTGATTATCCTCTCTGATTCCGCAGAAATGCTGCGCCCCCGCCGCCAGCGCCACTAGTCTTATTCCGGATGGAGGAGTAATGCCTGTATTGCCCCAGCATTTAATCTCGCCGGACCTCTGAGAGACGCCGCAGATTGAGTCCACGTTAGAAGCCAGGGAGACGAAGTTTTCAGATTCAGCGGAGACGGCGAGGGAAGAGGAGTTAGGGCCCCAGCAGGCGATGCCTCCGTCTAAAACAACGCCGCAGCTAAAGCCATCTCCGGAGACAAGCCTAGTGAAGACGAGGGAGCTAGCGTTCTGATCGTAGAAACGGATGCTCTGTTTTGAGATAAGTGAAGTGTTGGAGACTCTGACAATATCCCAGCAGTCTACGTTACCGGAGACGTCCTCAGAGAAGTAGGATCCCCGGATGGCGCAAACGTGATCCTTGCCGGAAGCAATGTGGGAATAGGCATTGAGTTTCAAGGAATTCGGAACGAGATCGGAGGTTTTGTTGAAACCCCAGCATAGTGGCTGTGAATTGTCAGCCATGATGCCGCAGAGAAAGCCGTCGCCGCCGGAGAGGGAGGCCATGGGGGGCAGAGCGGTGGAGGAGCTGTTGTTGGCGTCCCAGCAAATGACGGCCTGCTTGCCGCTGGCGTCAATGGCGCAGAAGAGAGGGTAATCTCCGAAGGAGGCAGAGATGGGGCCCATGGAGCCGAAGCCATATGCGGAGGCGGGGAAAATGAAGAGATAATAGAGGAGTTGAAGGGGATTGGGATTAGGGATTTTCATGATTCTGATCCACCAGAAGAGGAGTAGAGAGGATTGGGATGGAGGACATGGAGTGAGTGATGATGAGGAGGAGGAGGAGAGAACGTGGGTTTTGCGCCTCTTCCCATATTTTTACACTTTTCTTCCTTCTTTTACTCGCACACTAAAAACTGCTACATCTACCAAATTACTACCAATTAGTATTAGGATTTAATTTATCACCAAGATTAATGACATGTATTTTTTGTTTTCTTTCTAAGATTCCGCTCACATGTAATGATTTATTTGCAAAATGGTTTGAACTTGAGATATTTATATTAAAAGATATATTCACTCTGCTAATTTTTTCCTTTTTTGAGATTTGAGGTATATCGATACTTATTAATAATCCTGGTTAGGGCTGGCAATTTTTGACACGACACGATAATCTGACACGAATCCGCACGAAATTATTGGGTTGGGGTCAAGTCTTATTAGATCCGTGTCCTTATCGGGTTGACCCATTAAAAACCCGATAATTTCGGATTGGGTTCGGGTCGGATGCGGGTCGGATACGAGTAACCCATTAAGAAATAATATTTATTATTTTATTATTATTTAAAAAAATATATATTACTTTAATTTTTTAATTTCTTATAAATTAGGTTTAAATAGTATAAAACAAATTTTAATTGTGTAAATTAGGTTGAAAATTAAGGTTTAATCATGTAATATTAGGTTTTAATCGTGTAATATCATGTTCGGATTGTTATTGTGTCGTGTCAACCCATATTATATCGTGTCGATAACGGGTTCGTGTCGGGTGCGGGTCGTGTTCGGATTTGAAGGTAGCAGGTCGGGTTCGTGTTCGGATTTACAGTTTCCTTAACAGGTCGGGTTCAGGTTAGGCCTTATTGGGTTGGGTCATTATCAGGTTGACCCGATAACGATCCAATCCACACGATTTGCCAGCCCTAATCCTGGTGTACACTAATCAGGAAAACAATATGTAGAGGTAGCAAAAATGAAATACTCCACTAGTATAATGATGAAAGCTTAATTGATGTGGGCTAGTTGGTGGAGCTACTAACTAGCATATGAATATTTATATATATGTGTGTAGCTGGCAAAATAAACAAATACTACTACCTACTAATAAATTAAAATGGTGGTGGGATGTACACACCAAAGAAGATCAGTGCGAGTACATTCTTGTCATCCTTTCGGCACATGCATTTCACTTTGTCCCCATAAATTTCCAGTTTATGACCTTACACTTTCCATATGAAGAACTTGTCCTTTTCTTGCAACAACACTTACTTTTCTATTTTTAATATCGACCAATCCAGTCGTCTTTCAAAAGTAACAGTCAATAATTGCAAATGTAACTTAAAATAACCCAACTTACAAAAATAGTCAATGTTCGATCGAGTAGGGACATATTGGAGACCATGGGACTAGAGAAGCGAAGAAGTTTAATGGGTCAATCGACGATCGTGTATGTAAAAAGGGCATGCATCATTCTTGGTCAAAGATCATCCAAAAACCAGTCCAAAAGATAGAGAAATATGAATTTTTCTACATGTGAATTAGAGATGTACAATTTGTACATGTTGTTGAGTCCAAGATGAGGTTGAGTCATATTACCACAAAATGAAAAGGTTCAATGCATCAACGGAATTTCGAGAAAGAGGTCCCATTCCCTTTTGCAATTATTTTCGTTATCATCATAATATGCATATATATACTCACACATACTTTTTTATCTATATATAATAATTTTGTTGCAATTGGCACCTTTTGGATATTAATAATTATATCCCACTTGTGCTAAATTAATTTTAGGCGTCATGTGATTTGTCTGCGTAGAAAAGACAGATATATTTCCGCATAGATTTTCCTGTATATATAAACTAGAATCTTCCTATATGGAGTCAGATTGAGATCATTTTAACATGATTTTAGATTCGGAGGTGGTGAAATCAATCGACTTATAAACTCAATTTAAAAGAAAATTTGAATCAAGCTCAAGTTGCATGTTGTATCGTACCTCATTAATTAAGGTAACTGATAAAATACGAAAATATGACTTAGACCACTTGGTGATGTAGCATATGATCTTTTACTTTTAAATGATCATATACTAATACAACTATCAAATAACTCACGAGAGATCTCACTAGCTAAATATATGGCTTGTGATGTAAGGACACCCACAATGGGGCGCCCGATGGCGGTTATCGTCCTCGGGCGCGGACGATGCCTTCATTGTGGGTACCCGCCATCGTCCGCGCCATCGGACGCCCCATTGTGGGCTCGGCGGACGATGGCACGCGTTTTTGATTTTTTGTATAAATACCCCTACCCCACCTTCATTTGTAACATTTCATTTCACGATTCCACTCTCGAAACTCACGTTTACTACGAAATGGATTCAAGTCCCAATAGTCCGATGTTTGGTGAGGCGCGTTGGTCGGGTATAGAACCCGACGAATATCGGCCGTTCGACGCCAACACGCAGTACGATCTCGAATTCAGTACGGAATCGTACGGTTTGGATGACATGGAGTCGTCTCCAAACGGAAAAGTTGCCACCTTCGGGCAATTGTGGGCAATTGTGAAGAGTACGCCCCCGGCCGTACGAACTACCAGCCGGATGAAACCCTCGTATTGGCGAGGTGTTGGGTGGATATATCAGAGGACCCGATATTCGCGAACAACCAGAGGCAGGTGGCGTACTAGGAGCGCATCGCCGAGCGCGTACAAGCGCCAACGGGAGCAGCTCGGTTGTAACAACCCGAACTTTCGTACCTTATTATTATTATTAGCCTAAAGATAAATAATAAGTGATCGTTGTAGTATTCGAAATCTGCCATTTTCATGTATAATAATTGATCTTGGAATTATAAATAATCGTTGCTTCGTTCTCGAACGAATATTTCAAGTAAAAATAAATAAATAAATAAATAAAATAACACTAAATAAAAATTTATAATGTCCGGCATATCTCCGAAGTCCGCTAAATTACTATTATACAAATTTATCAAATCCTTATCTATTACAATTAGAGAAAAGTTCACGTAGCCCGTTCAACGGTCGTGCTCGCACTCCAAGAAAGTCCGGTACATCATTAGGGAATACTATGGACGTTATTTGTTTTCCTACACCAAAGCCACGAACTTGAAACGATTATACCTACACCAAAATTTAATAAACAAGTGAATAAATAAATAAACAATTACTTAAATCATTAAATAAATAAATAAAATAAAAAGAGGGTAGATTAAGTGGATCGAATTTTTTTTCAATAGCATTTAATGCTGCATTTAATTAGAATGGCGGATCATTATCTCCTTCTGACAAAGGAGAATAATTTGAGATAGTAATGTGTAAGACAACTTTCTACCACAACTTACTACACTGTTACTTTCACTACCTGTGAATATGCATATAGATATACAATCAGTTTTTTTTGTTTTTCACCATCACACCCCCTTATCTCTCTGCACACACCAACCCCACAAAACATAGAGGAGTTCGAAGAGGGAGATTGCTACAATCCAACAACACTTTTTCACCACAAAGAGGTAAACAACAAACTTTTTCTTGCTTGCATATGCATATCTAAAGAGATTAGAATCTGCTCAAATCAGAAATCAACAATACACAACAAGTTTAACACCATGTTTCGCCATCAAATCAAAAATAGCAAGATAATTGTTTAAGGATCACCAAATTCACATAACATATAAATAATCCAATAATCCAAGTCCCACAACCAAGGTAAGCATGAATTAAGAATCTTATCTTAGAGGATGAATCTGCCGAATAACTTCAGGCAACGAGCTCTGCACTCCGTCGCCGACGATGGCGGCCTACGCTCCAAAAACACATCTGTTCTTTTTCATATCTTGAATCCGGAAATTTTTGAATTTAATCAGCAAAGTTTTCATCAAAGAAAAATATATATAAAAGTAATAACTTTAAAAAAAAAATGAAAAGAGAGGGGCGGAGGAACGAACTTTCCGACCACCCTACCTGTCGAGAGACGACGTCGGCGGCTGGAGGGGGAGGTTCTCGGTGATGGCGGCGGGGACGCGAACCAGCGACGGAGGCGGATTCGCGGCGGTAGCGGATTCGCGGTGACGGCGGGAATCAGAGTGGAGAGAGAGAGGGGGAGGAAGCTGACAGAGAGAGTGCGCAGCTCTACTGCTGTCCGGAGACGGCCGGACTGCCGGGAGGAGGGCGGCGAAGCCGCTGCCTCTGCATGTCGGCGGTGAAGAGGGAGAGAAAAGAGAGAGAGAGGGAGAGAAGAGAGAAAGAGAGAGAGAGGGGAGAAGAGAGAGGAAGAGTCAGCGGCGACGACGGGTGGCGGCGGTAGCAGCAAGTGAAAAGGGGGGGGGGGAGTTCTCTCATTTTAGGCTTACGGTAGATTGGGGAAGATTAAATAGTATTTACATATGGGTTTTATTTTCTTGTTGTTGGGCTAATGAATTAGTTACTTGGGCTAAGGGAGTGGAAGAATTTAAATTTGAGCCCAATTCCTTTTAACAAATGGGGCTGCAGTAAATAAATGAAGGGAAGCCCAATCCCGAAATTTACCTATCCTTTCGGCTGAAAATAAAAGAGAGTCTTCGTCTAGTTTAGAAAATAATATCTTTTGGGAGCAAATATAATATTAAATTTTAGCCAAAGTTTAAGTTAAGGTTCAATTAATATTTTTATATGGCTTCATCTAATTGTATAACTAAGATAAAATAATTGATCTAGGAATTTATTTTAGAGTTTTACTTAATGAGTAAATTTTCAAAGTAAAAAGATACATAGATCCAATTTAGTCGAAGCCCGAAAATAGTAGATGAAGACGAATCAAATAAAATATGAGCTTAAGAAATTTCTTAAAGATACGTGAAGAAAGAAAAAGGAGATTTATTATGAGGCATGCATTCTAATTTAAGTAGTTTTGTCCTGGAGTCTAATTAGTGTATTATTATATTATGAAGTTTTCAAAAAGGTTGCCTTCGCAAGTAAAGTCGGAATGAAAGATTCAAGTTAAGGAAACTAAACGATCAAGGTGAGCTTTCTTATAATAAAATACAAATCGTATTTTGTGATAACACGAACACATGTTCGTGATTTTTTTTAAGATGTTGTCTTGCCATAAATGTTTTGTGTATGATGCCTATCTGTTGGCTACGGCCAAGTGAATTATGAATGATGAAATATGTGAATCGATTCGATTTTTAGTCCGGGTAGGGTGGTGTCCCTACTTGGAACCTCTGGCCGTGAACGGCAGAGAAGGTGACCGTGGAAGGTGGCCACCTTCCAAGCACAAGGATACCTCTGACGTGTTGGGCAGGGAAGGTGACCGTATGAGAACACCATCTCAGCGGCACAATGTGATCAGATATGGCTAAAGTACAGGAAAAGGGGTTGCAACCCAATGTGATATTTTTAGTAAGCTTGGGCCTTTTCAATAACACCCCCGAGTGTTACTGTGATGATGGCTTGACAATATTTTCAAATGTATATGTGTAATTTTCGGCAATGTGTTCACGGAGTACTTTTTGTACTCAGCCCTGCATATATTTCTAAATGTGCAGGTTGAGCAGCGAAGTGGTGGAGGAAGTGCTATTGAGACAAGATACTTAATTCAGTCAGATTTTGACTCTCGGAGGTTCATGTCTTCATACATGGAACCGCGTTCATTTGCTTCCGTTGTGCATCTTAAAAGACTCAAGTCTATTTTGTTCAAAACTCTGATTTTATTTCGAGTTATTCCCATTTGTTTCGAGCTATGGTCGATTTGTGTTTTCCCCTTTCTTCCCCGCTTCGTTAATCCTCCCCTAGTCGCGATTAACCGTGTTTTCTATCCTTAGAAAATGCGGTCGTGACATCGGTAAGCACTGGGATCAGGTGAAGAAGCAAGTCAACCTGTTCGCGGCGGAGAACGAGAAGTGCTCGAGGGAGTAGGGGAGCGGCGAGAGCTTGAGCGACCTGCGGGCTAAAACGCTGTTATCGTACCAGTCCATGTACGGCGACTTCAAGCATGAGGCCATCTGGGCGCTGTTGAGGGACAAACAGAAGTTCCAAGGCGGGATTCTGCACACCGGTGCGACAAAGAGGACGAAGACCATCGAAGCTGGTGGTTACACGAGCAGCGAAAGTGGAACTCGTCCGGTGGACCTCAACCGGACGTACGAGGACATTGAGAGTTTCGGCACACCGATGTCCTCCCTGCATCCCATAGGCGTCAAGGCTGCGAAGGCCAAGGGGAAGGCAGCGACGACATCATCCTCGACCGTCGCCGCCCCATCGCCGATCCCGGTCCCGATCCCGACCCCGACCCCGAGCCGGACGGCTGCCGCGTATGAGTCGTTCGCAACAGCCTCGATGGCGAAGACGTTGTTGCAGACGCACAAGGCCCTCAAGAAGTGTACTGACCCCGCCGAAGCCGAATATCTCCGGGGGTTGATCGATGAGCTGCACCGGAAGTTAGGAATTGCGTAGATTAGCTAACTTGAATCGTGTAACTTTTGTGTAATTAATGCAATCTTCGCCGGTTTTTAGTTACTCGTTCTGTTTTTTAATTAGTTTGCATTATATATTTGAAAACATTTAAATTAATTAATAAAAAAATAGTAAAACATATAGGGCGCCCCATTGCAGGTGGGGGTAGGAGGATAAAACTGATGACGTGGCGCGCCATAGGGCGTATTGTGGATGGCCTAAATAATGTAATGTATGTAGTTTCATACTCCCGCCGCCCTAGTAGCGTCAGATCATATTTCTTTTAGGATCGTCATGTTTCAATTGATTCATTTCAGTTTTTATCTAAGTACTACAATATAATTATTCTCTCTATTACTTCTCTTTTTCTCTCTCTTATTTTACTTTTTCTTTAACTTTATTTTCACCCCACTTAGCTCATCAAATATGATGTACTCCCTCCGTCCCAATAAATATGAAATGTTTGCTTTTTGGCACAAGATTTTATGTAGTGTTGTTTTGTGAGTTAAAGAAGAGAGAGTAAAGTATGAGAGAGAAAAATAGAGATAAAACTATTTTTTTTAGGAAATGTTTCATTTTTAATGGGACGGATTGAGTATTTTTTTAATTTTTGTGCTAAAAAAAATGCCTCATATATACTAGTAAGACAATACTTTATCATTCATAAACAGACATAATCTTGTATATCTATCTCGTTTAATGTTGGAAGGAAGTTTTATTATGCGGCTGTAAAAATAAATGTAGTAAAATTAATTTAACAATGAAAGGATGTATATTCAATTTAAATTTATATTTGTGAAGCCTTATAATTGAAAATAATATTCATGACTAACATAAACTAATGCCATCAATGTGAATGGATTTGCATTATGCAAGATTTAAATGTATAAATTTAACTCACTCGAAATCAAATAAACAAATGAAATTCCAGTTGATAAATATGGAGTATTTAACGTTTGACTCGACTCAATTAAACCTATTTGCACGAACGAATATTTATATGTCATGCATGTAGAAAACTTATTATACATTCAAACATTTAATAATTCTTTATCGCATTTATGACATGGAAGCATTTCGCAGCTACTCCCTCGTTATTACCAGTTTCATTTTTTGATGATACAGGTACCGTTAAAAAAAGCGAGTGGAAACCGTCCCACAAAAATATGAATATATAGTTAGTACAGGTTTTAACGCACTGATACACTATTTATTAGCATTAAAAATACTTGCAAGTATACAAGGTAGATCTAGTATAGTTAAAGGCCAATACCAGGATATCGAACACAAGAAATAAGATTGCAACCGACTATTATATACTAAAGCGTCATATACTATTTAGAGGCACGAGATTTTCGGTTTGATTTACATACTGAGCGTCATATACTATTATATATTAAGTGTCATATACTATTTAGAGACATAAGATTTTCGGTTTGATTTATAAACTAGACAGAAATAAATAAACAAATACAGAAATCATAAAAACAAATAATACAAAGCAGACTAAGGAATGTAGAATTTTAGGGTCTAGAATCAGGAGCTAATATCTGTTCGACTTCCTTGAATTACAGTCTCTAGTGAGTTAAGCTATCACAAATGTAAAATCATATCTTATCTCGAAGTACACAATTTGTAGATTGCTGCCTAGAACCGAAGTTGCATTAGTATAACAAGTCCTAAAAGCTCACAAGATAATTTGCTTCATTCAAAGGCTCAAATCTCTTGATTTTATTGGCAATAAAGACGCCAATTTCTCCTCTTTCAAATTAAACTACTCATCTCCCGATTATTGTAGTAGAATCCACATGCATTTATAAGATGGTCAATCAAACAAATGTCCAAGCACAGGAGAAATTGAAATAATTATAAGAGCTAACGAGGAAAATCAATTGAATAAATAACTCATAACATAACATGTTTACCAAAAATTCCACAAAAGATGTTTCCTACACATAGACAACTAGGAAAAACAACAATTAATGTACTACTAGACATGAAGTAAAACAAAACAAAACTCAAGGCTGAATTATGCAGTCCTCAGTCTTCTCTTGTCTGGATCTGCAGAGATCCGTTACAATGGAAGATGGATGAATTATGTGTGTAATATGAGATGGGAGAAGTATAGAGAGGGAGAAAGATTGGAGGCTCTAAGATGAATATTATGAATTAGGTTACGGGGTAGGCTTGAAAGAGATTTAGCCATGGTAAAAAGTGTCCCCTAAGTGATAGAAAATATGGTATGTTCGTGTCCTTCAAATAATAAGAGAGATTTGGCTTCACAAGGCAACAATTTCTTTCCTTCATTGAATTCTCGCCTAATTTCCTTAAGCTTTTGACTGCACTGCACAACGTTCGTCGAATGACATAACTTTCTCCACAAAACTCCGATTCAGACATTCAAGGTACTCACGAGAAACTCTTTCAAAACGGAAGAGAATGGTATATAGTAGGCACTGATTGGACATCAAAATTGCTGACAGAATAGGCTCGAACTATAACTGCAACACCTTGACATTTTTGCACATATTCTATCATTTCTCAACAAACACGTAAAAATACCAAAATGTATAACATATGCAATTTAAAAACATAATTTGCATGATTGAAATATAAAACAAGTCAAATCAAGGCCTTAAAAACATGCAAAACCCGTGTTTATCACGCACAACTGATAAAGTAGGAGAGATGTAGAAAAAAAAAAGAAATTAAAATAGAGTAAAGGTTAATTTTGATACTAAAAATATGACCAAAATATGAATTTGGTCCAAAACATTCACTTTTTGAAAAACAGGTCCATAACAAATGAAAATGTCACCGAAGTAGTCCTTTTTTACGGATCCATAAAAAACTAAAGGTTAATGCTAATTGCACAATGGCATGACCGTTAGTTTTTTTACGGAACCATAAAAAAAGGAGCACTCCGACAAGGATTTCATTTGTTATAGACATGTTTTTTAAAAAGTGAATGTTTTGGACCAAATTCGTATTTTGGTCATATGTTTAGGACCATAATTGACTTTTGCTCGTTAAAATATTGTTAGTGGAGAATTGGTTTCACCTCAATAGAGAGAAAAGAGTTTCTAAAATTAGAAAGTACATATTCTTGTGGAACGGACTAAAAAGAAAAGAGTGGATATTCTTGTAGGATTGATGGAGTATGTGAGTGGAATGAATTGGTGGAATGGGAGACTCCATTACCATTTACAGTTAAAATTAACCGGGACTCCTATTCGTAGATGGACTAAAATGGAAAAATGAGATTGCTATTCGCGGGCGAATGGAGTATTTTGTTATTCTAATAATGGTTCGGATTTTGGTATATATGTATGTATAGATATAATAACTTGATCGAGGTCTAATGTCAGTTATTGGATTAGAAAGACGAAAGTTAGACCATTTTTGATGATACTTTCAAACCTGAACTAGGGAAAATAATTAGTTCTAATGATATTCTAAAACCAACCTCGTTTTTAGTTTTGAGTAAAATAGTAGTACTACATATATTTGTGTATGCACTTAAATAAATTCATATTAATTTTTAAAATTTTGTGAGTAAAAATAGATAGTGGATAGAGAATATTCTAAGTTTGTGTTTAATGTAAATGACTGAAGTAAAATCACTATTATATGTGACATTTGCATTTGAGTTTGAGATTAGTATAAATGGTAGGAGATGTTTGGAAGTGTGATATTGTGCCAGTGTGTGGTCCTCGAGTCTAATATATAAATTCAATAATTTTACACACAAATCAGATTGAAAGATATCTACATGTTTCTCAGTAATGTTCATTTGCGGACACACGTAGAGCTGAAGAGGGGCTTAAGCCCATGCCTACAATTTTTTTTCTTTTTTTAATTGTTAAATATTTTAAATTATTTTAAATACAATCTTTAGTCTTCTGAAATTAATACTATTGAAGAAAAAATTCCTAAAAATTAAATGGTAAAGGGGCTGAAATGAATTTCTGCATTGTAAATCTGTAGACGCAAATGAAGAAATATAAATGGTTGTCATGGTTTTGGGGACAATGTTAGAGTTTGTATACTAGAAATCACCTTTCGAATGATTGAATACTGTAAAAACTCTTATTTTATTTTCCAAGGAATAAAACAAGATGTTTATTGCATATTTAAATGTATAGAAACTTAACAAAGTCTAAGTCTTTGTTTTAGTAGACCGGTTGTGGGCGTCGTCAACTTTAAGGTAACACAATCAGTATTGAACAAAGAAAAAGAAGAGTTTCACGACCCGGATAGCTTAGACTACCTATCACGAAAGGTTGCAATGTCAGTCCAATTTTTTCTAAGCCTTACTGAAATAAGATGACATTAGTGTGGTATAGCATTGAATGGATCTAACAGCAAGACATGTCTTTATGCTATCTACTGAAAGACGAGGTCTTGGTAAATAACTATTTCTTAATCTACATACGTTAGCATTGAGCATACGGTATTGATTATGAACTACTTTGACTTATCAAATGGTGTGAGTTTTTCGCAACCCAAGAATCCTGATATCTTGGGTAGTGGTGATTAATATCTAGCGGTGCTAGGATTGCTATTATGTTGAATTGTGCGCGAGACGAGTCTCTTATGATAATGTCCTCGAGAGGAGCTCGATAAAGGTTTTATTATTCGGAACCTAGCTAGTTGGAGTTTGATTACTATATGAATAATAAATAAGGATTTCGTGTTGAGTCCACTCTTAGAATTAGTAAGATGTTAATTAATTAATCCATAACATACACTAATTAATAAATGGACATTTATATTTTAAGCGCGGAAAATAAACATTTAAACAAAATGGAAACCCGGATTACTTGTAATTTCGGATTTGGATGGGCAGTGCAATATTGTTACTGTAGTGGCTGATAATGATATTCCAATATAAGTTTGTATTAAATTATGGGTTTAATTTAATTAGTAAAACTAATTGGAGGAGGCCACATCCAAACCTCCATAGATCCTTGACTGAGCCCAATATTGAAATTTTCGACCACTCCCTCTGTGAATAGGGGACGAAATTTTCAGCTTCCTCCATGAGATTTTTTTGTCTTCTTTATTTAAGTCCTAGTGTTCTGATAAGATCATCCCACAATGATTTAAGAATATGGTTCGGGAACCAGCTAGAAGATTTGTGGTTTAGTACTCAAGATCTTCACGTGGAGAAGTAGCGAGCAATCTACTATTCTTTGGAGAATCAAGAAGGTATAACTTCTGTTCCGTAGAAAAGCATGTTTTAGGTTTCAATTAATCAAAAGCATGTTATAATTCAAGTCGTGAGCATGATACTTGTGATAATTACGTGAATAGAATTTGTCTGAATAATATGCTAAATAGATTGTTTTATCTGATTATCTATGCACTTCCGCTGCCAATCCCTTCAGACGAAGATGTCCCAATTCCAAAAAAAGTAAACACGTACTAATAAATAGTACTCCCAATTATATAATGGAAGTTTATTTTTATAAAGTGATAGTTTCAAGTTTTGCGAGTTTACTAATTTTGATGGTGTTCAGGTGAATAATTTGAAGTTGTCTCAAGTAGTAACATATCTCTCTTTTACAACTATTGCAAGACAAAAATTTAATTTATTTCCTGGAATTTTCATATCTTGCATAATATATTTTTTCATATATACTACTAAAATATATTTTAACTATCCATGATTCATTATTTTAATTATCTTTACTATTTTAATTTTGCTTGGGGTTTAAAGAACTGTATAAAAAATTGATGGAAATATTTAGTGGAATCTGAATCATACTTTTATATAGTATTAATTTTAATAAAAATATGATGATGAGAGTTAGTGGAATGTGAAATCCAATTACTAAAAGCAATAAAAGGGTAAATGAGATAATTACTACCAGATGAACGAAAAAATAAATATCATTCGATTATTTTGGGTAGAATTAAATTCATTATTGTGTTGAAATAAATTGAAAGTTGTCCTGAAGTATATTTTCGACAATCTTGATGGCGAAAATCACACATAATACCGGTATATGTAACATATCCACTTTAAAATATTATCGGTATATATTACATAACGAATATTACTGGTATATGTTACATATCCACTTTAACATATTACCAGTATATATTACATAACCGATATTACCGGTATATATTTTTAAATCATGACATATCCACTTTAAAACATATTTACAGAACCACACATAACTATAACTTGTTCCAACATAACTTAAATTCAACATATCTACTAATTGACATATCTAATATTATGGTAGACAATTTAATAGTCTCTTCCACATCCGTTCTAAGCATCTATATGACTACGAGTGTCTAGAAGAATATAATAGGATTTAACCACATGTCTCAGGACCTTGAAATAACCCCTATATCCCCATTCATCGCCGTATGAGTTCTCACAGATGTAGTAATTCATTTTTTCTTCTCGTCCACGAACATTCTTATTTATTTCACTTCCATAGCCTACGATAATGAAGGCATGAAGTTCTGCATCCATTTTGCCACTAACTAACAAAATGTCCATAGTTTTCCATTCTTCAAAGTTATCAGTCATATAAATGACATCAATTTAGCGCATGTAGAACTTGCTCCTCGGTGTATAGTTTTTTATAGTTAGCTATACGAATTTTCTGATTAAGTTCAATTCGGCGTCCATTAACCTCCACAACGCCATTCCATGGTCCATCAACAACTTTTGAAGTACTCCATGTACCCACCCACAGAGAAAATTTGTTTGTTTATGGTATCTAGGCAGATGGATATAATCCATCAACTCTTGTATAGATTTTAGCACTAAAGATCTAACACGAGCCACCTCATCATCAAATATCGTCGCTATAACAGCAAACTGGAATCTCACTAAAAGGATGTATTGAGATTTTTTAATAATAAGGCACCAATCCGCCTTTGTACAATATGGATCATAAGCTAAATTTGGATCATGAGATAGGAAAAACTAGCTTTTTATACTTAAATCACAATAAAATTGGATTTTGAAGAAAATGCTTCAAATTACGATCATGCAGAAACTGGGTGTTGGTGCATTGAGGGGAAGAGATACATCATTGACTGAGGGTTTGTGCCCATATGTGCGTATAGCCGTGTGTTGTGAGTTACACACTTAATTTGATGACTGTGTGTTTTTAAGTGTGAAAATATGTGTGCGCATAAGTGTGTAGTTTAGCGATCGTGTTTAGAAATATTTCTCTTAAAATAACTCAAAATTTTAAAACTCCTACTATAACTTTTTATTTGAATTACTTTTCATCCATTATATCATCAAATAAAAAGTAATTTTTTCACGTTAAGAAATTATATGAAAGTATGAAATACATAAGTATCTAAAGATACATTATAGATATCATATTACAACACAAATTTTGTATCATTCATTGTTATAATAAAGTACTCCCTCCGTCCTATAAAGGATGTCACACTTAATGTGAGAAAAAACTTTTACCAAAAAAAGGAAATGTGACATCTTTTGTGGAACAAACTAAAATGGTATGAGATGGAAGGAGTACGGTTTATTAATTGTTGTATTAAAGTATCGTCGTTGTTGTGCTAAAATATGATTCATTGATTGTTAAAACACATTTTTAATAATGATTTTAACACAACTATATCATTCATTGTTGTGTTGATATATTATATTAAACAGTACAGTGCACCGAAGTTCGGTATATCGTCCCAGTAAGGTATACTGAATTCGGTACGATAGTGATATCATTCATATCGAAAGTTCGGTGCATAATTTGGTATACCAAATCTTTCGATATGGTAATGGTATGAAAGAATTTCATACTGAAATTTCAGTACGGTATACGGTACAACATTTTCGGTACTATACACCATACTGACCCAGCTCTAGGCACATAAATTAATGCATAACTGGTAAAATAAGAAAAATTGAAGAGAATATTTATAATAGTGTTAGTGGATAGTGTGGCCCATATTATTATTTGTTGAAATACATTTTCAATAACTATTTTAACACAACTATATCTTTCATTGCTGTGTTGAAATATTATTTCTTGTGTTAAACTATGATTTAAATGATTTTTTCAAACGTATTAATTACAATAACAATGATAAGAAATAATATTACTAATAACAAAAATAGGCTAATGAAGTACGATATTTGTAATATAATAACAATATAGTACTCCCACCGTCCCAAAAAATGAGGATATTTGAGATGATACGAGATTTAATGCAAAATTGATAATTAAAGTAGGAGAGATGGGGAAAATGATAGTTAAAATAGTGTTAGTGGATAATGGAACTCACATTATTATTAGTGTTTAATAGTGAACTCTAGTGGTACAAATTGTAAATAAATTTATGTATATGAGTAATGAGTTTAGGAGAACTTTCCATAAATTGAAATGAGATATTTTATAGGAATGACGAAAAAGGAAAATGTCCTTATTTTTATGGGACAGAGGAGTATAATAGTAAGCTAACGAAGTACAATATTTGAAATTTAGTAGTAGTAATAATAATAAGTTTTTTTTTTACTAAAACACTGCATTAAGGTGGGGTGATTATAATTTTAAATTTATCCTTTCAAGTACAGTGAAGGAGATAAGGAGAAAAGAATTTCATAAATATATATAGAGTATATAAATGCAATCCACGTCTCAAGCTATAGTACAATATACATTTGATGACATCTATTTATACATATAGACAAAGACAATTTTGAAGATATTTACCATAATAAGTATCATACAAGGTGAAAATTTATAATTCAAATAAAATTATTTTATTAATAAATTTGTAAATGTCATTAATGGTGGAAGTTTCATATTTAATGTATATGCAATGTGCATGCATACAAATATGCAATAGGGAAATGACTATTTTAGATGAAAATTTATAATTTCAATTAAAATGTTTTTTATTAATGAATTTGTACATGGGATATAGACGTAATTTATGGTGGCAGTTTCATTGTGGAGTTATGTCGGCCAATATCCAACAATAAATTGTGGTACATTTATTTATATTTGATATGTCAAATATAAATTGTGACAATTTATTAGTAAATGATAATGGTATTTATAATCCGAATTTTGACTGAAGTTTAGTATGGTTTTTGACTTAAAATCTGTTTATTGGTATTGTAGATGTCGGAGGAATGGTATGATAGTTCACATACGAAAGAGGAACTGACTCGAGCATATATTAACGCCAAAACATAGTATGGACAAGGCTATAAAAGTTGAGTAATATGGTGAAGAAGCAATGATGCAGATGTCTCTATTCTTCTAACCTTAAAATGAGATTGTATTTTTAAAATATACATTTGGGCTATTGGCTCCATAATATATTGCTACAACTGATGATTTTTTTTACATATTTTTAGTTTATAATTTGTGGGATAATTATTTCATGTTAATATTTTGAATTTGAAATGAGGTTTAAAAATAAAAATAGAACTTCGAGCTAAAATTAAAATATGCTTCTCTTCGCACATATATTTTCTAAAACTTATGAAATATTACCTTTTAATTTTCATTCGAAGTTCTATTTATATTTTTCCTTTTCTTGGTGATGGCGTTTCACTGTTGAATTGTAGGAGTATATGTTTATAATTATATATTGTTAATGTGTGTTTGCAGTTTTTTGTATTACATATCCAAAAGATTTCAATTAACATTTATGAGCTAATTGGAATAAATAATTTTTTAATTAAATTTTTCGGTGCATAATAATTTGATACTATTAAACACATTAAGAAGAAAGTATAATGTGACGTGCGATGTGATACACTAGTAAATCATTACCCAATAATAAGTACAGTAATGAAAAATGATTATATTTGTCATGGGAAAATCTAAAATAAAAAAACTCACACCATATTTTACGTACGGACATGCATAATACTATTCTCTAATTATATATTGTGCCATTAAAGTATGCATGCATGCGCTAGCTTGGTCGAATATTTCTATGATATTGACTTCTCCTCCATCATCGCAAGTGGCCATTAACTAATTAAATAAACAAAATTAAGGTTAAGTTAAGATCCGTTTCAATTAGAAAAGCTAACGCATATCAGATCCATCATGTGAAGGGGCCAAGTCAATTAATTCTGAATGTTTCACCAAATTAATTAAGGAGTGATGCTCAATTTAAGTTGAATTTTTAAAGTTCAATACTCATAATTATTAAAAATGACTGTAGTGCAGATGATGAATAAATGTAGGTAAGTGGTGATGCAAGTTGAGAGTATGGTACAACTACAAGGCATATGGGAAAGCAATGAGTAGTAACAGAGCATTATTAATAGTAAAAGACAGATAAGCAAACAGATCTTATGGAGATGGGGAAAACTGCAGATATTGTCTTCTTCTATTAGTACTATAATTTAAATTATCATGAGAGTGAGAGAGACATGCTTTATTTTTAAGCAACTTTCAAGAGGGAAAGCTTTGCTTAATTACTAGGTGTATGTAGGAACAAGATTGAGCTTCATTCCAGTATTAATGCTTTAATAAACTTGTTACCTATTTTTTTTTTTAACTTGTTACCTATTTCAGGCTTAAGGTTTTAGTAATTAATCTTGTGCATTTCACTAGTGTATTTAAATATATATTAAACTATTGAAATATCCTTAGAAATTAATACAAGAAAGAATGGTTACATGGATTCATGAATTATAAGAATGTACACTTCATAGTAATAACAGATTAGATTATCTATATTATTGTATGTACATAGTATGATAGGTATGTGTATATCATATATTCATGACAGGTCGAATTGTCGTGTTGGATTGGGCCACATAATAATATGAACAAAGGTATAATAAGTAACCAATTTGGCTACAAAGAGAGTGCTAGTAGTGGCCACAAGATAGAATTCAACGGTATGAAGAATTTAATAAATTAATGATTTACATTTTTCACATGCTTTCAAGTACTATCTGTTCCGTGTATTCTTTTTTGGAACACCATTCAAAACGAGTCATTTTCTTCGACAAAGTATAACACAATTACACTTTCTTACTATGTTCTGTCATACTTTATTCTCTCTTCACTCTTCTACTTTATTCTTTGTCTCCTACTTTATCCCTTTCCACTAGACTCTCTAGATATTGTTTTCTTAAATCTCGTGCCTTAAAGAAACGTATCGCTTATGGCGGAATGGAGTGAGTATTATATATCTAAGTCAATAAATTAATCATGTTGGTCAATCAGAGTTTTGGATCAACTCTATTTAAATTTTGAATTAATCGAATGTGGATTAATCTTATTGAAAATTTCTTTTTTATTCTCAAGAATCTTAAGTTTAAATTATATAAATAATAAATACATGATTTATACCAAATTTATGATAAGAAAAATTACTCATATATGTACATTGTAAAATATTTAATTTGAAGAATTTTAAAATACATACATCACTCAAATATGATTAAATACTAGTGGTATTAGTTTAAAATATAAAAATTATTACTCCCTTCGTCCGTCATTTATAGTCTCATTTTGATTCGTCACGGATTTTAAGAATTTGTTTGACCTTGTAAAGAACAATGAGTTAGTGGAATGTGAACCCACTTTTATATATTAATTTTATAATAGAATGTGACTGTAATGAGTTAGGTGAATGGTAAGTCCATTTACTTAGAATATAAAAATATATATGAGACTTTAAATCACAGACATCTCAAAATGGTAAAATGAGACAATATTTCAAGGACGGAGAGTATAATGAATAAGAATAACATTTGATTAATCTTGATTTGTTAAACAATTTAACTTATATAAATAGGTTAGATGAATCTTAACATATTTAAAACATAATTCTATAATCCTTAAATTTCAGAAATATTCTTGCCTGAATTAAAAAATTTCAATTTATTTATTTAGTATTAGTATACATAAATACATTAATGTAAATTTGTGGAGTGATTTTATTTTTTTAGTTATTCATATATCAAAATGATTATTTATTAATTGGAGTGTCAAATCAGTTGTCAAAAAAGACTGAAGAATATGCAGCTGATAAGTCGCATTTTAGGCCTTGGTTACTGGTCAGTATGATAAGTTTAATGTACATTATCTGCAACAAAGTTGCTTAAGTGTGCAGAAAAAGGGGTACAAATCAGTAACAGAGAAACCGGAAGATTTAAGTGAAAAGGACGC
Organism: Salvia splendens; assembly: GCF_004379255.2. Taxonomy (NCBI): domain Eukaryota; kingdom Viridiplantae; phylum Streptophyta; class Magnoliopsida; order Lamiales; family Lamiaceae; genus Salvia; species Salvia splendens. The sequence goes on from NC_056034.1 coordinate 21,292,437, forward strand.
CAGAAGGGTGCAACACTGGTCAGGATGCATGCCATAAGGCTCGAGATGGAGAAGGGAGGGTTGCTAGAAATGACCGACTATTCAAAAGCGGCAAAAACGACATTTCCACATCAGAGGGCAACCCTAAGAATGAGGGTAAGCCACCCTATAAATAGAAGGTCACATGAAGGGAGAGAGACACTTACACACTTAGAGGCTCACTTAGATAAAAAGCTCACTTCACTCTCCGAAATTCCAAGTTTCTACCGCGGAGACTAGCTCCACCACTTATCGTTCCTCGCCATCAGTCATGATCACTTGAAGACTCCGGTACTCTGTCGGAGGGAGTTCACCACCGTTCTATCTAGCCGTCGTAGTTGCTAGAAACACTGTTTTATCGCCCGAGTGGCCAACAATCTTTACTCACTTTCCATAGTTTAACTCTATTTTTACTTATTTTGCTTAGATCTTTTGTTGATCGTCGTTATTACTGGGATTTTTATGTATTTTGTCTTGGATCTTATCGTTATGAAGTTGAAATTTACTTTTTGTTTATCTTTTGGTTTCAAATGTTTACTTCCTGCCTAGATTAGTTAGATCTAGCAGTTTAGAGTAAATTTCCAACTGTTTGAGCATGGATTCTCTTAGATAGGATAGATCTGCTTTTATTGAGTAATTTTCCAAGTGTTTGATCATCTATTTCAAAGTGGAATGCATGAAATCTGTAATCGCGTAGTTTTCGTCACCTTGCATGTTAGTCAGTTTGCATAATCTAGAATTTTCGGTTTTAATCTTCTCGATTTAGCTTTTAATTTTAGATCTAAATTTGTGGAAAGTGTTGATTCAAGATGTTGTTCATGGAGTTTTTGTTTATCTACAATTGTTGCATACTAGTTGGAGAAGATAACACACAGATCTGATTTGTGGACCACTTTACACTTTTCAGCTACTTTACCTTTTGTCCTTTGCTTTTCGCCAGTTTTTCTGTGGATCTGGTAGTTCGTCAGCCAGTTCGGTTGAATATTCGTGACAATCGTTGTTTGTCCATTTTTAGTAAACTTTCACTTTTCACATGCACTTCAGTCTTACAAACCCACTTTTCACGTACTCGACTTATTCCCGACATGAAACCGTCTTACCAGTCAGGATAGTATAGGTCTATTTTAAGTTTTGTGTCTATGTAAATCACAACCCAAAGCATGGTAGCTAACCAACCCCTTCCAGATTATCACCTCAATCACATTTTGCACTCATCCATCTCTGTGGGATTCGACCCTTACACCACTATACTAGTCAGTAGAAGTGGGTTGAGGTATATTGTTGATAACATGTTTTTTAGGTAATCGTGCCAGCGACACGACTAGGTCTTGGGATCTATCCCTGATCAGTTGATTACACGACCCTGCACACGCATGTGAAAAACCTGCTCTTTCAGCAGCAGATGTACTATGCCTACCCAGCAAATTTCAAGTCATCTCTAGTAGAGCTATGGGGTAATTGGATGCAAGCTAATCAAGTTGAAACTTCATCGAGTTAAAAATTTACAGTCACCATCCTAAGTAATAGAAAATTATGCAATTAGGGGCATTTGAAGCTATATTAACACATAAAATCTCTTAGCCGATCTTAATCGTGCGTTTCATAAGCATGTTAGTCTTAGTAAACGGATAGTGTTATTTTTATGACTCGAGGAAGCCTGCCTTAAAGCCCATGTTTCAGCTTAGAAAATTAATTCACTATTTCAGTGGATTACACTAACAGTTTTGGGAGTTAGACCTAGATAGTGGGATGAAATTACTAAGTTTTCCCTTGTCTTCATTTTGCTATTGTTGAGAGTATTTTAATCTACATAATTTTAACAGAGTATTATACCTTTAAGGGTTTTTTGGTTCTTCAACTATGGATTTATATTAAATTATGTATTAAAACTTTAAAAATAGCATTAGAGGTCCTTTAACTTTGATTTATTATCATTAGAAGTATTTTTTATTTTTTGAATATATTTTTTGCCCGAAAATGCCCTAAGGCCCTTGAAAGGCATTTCAGTCAAATACTTATTCACTTTCTGCACGTACTTTCAAAATAAGTATTAATACAATTCATAAGTATCACATTAAGTACCCAAAAGGTATATACCTTTTCAATGCGCATGGTTTCTTCTCCGGGTTGGTCCAAACATGAATTTGATTCAACAATTTTTGGTGCAGACGATCTAGCCTGCTTGAATCTTGAACCCTAATCTTCTATCGCACTAGCAATAGCTTCAGCCCTCCAATATTTTATGTTGTTTCTCCAACCTATTTGTCATATATTTTTCGAACTCAATACTATCATACCACACGACTAACAGTTGACTTGCTTTCCATTTCACCCTTTTTCTAGGTTTTGGTTTTGACTAAGTGACATCGTCAAGAACAACTCCTTTCGACTTCAGTACGTATAACTCATGCAATAAATTGTCTTGATCTTTCTTAGCCTTCACCATGGCCTTAGCCTTTGCTAGTTCAACACAATACACATGAACTTCCTTGCATAGTTGATGTGAAATTTATGAATTATCTGCATACATATTATAAAACTATTTGCAAAACAAATTACGTGATTGAAATGCCATTTAGGGGCTTGAGGCTATTTTCAAGCAAAAAGTGTCCAAAAAGTGAAAAATGTATTTCAAACAATATGCATTCGAAGTCGAATGAAATCTGGTGCTATTTTGAAAGGTTTATTATCTAATTTGATACCAATCCATAGCTGAAAGGAACAAAAAGATGTTCAATCTATAACTTTTACACCAAATGCTCCCCCGTCCCTAAAAAATAGACAACATTTGAAACTGCACAAGTTTAATGCATAACTGCAAAGAGAGAGATAGAAAGAAAAAGTAATTGGAGTATTGTTAGTAGGGATGTCAATGTAGCCCGCAACCCGTGGGTTGGCCCGAATAGCTCGCCAAATTTATAGGGTTAGCGATGAAAATTTCTAGCCCGATAAAATTAAAACCCGATTAGCCCGCATCCGATTAACCCTCAACCCATTAGGGCCAGACCCGAAAACCCGATGGGCTGGCCTGAAAACCCGATAAAATTTCTCTATTTTTTCACTCATAATTCGACACCTCGTTGATTAATTTTATAATATAGATAACTAAAAAATAACTTTAGTTTTATATTAAATATACAAATTATATATTGAATTTTTATTAATATAATAATTGATAAATAAATTAAAAAATTCATATTCACTAAAAAAATATTTAAATTTCTAAAACATGCATTAAAGTTTCACTAAATATCTCAAATATTAGTATCTGATCATGTTTATGATTGAGTTTAAGCATATATCTCAAATTTAACAAAATTAAATATTTTACATTTTATAAATATAACTAATTGTCATAATTATTTATTGGATTGATCGCATGCCAATCTTATCGGTAGCAACCCGATTAACCCGCTGAGCTAGCCCGAAACTCGAGCTTTTAGGGTTAGGGTTGAACTTTTACAACCCGAAAGAAATCACAACCCGATTAGCCCGCACCCGATTGACCCGCAACCCGAGTATGATTGGCTCGAAACCCGATGGGCCGACCCGATTGACATCCCTAATTGTTAGTGGAAAATGAAACCCACTTCATTAAAAAGAAAAAAGTTTCCTTAAATAGAATTGATCTATCTTTTAGAGTCATCCCAAAATGGTAAATGTGATCTATTTTTAAGGGACATAGGGAGTATGTTTCAAATAATATGTAAAAATAAAGTGAAAAAAATGTCATTTAAATGTTCACATATTATTTGATCTTTTCATATTTGTTTCAATTTTCTTAATATTGTAAGCCAATTGAGAAAATTAAAAATTATGATTATTATATTCATAATTTCAAAAGTTATGAAACTGACTATAAATTAATGAAAAATTATTATTTAAATGACAATTATTTTATTAATAATTATATAAAATTACATAATCGACTCATAGTCCCTCTGTTCCATAGTAGTTGAGTCATTTTAGTAGTTGAGTCATTTTTTTCTGACATGAAGATTAAAAAAACCGTGTTAAGTGAGTTAAGTAAAAGAATAATAAAGTAAGAAATGAAAAAGGTAGAGAGATGAAGAGAGAATAAAGTAAGAGAGAGTAAAATAAGTGAAAATAAATGTGTTAACTTTTACTAAAAGGAAAAATGATTGTACTACTATAAAACGTACCGAAATGGTAAAATGACTAACTCCACTACTATGGAACAGATGAAGTAGTTCATTAGAATTATACCGAGAACATTATGCCCGTACCATATTGTCCAATTGCATGATCCAATTAATTATTTTCAATTTCTAGTACTATGATTTATCTATAGTAAGTTGGCCCACAGGCTGAACAATGGCTACCAAAATATAGAGGCCTATCATAATCCGGCATGGCCCATTTGATAGCTATAGAATTTAATCTACTCCCAATTAACACTTGCGATTTTGATTTTTTCTTCATGATTTCCAGCTTAAGTGCAATAGATTCGATATGGCTTATTGTCCAGAAAACCTATCATCTTGTACAGATTTATAGTAGTAATCAATCCTAAAAGGCATGTGACTTAATAGTTAACTACATTACAATGCAATGAGAGGCAACATGACTTTTTTCCATAGCATCCCATTCCAATAAAGCAATATTATAGTACGAGTATTATACTTGTTCACTCCATTCTCCTTACAAATTAACAGGGTTACTTAATATGCATGCTTCCGCAGATCATAGATTTGAAGTTGATGACGACAAAAATATGTGGTAAAAAAAACAAAGTTGAACATATATTTATTTTAATGTACATTTATGAATTTGTGAAATTCTAAAGAGTTACTCCTACTCTGGAAGAATTTTAGCGTGCTTGTGACCCAATAACCTCAAGAGTAAAATAGTCTTTAGATCATTCTCATCCATTTTCTTGCCAAAAAACATAGATGTGGGCCTAGACCCACATTTATTAATTTTTTACTCTGCTATTCTCCAAGAGCACAACACTCACATTCATGCTCTTCCGCAAGGACATGCTCATCACACCATTCCATTATTTAATTTAAATACTTCAATTACTAAAAACACTTCTACAATATAAAAATACATTAAAAACACTCAAACTACTATTACAAATTTTAAAATTATAAAAATTACATACATAAATCCTAAAAAATAAAAATTACATACTTAAAATCCTAAAATATAAAAATTACATAATTAAAATCCTACAAATTAAAAATTACATAATTAAAAATACCCCCGTGGAAGACTAGTCCTCTGGCCCTATCCCCAATATTTTTCAGAGACCCCGTATCATTGGCAAATGTGAATCAAGTTGCTCGAGAGTCATCCGAGACCTATCAGCCAAATTGAGTTGAGCCAAAAGGGAACACAACGAGTTGGTGGGGGGTTGAGGTAGCACAAAGGGAGCGGGAGCGGATGGAAACGCGGCGCGACGGCGGTTGGCAGACGCCTTCTTCCTTACTTGCGGCTGGCGTTGGGAACTGCTCGGGCCGGCGTAGAGGCTACTGAAAAAGCAGGTTTGTGCAGGTGTCGCGTCAAGCAAAGGATGTATCATACTGATCAGGATGGAAGTCTCAGCTAAGCCTGAACCTCGTATCAATAATTCCTCAACCCACTTCTACTGACTAGTATAGTGGATTTAAGGGTCGAATCTCACATAGATGAATGCGCTTTGGTAATTGTGGTGATATTCTGGAATTGTTGGTTAGCTACCACGCTTTGGGTTGAGATTCTATCTAGACTGGAAATTAAGGTGGTACACTACTGACTAGGAGGTGTGAAAAATGATTAACAAGCAGTTGTGTACGTGAGATTGAGGGAACATTATGTTTCAGAAAATATCTGGAGGGTACGGGTTACTATAAAAGGCTAAATGGAATATCAGAGAATAAGTGGTAGTTAGGTGACTAGGCTGACAAATCTGTAGGGTACCAGCAGAAAAATGTAGAAAAAAGTAAAGGACAAAAAGCAAAAAGTAACTAAAAAGCAAAAGTGGTCCCAAACTTAGATGAAGGTGTTATCTTCTTCCACATGAATAAACTCAGATCAACAAACCCAGAATTTATCAACGAGAGTTTCAAATTAACAACTCACGAAAACAGATCTAACAATTAAAACTCTAAATCAAAAGATTAAACTAGCGAAACTGAAATTACACGGTTCTGCTTCTCGAACCGGCGGTTTCGCGGTTCGATTTATTTTAAAAAAAATTTAAATTTGAAATTTGGACTTATACAATAAATTGGAACAAGACAATGGATGATTTAAATTGAAATAAGACGAATAAGGTGAAAATGATATCAATTTTATTGAATTTGAGTTGTAACGGACAACGATACATTACAATTTACAATACATATACAAGTATACAACATACAACAATGTAATATAATTTACAAGTGTCGTCGGAATGTAAATAAAAAAATGAGAGTAGCACTTGAATAATTCAAATGGAAGTACAATAGCACAAATGAGAAATTGGAGACAAAGAGAGAGAATTGAGAGATTGAAGAAAGAAACTCTTATTAACACAAGAATGTGGTGAATGTAAATGAGGATAGAGGGAGGTATTTATAGATAAAAATGGGGGGAATAGATGAATTTGAATTCAAAATCCGAAAAAAAAATTGAATTTTCGGAAAACCGGCAGTTTTGGCAGAAAACCGCCGGAACCGCCGGTTTCAACGACAAAACCGCCGGTTCGGTCCACAAATCGGTTGCCAAAAGCTGCGATATGTCACCTCGAGTTCCGTACCACCACCAAAAGCCACCGGTTTGCCGGTTAACCGCCGGTTTTTCCGGCCTAAAAAACCGCAGGAACCGACCGGTTTCAACTCATGAAAAAGCTGCCCCGACTGACGCATTGGTTTCCGCGTCCAAACCGTGAAACTGCCGGTTAACCGGCGGTTCGGTGACGGTTCGAAGATTCTTGAACCTGAACCGGACCGCGGTTCGAATTGCGACGGTTCCGGTTCGCTGATTAACCGCCGGAACCGGAACCGGTGGGCATCTCTAATCACCGATGCGGATGCTCTTATGTTATATGTTTGGCATTTATCATGAGTGTCCAACTCAAGATTGACAAGATCCAATCACTGATCACGGTTGTTTTCTTAAAGAAGAAAGTAAATACAAATAAGAGAAATATATATAAACTTTATTACTACTAGTTTGATACAAAAAAGCACTATATTTGTTTAGTGCTAAAGCCAGAGAAAAATTAACATTAAACAAAAGTAAAAATACAGAGTCCTTAAATATAGGGAGAGCTCCGGAATGATCCCAGAGCTTTGACTGCTCTGCCCTCAACACGATCTGGTGGGAGATCGCTGCAATGACTGCTCCAACAATTGGTCCCACCCAGAACGTTCAGAGCCTTTGTCCTAGCGGCAAGAAGTTTAGACATTATTGCATGAGGTGCCGAGTTCGAGCCCTCTTGGCATCAGTTGTATTTTCCTCCTATCTATAATATAAGAGTTTATTTGTAATTTCCTCCTTCATATAAGAATTAATTTTTTTAAAAAAAATTGGTCCCACCCAGAATATCCACTGTAGTTACATTTCACACGTCAAACAAAAACCCATCAACTTAATTACCTCATAATAATAAAGCTGTTACCAATAAAATAGAATTAGGTGAATTAGGTGACTATGTATAGGGGTGACAAATCGTGCGTGTCGGGTCGTTATCGTGTCGACACAATAACGACACGAACACGATAACAACAAACACGAACACGACCCGTTAAGAAAACCTCAAACACGAACACGACCCGCTACCCTCAGACACGAACACGACACGAACACGACACGAACCCATTAACGACACGAACCACTTCGGGTCAACACGACACGATTACAATACGTACATGAGAAGACACGATAACGACTCGATAACAACACGACCTGATAACGGTTAAACCTATTAAAAACATCCAATTGCTAATTAAAAAATCTGATCTAAACATTAAAACATCAATAATTTCTTAGTAACAAAATCCAACAAAAATCCAACAAAATTTAACAAAAATGAAAATAATAAGAATTAATAATAGTATAATATTATTTCTTAACGGATAACACGAACCCGACACGAAATTTTCGTGTCCTTAACAGGTCGACCTGATAAGGACACGAACCCAATAAGCTCTGACCCAAACTCATTAATTTCGTACCCGTTCGTGTCGTGTTATCGTGTCGTGTCAAAAATTGACAGCCCTAAGTATGTAACTAGTACCTGGTCATCCCATGCCTTATCTTTTCCGTAAATGACGGCGGCGCCAAAGCTCCGGGCTGGGTTGATGCTGGTGCCAGTGATCGGGATTGTGGCTAAGTGAACCATGAACACTGCAAATCCAATTGGAAGTGGCGCCAAAACCTACAAGATCCGTGATATAATTTAATTAGTATTCTTTCTCTCCCTCATTAATTAATAGAATAAAAAGTGAAAAAAATTAATTAAATTTGAGTCCTACTTTTATATATTAATTTTATAATAATTAATTAATTAGAGAGTAGTAGTAATTGGGTTGGGAAGGACGTGTTTACATGGACGTGGGAGTCTCTGGCATTTCTCTTGGGATCAGTGGCGAAGAAGACGGTGTATACAAGAACGAATGTGCCAATGATCTCTGCTGCCACTCCGGTGTCGGTGTTGTAGCCGTCGCTGAGCTCGTTGGCGCCGCCGCCGTACTGGACGTAGTATGTCATCTGGAACGCCTTGACGAGCCCTCACCCGCAGATGGCTCCCAAGCACTGCGCCACAATGTACAGCACGACCCGAACCAACGACACCTTTCGGGCCAAGAGCAGCCCGAAAGTCACGGCCGGGTTGATGTGGCCCCCTGAAATGCCAGCGGTGCAGTAGACGAGGACGAAGATCATGCCGCCGAAAGCCCAGGCGATGCCGACGCCGCCGCACTGGTCGGCGACGCTCTGGCTCTTGTAGCCGATGACAGTGAGGACGGTGACGTAGAGGAAGAGGAGGGTTGCGATGAATTCGATTATGGCGGCTCTGTATAATGACCATTTGCCTAACTCATCCATGTCGATTAGCGGCGCCGGTGGAGGATCTTGGTAGTCCTTCGCGTCATAGTCATGTCCGCCTACCTCCACATCCTTCGTCATCTCGATTGATCAAATCAGGAAATTAAATTATTTGAATTATTTGTGGTTTGTTGAGTGAGCTATATGATGAGCCTCAATACTTGGGCTATTTATACGTGGAGAGAGTGTTTTCTGGAATGTCTGATTGGATTTATTTTCGCCGCCCCATTAGGTAATTTTAGTCTACTATAAATCATTCATTCCAACGTGTCTAAATATTAACTATGACTAATTATTCCATGATTATTCATCTAAGATTGAGTTGTGAGATTGAATCTCACAAATCAAACACACTACATATTTAATCTCGGATACAATTTTATAAACCGAACACCCCTTATATGCTAATGCTCTCTTAATTATGGAATAATCACTACTAAATTGTGGACTACTTGTGTGGTGAAGCTTCGAGATTTTGGGCATTAATTCGCTCCTTTAATTTTCACGGGATAATTGTTATGCTCTTATTTCTCCACCTGACTTTTTAGTGTGTTAACTGGACCTATCTTATTTCATCTTTTTTTTCATGTTCTCATAAAGAAATGTTTGGAAAAAAATGAAATAACTTAACGATATTCGTACAACTCAAAATGGAATATAACTCAATTACCTTGGAATAGAGGGAAAGGGAGTATAAAATTCCCAAGTACAAATAATTCACAAGTATAAGTTGCAGCAATCATTCTTGTACTAATAGATACTATACTAACTCCGGTAACATAAGTAATTTCAAATTAAAAAAATATGCACTAAGGTCATCTCCAACCATTTACACTAAACTCAAACTCATTTTTTGAGTATGAGTCACACCAAAAGTTAATTTTACTCCAATCATTTACTTCAAACTCAAACCCAAAAAAATATTCTATATTCTTATTTTTTATACATTTTCAATTATATCTACATACTTATTTAAATTACATATTAATCCCATAATATTTTATTAATAATTTATATAAATTAAATAATTATACAAAATTTTGTTATTAATAAATTTTAGGGATGTCAATCGGGTCGGGCCGTCGGGTTTCAGGGCAATCGGGTACGGGCTAATCGGGTTGTGATTTCTTTCGGATTATAAAAGCTCAGCCATAACCCTAAAAGCTCGGGTTTCGGGATAGCCCAGCAGGTTAATCGGGTTGCTACCGATAATATTAATATACGATCAATCAATAAATAATGATTAAAATTACTAATATTCATACAATGTAAAACATTTGATTATGATATATTTGAGATATATGCTTAAACTCAATCATTAACATGATCAAATACTAATATTTGAGATATTTCGTAGAATTTTAATGCATGTTTTAGAAATTTAAATATTTTTTTTGTGAATTTGAAGTTTTTAATTTATTTATCAATTATTATATTAATAAAAATTCAATATATTATTTGTATATTTAATATAAAATTGAAAGTTATTTTTTTAGTTAAAATTAATCAATGAAATGTCGAATTAGGAGTAAAAAAATAGAATAATAGAAATTTTATCGGGTTTTCGGGTCTGGCCATAATGGGTTGCGGGTTAATCGGGTGCGGGCTAATCGGGTTTTGATTTTATAGGGCTAGAAATTTCCAACCCTAACCCTATAAATTTGGCGGGCTATTCAGGTCAGCCCACAGGTCACGGGCTACATTGACATCCCAAATAAATTTATATACAATATACTTTATCTTCTAAAATATCGATACGGCAAGCAATGATAACAAAAATTTTTAGACAATGTTGATTCCTATATTAGTAAATTTATTAATTATTATTTGCAAAAGAAACATAAATTATTATAATATGATAGTCTCACAATAGCTTGCTAATTTCTATTTAATTATTTTTCAATGAAAAATGTTTAATTTCAAGGAAAAAGGTTACGTGTAAACATAGTTATAAAATGTTGGCTAATATGGCATAGGAGAGTCAGCAGCACCGCCGTTGGACCCAGTCTATCATCTAAACCACTAGATTCCCGCCACCTCACTCCAACAATCATTTTGGATAAACTATTTTAATCAAATAGACTGTATAAAGTAGCTGTTCAGGTGAGAATAATGGTTTATCAAAAAGTTCACTGTACTAATTTATAGATGTGGAATTGTGGACTAGCATATTTGGTCGGTCGACGGGAGTAGTAAAAACACATGATTTCCCCATGTTTATTTATTCGAAACTAAGGCCATCCACCATAGAAATAGCCCAGCAATAGCCCAGTCATAGCCCAGCCACAAACTCCTCCGGCCACATCATCAACACTAAAAATCATCCTGCCACATCATAAATAACTCAACCATAGCCTAGCCACATCATAAATAGTCCAGCCACATCAATAGTCACATCACTCAAAATTATATAAAACAAATAATTAACAATCACACAAAATACACAATTTAATTTACGAGACATATACGAGAAAATTCAATAATATTATTAAAATTTAAAAAGTACATTAATTAAAAAAAATTACATAATTAACAAAAAAAACTACTGCCGTGCAGTCCTCCGCACCCATAACTCTTCAATTAAATCCTTTTGGAGTCGAATATGAGCTTCCGTTTGGCTCATGTCGGCATGTGCTTGGAGGCGGCCGTCTTCATCGTGAGGTACCCCACTCCATACGTTGGGGGCGGCCACGCCGTGGCTTGGACCGGCTTCATTATCATCGTTGGCCCAATCAATCAGTTGTGCACCTTCATCTTCGACAATCATGTTGTGCATGATAATACAGGCGTACATTATATCAGCAATGCAGTCGACATGCCACAAACGCGTTGGCCCCTTAACTGCCGCCCATCGAGACCGGAGCACACCAAATGCGCGCTCCACGTCCTTGCGCGCCGACTCCTGCCGTGCCGCAAAGTAGGCCTTCCTTTCATCTGATGCGCATCGGATCGTCTTCACAAAGACGGGCCACCTAGGGTATATCCCATCCGCCAAGTAGTAGCCCATATCATGCCGGTTGCTGTTGGCGACAAAACTGGTGGCCGGACCGACACCCTGACACTGCTCGTTGAAAAGTGGCGACGAGTTGAGGACGTTGAGGTCGTTGTTCGAACCGGCTATCCCAAAATACGCATGCCAAATCCACAGCCGGTAATCAGCTACGGCCTCGAGGATCATCGTGTGATTCTTTCCCTTGTAGCCGGTCGTGTAGAACCCCTTCCACGAAGCAGGACAGTTCTTCCACTCCCAATGCATACAATCTATGCTGCCTAACATCCCCGAGAACCCATGCTGTTCCCCGTGCATCCGCAAAAGATCCCGGCAGTCTTCGGGGGTAGGGCTTCGAAGGTACTGATCACTGAATATTTCAATCACGCCCTGACAGAAATACTTCATACATTACAGGGCAGTCGTCTCACCGATGTGGAGGTACTCGTCCCACATGTCTGTCGCGCCTCCGTAGGCCAACTGCCGGGTTGCCGCAGTGCACTTTTGAATAGGTGTGTGGCTGGGTCTGCTAGACGCATCGTGCCTGAAGCGGAAATACAGATATCGTTGCTCCAAAGCGTTAACAATACGCATAAACAGGGACCTGCTCATTCTAAAACGGCGCCTGAAAAGGTTGGTGTTGAACCGCGGCTCCTGTGCGAAGTAGTCTTCGTACAGGTGCTGATGTGCAGCTACGTGATCACGATCAATCACCGCTCGGCGGTGTACCACTGGGCGAGATCGAGGTACAGCCGGCTGCAGGGCCCTCTGCATCCATTGATCAATCTCACGGTTCATATAGGCCTCTAGCGCTTCGTTCATTATATGCTCGTACTCCTCAGCATCCCCACCACTACTACCACCGGCGTTACTCATTTTTAGGTGTTGATCTTGTATAGAAATTAAGATAGAGAGAGTACTCGTTAAAACAAGTGCTGCGAATGAAAATGACGTATATGGCGCGTATATATAGTGTTTCGAAAAAAAAAATCGCGCTAGGCGGTGCGCTAGGCGATCCGGACGCTACAATAGCGCCGAGCGGATCGCCCAGCGCACCGCCTAGCGCCACAGAACTGCCGAGCGCTAGGCGGTTTTTAATTCCGGAAATGGCTGGGCGGTTGCAATAGATCGCCTAGCGCACCGCCTAGCGCCGGCGCTCGGCTAAGCGGTGAGCAAGGCGCTATTGTGGATGGCCGTTAAGACTTACTCCCTCCTCCATCAAATATTATTCAAGGTTGACTCACCGTGAATATTAAAAAATGTCTAATAAAAAGTGACTTGAAAAAGTTAGTTAGTAAAACAAGTGTCCTATATTTATATATTAATTTTATAATAGAATGTGAGTATAAAGATTTAGTGAAAAGTGAGGTTTATTTACCGAAAATAGAAAAAAAGCAAAATGGACAATCACGGACGGACCAAAATGACAAAACTGGACCAACATTTCACGGCCGGAGGGAGTGCTTTATCCGTCCCACAAAATTTGACTCACCTTACTGTTTTCATCCGTCCTACAAAGTTTATCTTACTTTAATCTTATCAAAAATAGACATTAAATACACCCCTCAATGTCTTCTATGTGAGACTTTTATTCCACTACACACCTCCATTTAATACAAAGTCAAACAATTTCTTAAAACCCGTATCGGATTAAACTGGTACAAACTTTATGGGACGTAGAGAGTATATTGGATTTTAATTTATTCCATCCTCGATAAGTTATTATTACATCTCGTCTGTTCTCTAAAAATAGAAATTCTTTCCTTTTTTTATCTGTTCTTTAAAAATAGAGAGGTGAAATTCATTTTTACTAATACACTTTTCTTTCTATCACTCTCTTACTTTATCAATTTTATATTAAAAGTCGTGTTATTTCAAAAGCTTCTATTTTTAGGGGACGGAGGGAGTATTAAAATTAAAAACACTAACTCTACTTTATTAGTCTCTCTGTCCCATAAGGGTATGCACTATTTCCTTTTTAGTCTGTCCCACAAGATTATATACTATCTAATTTTGGGAAAAAATTCTCGCTAATGAGGTGGGGTTCATTCTCTACTAACAATACTTTAATTTATTTTTCTTTTACCTCTTTTTTTACTTTATCAATTATGTATTACTCACTCCGTCCGCGAATAGGAGTCCCGTTTTTCCATTTTAATCCTTCCGCGAATAGAAGTTCTGGTTAACTTTTACCATAAATGGTAATAAGGTCTCACCTTTCACTAATTCATTCTACTCACATTTCATTTAAAAATAATATATACAAGTGGGACCATTATTCCACTAACTTTTTTCCACCCACTTTTCTTAACATTTCTGAACACTCGTGCCGCAAAGAAATGAGATTCCTAATGGCGGACGGAGAAAGTTTTAACTTATACCCAATCAAAAATATATATTCCAACGAAAGAGTACTTTTTCATTTATTTTCTCTCAAGTTAATAAACAAAATAAAACTGGGGTCATATTTCTAATGGATGGAAATAGAGGGGAGTAATCAATTGCTAACTTAACTTTTAATTACTAACTACAACTAATTTAAAATATAAGATATGTAGTGATAGGGCCTATTTCATGCATAGGTTTATGGGTAAAATACATGCTACTTGATCGGTTTATCGCGCAAAACAAGTGTTAAATGTGCAGAATTACCACTTGACCAAGGCTTCAAGGCCGACCTGATCAAGCAAGTACAAAGGCGATAAAAGGCTCAGAATCAGGGGAGTTGATCAAGGGGAGCGATTAAGCAGTTAGGAGGGGACCACGGGCTTTTTGACGAAGAGCACGTGAGGAAATGAGCTGGATACAGCGCGCCATTCTGTTATCAAGGACGACGTTCTAGAAGGGGACACGTGCTGGAATATGAGACGCAAGGACGAAGCTGAGTTACGAATTTGTTACCAAAAAGCGTCGACATTCTAGAAGAACAGCACGTAGCAATCAATGAGTCGCTCATTCTCAGAATGAGTTAATATTCCCTGACAAGATCGTTATCCAACTGGAGGCCGAATCGAGCTTATAAATAGAGGGTGTGCCACCACAAGAAAAGGGAGACACTTTACTTTCCGCCTAGTTTAGTTTAGCATAGTTATCTAGCGTAGTCCAGCTCTCTAGCTTAGTTTAGTTTAATTCTCTAGCTTAGTTAGATAGTTTAGTTAGAAGGGCGACCAAAGGGAGCGCTGCAGAATACTCATTTCTGTTAGCGTGACTTAAGTTTCCCGCTGAGATTTTTCTCAGTTTACCGCTTTCTTAGATTCCAAGTGTTAGCTTAGTTTAATTTCACGTTGTAATCAGTTTTTAGTTTAATCAAGTTATTTTCACTTTAAATCCGCGCATTTACTTTTCTGTTGTTTCCTGCAATTCACTTGACCCAGTAGTTAGAATTCCGTTGATCAAGCTAGCTAGTTTAAATTCTGTCTAGATTAAAACAGTAGTTAAAACTCCCAAATTAAAGCGTGGCAGCAGCCAACCCCCCTCCCCCTTGTTCACTACTCACACACTCGACACACCAACTTCCTTGTGGGATCGACCCCGAACTTGCCGCTTTACTGTTAAAGTTGTGCAAAATTGGGAGTTATAAATTACTTTGGCAAGGCGGAAAGGGCGAGAGATAGAGTGCATTGATTAAGTGGCAACGACATTTGCTAACTGATCCAATCGGTTCGGTTATCACTCCATATAACTTGATCCGCATTCTATTCGTGTTTTCGATCCCTTTCCTAGTCCTTCCAAAATGGCGCCGTTGCCGGGAAAGCATGGTGTTACTTTATGTTTGTGCGTAGTGCGTAGGTGTATATAATTTTATTTCTCATTTTTTGTTTTTGCTGTTGATGAGAAGGTACCACCAAGGCGATTACTGGAATCATCCCTTGATATACAGAAGAACTAACACTCAGTGGAGAGTCCAGGAAGCCGACGTTGTCATCACTCGTCGCAGAGCCGCATTAGAAGCAGCAGCAGCCACCGAGCAGAAAACACAACCACCACCACCAGAACGAACGGAAGCAGAGATGGTCGTTGTCATCGACGACTCGGGGATCGGTTCTCTACATGCTCATGATGAGAGAAAGCCCACGCATGCCATCACCGCTACTCCTGGGATGCGGACCATTGCCATCAAATCAGGAGTACTGGCCGTCTTATCCCACTTCTATGGCCTTTCGAAGGAATGTCCGTATGCTTTTTTGGATGAATTCTGCCGGTACTGTGATATTCAGCCCGTGCCAGCTGGGTCCACATCCGAAGATTACAGACTCAAAGCTATTCCTTTTGTCTTGAAGGGGGACGCGGGTGTCTGGCTGTCAAGGCTGCCGGAAGGATCCATCAGAACGTGGGCTGAGTTTCGCATGATATTCCTCGATCGTTTCTTTCCAACATCAAAAACAAGTGCCTTAAAAAGAGAAATTACAGAAGCCAGACAGGAATACGACGAGCCCCTCGTCCAGTACTGGGATAGGTTCCAAAGGCTGCTTCAAGCATGCCCTAACCACAAATTGGGAGAGAAGGAAATCTACTCGATTTTCTATGGTGGACTCACGGTGGATAGCAAAAACGACCTCAACCTCGCAGCACAAGGGGATTTCTCAGAAACACTTTTTAGCCAAGCTAAGAATATTTTGGAGAGGCTGATTGAGGCTAAGCGGTCGTATGAAACCTCTCGAGGGCAGTTCAGGAGAGGAGCAGTGCACGCAGCAGAGGCGCGCAACGATGAAAAACTGGAGGCTCGATTCGAGCAGATGGAGAAGAAACTGCTGGAAGCAGTAGAAAAAACGAGACCACCGCCATCTCCTGCACCAAAGGAGACACAGTACGTACCGCAGCCGCCACCTCCAGAAGAACATCATTACTATTACTGTGAATTTCCCCCTGACGTAGAGCAAGTGAACGCAGTAGGCCACTGGAACACAAATGACAACTGGATCCAGGGGAAGCAGAGAGTTGCTCTGTGGATGGACCACCCCAACTTCAGATGGACTGATCAGAATCAAAGCCAGCCACAACTAACCGCATCTCAACAAGTACAACCCTTCGACGGGCAGTCCAACTGGCCAGCCCGAATCTTGGATAGACCAAACACAGGAGGAAATAAAATGCAGGGAGGTCAGACAGGATGGTCAAGTGGACCTCAAGGGAACTGGTCAAGTGGAGGACAGCCTAACTGGTTAAGCCGACAACAAAAAGGAGAATGGGGGTACCAACACCAAGCTCCTCAGTATGGCAACCAGGGTAGGCAACCAAGTAATCAAATGGTGAGTTATGTCCCGCAGTACCACAGAGGAACCCAACAATCCCAAGGGAACCTACAGTACTACCAAGGAAATCAACAAAACCATCTGTCCCAGAACCAACCAGAGCAATATGGATCTTCCGGTTCCCACCAGCAAGGCCATGGAGGAGGCGGATTTAATCAGAGAAATAACAGGCAGCAAAATGAAGTTCCAGGGGATATGATGGTTCCACATCAGCCTCATGATGCTGTGCGGGAAATACAGGAAGCCCAGAAGGAACAGAGAGCCGCATTAGAAATGCTTACAAAGCAGTTATCTCAGGTCGCCATGTCACTAGGCGAGCTGAGAGGTAATGATGGAAAGATTCCGGCTACAGTGCAACCTCCAGCAGGGTGAGAGAATGTTAACACAGTCTCTCTGAAATCAGAAGGAGTTTATCTGAGCTCAACTGCTAGTTTTCCAGCATCCAGGGCAAGTCTTAGTAAAAGCCTTGAATCCAGCGCCCCTGATCAAGTCACAGCGAAAGAAGAGTCTAACATATGTGAACATGGTGCTGAAAAGAGAAGGAGGGTCGAAGCAGAGGAAGTAACCGGTGAGATCCAACCTGATGATCTACCCTCAAAGAGAACTGACCCAGGAGTATTTACGCTCCCAATTTCTATCAGAAACGTTCAAATGAAGCACGCAATGTGCGACCTAGGGGCTTCCATCAATATTATGCCGTATTCTATAAACAAGAAGCTGGAGAACACTAAGCTCGTCCAAACCAATATGGAAATACATCTAGCAGACGGGTCCTGCATCTACCCTGAGGGAGTTCTGGAAGATGAAATCGTCAAGGTGAACAGATTCATGTATCCCGCTGACTTCTTTGTTATAAAAATGACGGAACCAGGAGCGGAGGAGTCTATTGGAATCCTTTTGGGGAGACCTTTCCTATCCACCGCTAACACAGTCATTGACGTCCGCCATGGGACAATTAATCTGGAGTTTAAAGGAGAGCGACTTACAGTCGGCATTAATGCAGCTGCAAGAGAGCCACATGACAGAGATAGCATACAAACAGTAAACGCTACCAGCCCTCGAAAAAAGGAGTATCCAAAAAGGGAATCCCTCAAAGAGCCATTGTCTGGTTCCGCTGAAGGCGAACAGCTGAAGAGAGAGGCAGCAGAATGGTATGATACGACAATGGCTGAAGCAATGGATGACCAAGCCATTGGAAGGGCGATTATGGAGTTTTGCCAGCCGTCACAACCAGCTGAGGCAAGAGAGATTACTCAGCCAAGAAGGGTCGAGAAACCACCTGACCAAGCCGCTCCATTAAAAGAAATGCTGAAGAAGGATCCCTCGTTTACAAGGTAACTATTTTATGTATCAGCATCACCGATGGCATTCAAGGACCTGTCCAGTCAGACAGATCACAAGACAGTCAAACCATGATTGCAGAGAAAGGAAGAATTACTCTTCCAACATCAACCCCAGTTGATGCCCAAGAAGCAAAATTCAAACTGGCCGGAACATGGGACAGTCATGGCAAGACACACACATGTGGCAAAATTTCCGTACCTTATTAACCAGGGGAAGATCAGAATCTTGTTAGGGCACGCTAAGGGCCGTGGAGGACGTATCAAGGATTTCTCCGGGGGAACGCATATCCTGACAAAGCTTCCCCTGGACGACATGGAGTTTAAACTTCTTGATGACTGCAAAGCCACGTTCCCATTCCTGAAGGAACAATTGATGAGTTATTCTATAATTCGTGCTCCTGACTGGAATCACTCCCTTGAAGTGATGTGTGAGACTAGTAACTGTGCTGTGGGAGCAACACTAAGTCGGAAAATCTAAGGGAAAAGTTATGTTTTCCTCTACGCATCAAAAGCATTGGGTTAGGCACAAAGGGACTATGATGTAACAGAAAAAGAAATGTTATCAATAGTCTTTTCATTTGTGGCATTCAGGCAGCACCTACTCGGTTCCAAGGTGACGGTGTATACAAACCAGGCGGCCATCAAATACCTATCGTCGAAGAAGGGATCAAACCCGCATTTGATCAGATGGTTACTCCTTCTACAGGAGTTTGAATGGGAAGCAGTTGACAGAAAAAAATGTGAAAACATAAAGATCCATCGGGAAAGGAGGATTGATCAAGGTAAACAGAGAAACTGGGAGCAACGTAAACCTAAAATAGCAAAGTTCGCAGGAAGGACCAACGGTTTGGAGCAAAGCGAGCTAACCAGAAGGAACGAAAGGAAGGCGTTTGTAGTGGACGACATTTCACTACCAATGCCTAGCTTATACCAGTAAACAGGTATAAGGAGTGATCGGGTATTCATGGATGGTCTGCTTGATCAAGCAATAATTTCTAAATCTCTAAATCTGATCAAGTAACATTCCAAGGAAACCCGGTCAAATCCTTGTAAATAGTTTTTTATTAAGTGTGTTTAGTTTTATTTTCGTTAATCAAAAGTCAGAAGTGGAGGAAAGGAACTGATCAAGTGGAATAATGTGAGTTGTCATCGAGATTTAATGATTCACGTGATCAGTGCAATTTGAATTTAATTAGTGGAACAGTGATTGAGTTGATAAAAGCAGGTGATGACGAGACATGTGCAGTAAGTAGAGAGGTGTCAGGCGGCGCCGACTGTTGAAATGAAAGGACGTTCTGGAGAAAGGAAGGAAGTGTATCGGAAAAGCTTTGCCATCTGGCATTCTAAAAAGGCGCGCCGGTACACGAAAGGTCACAGAGATATCAATAAGCGGGGATCTCAACAGTCGGAATTCGAGTATAAAAGTGGGTTTTCCGGATCTCACTTTCCATCAAATATCTTCAGAACCTTTGTGCTATCTTCATTCGGAAAGAAATGCAGGGCAATCAACTTGAGACCTCCAATACTTCCTCATTTTCTTCAGGAGCCGGTCTCGACAGTAATAATCAGAGATCCTTTTCACCATCGAGTCCACCAAACACTAGAACCCCATTATCGCCTCCTAGATTCATCGGCCCACTCCAATATGTGGACCCGGCTGACATAAGGCGTGTGGACTCTGTACTCAGAAGTTTTCCCGTGGAGATTCACACCGCCCTAAAGGCTCGCCCAAGGATTTCTCGGTCTAAGGACCCTGTTCCGCCACCACCAACAGAGGGGCTGCCTCGTCCCAGTGATCTCCCTTTACGACGAAAGGAGGTAGAATTTAACCTTTCATCGACCACAGAAGAAGACTCCATCCCGAGAAGAACGCACCACCAGGCAATGAACCAGCTGCTTCTTGAAGCTGAGGGTTCAAGACAGCAAGTGGATGAGGAGAAATTCAAGAGACCGGAGCAGTCATTGAAGCAAGAAAGACTGTGGAGAACAACCAGGTGAGAGCAGAGAAAGGGAGCAAGAGGAAGGGGGAAGAGAGTATCTTTCCTCCCCCTAATATGGGCCACCATACCAATTAAGGTATGGGGCTTACTAAAGCTGCCAGGTCTTTTGCTTCCCCTCCCCGAAGGAGAAAAAGAATAAAAAATACCAAGGATGAGGAGCTACGATAAGCACGAAGCCGTAGAGGCAATAAGGAAGGAGCGCAACATTCCCCTGATTCAGCTATCTAGAAGGCAGTACTATCACCCTTAACCTTGTTTCTTTGTGTAAATTGTGTACTCCAATCTTACACTTAGTCCTGTGTCTGGACTAAGTGTGAGAAGTTTATGGAAGTTGTTTTCTGTTTTGCCTATATCTGTTTTATTTCTATGTGGTTATTAGCATGTTTTGATTGCTGGCACTATCTCACACTTAGCCCAGTGTCCGGTCTAAGTGTGAAAAGTTTCCCTTGATTGTTGTTATGCCGTTGTCTGTGCCTAACCCTTCTTTCCACTGCATCCAGCCCCTCGAGGACGAGTTCATATGCAGTGGGGAGGGGGGACGGGTTAGTTACAGTAGAATCATACATGCTAAATTTTTTTTCGAAAAATAACAAATTCCAGATAGTAATAAAATAGGCAATATGCATGAAATTGGATAAATAGAAGACTTGATTACTTCTTGGGAGAGTTAGAAAAAGGATTCAGTATGCTCACATGTAAAACTTGATTGCAAAAGCTTGATCAATTTGAATGACGCAAGTATGATAGAAACGCTCAATTTCTAAACCAACTGTGAAGCCTCTCTATATGTGAGTTATAAGCCAAAAGTAGAACACTTTCTACTATTTTTACAAAAGAAAAATTATGACAGGCTGATTTTTAATATTGAGATGAAAATTGCACAAGTAGTAATGACTAAAGGCAATAGGACTTAACCATTTGAGTCGTGTTCTTCCTTCGTTCCACAAACCCACCTCATTAGTCAATGCACCCCCTAGTTAGCCAATTCGAGCTTATACACTCTTTCCCTTTCTTTGAAGCCTTAAAACCAAATTCAAAGGTTCATATCACATGAGGAAAGATGGTCAAAGAGATAGAGTTTGTCAAGGATAACGAAAGGGGATAGCAAGAAAAGGGAGGGGCCGCCAGGTTGATCAAGTTAGATAATCGGGTTGATCATTGATCATATAAAAAAAAGGGCAGGAAATAGTTGTAACCTGACCCAGAAAATCAAAAGCAAAAAAATAATATAAGGCTGAAGGTCGAAATTTGACCAAGAAGGAGCACCAAATAAAAAAAAAATATCCCAATTCTGATCCAGCGAGTCTAGGCAAATCTTTGGCTTTTTGACTCATGTGATTTTTCTTTAAAATTTTTTATTTTTTTTTTATTTTTTATTTTTGAACTTAGAACCCCTAGGACGCCACCCTAATACGTTATTAACCTTGAGCCTCGTTACAACCTTAAAACAAAGACCTTAAGGAACTATCTTGTGCAGTCCGATTCAAGATATTAAATTTATGGCAACATCGAGTGAAAACAGTCCTAACTTCTCAGGTGAGGAATGAGTGACTGAGTGAATCCAACAGTGGTTTTTGAATTGAGCAATCTTGACAAGCTGACACCTTGATCAAGCAAAGGCGAAAAAGAATGAACACAAGCTACTGACAAATGGATTGACCTCGACCTCGGGTATGATTGTTGGAAAATTATTCGGTCTAATGCATACATGTGAATACGTGTCTTTATCTTAAGGTCTTGTTTTTCTTTTCGTCTTTTCTTTTACTTAAAAAAATAAATAAACCATGCCTGAAATTTGCCCTATCTTTTTCTTTTGTTTTTCTTTATACTTGGGGACAAGTATGTTTTAAGTGTGAGCAGTTTGATAGGGCCTATTTCATGCATCGGTTTATGGGTGAAATACATGCTACTTGATCGGTTAATCGCGCAAAACAAGTGTTAAATGTGCAGAATTACCACTTGACCAAGGCTTCAAGGCCGACCTGATCAAGCAAGTACAAAGGCGATAAAAGGCTCAGAATCGGGGGAGTTGATCAAGGGGAGTGATCAAGCAGTTAGGAGGGGACCACGGCCTTCTGGAAGAAGAGCACGTGAGGAAATGAGCTAGATACAGCGCACCATTCTATTATCAAGGACGACGTTCTAGAAGGGGACACGTGCTGGAATATGAGACGCAAGGACGAAGCTGAGTCACGAATTTGTTACCAAAAAGCGTCGACATTCTAGAAGAACAGCACGTAGCAATTAATGAGTCGCTCATTCTCAGAATGAGTGAATATTCCCTGACAAGATCGTTATCTAGCTGGAGGCCGAATCGAGCTTATAAATAGAGGGTGTGCCACCACAAGAAAAGGGAGACACTTTACTTTCCGCCTAGTTTAGTTTAGCATAGTTATCTAGCGTAGTCCAGCTCTCTAGCTTAGTTTAGTTTACTTCTCTAGCTTAGTTAGATAGTTTAGTTAGAAGGGCGACCAAAGGGAGTGCTGCAGAATACTCATTTCTGTTAGCGTGACTTAAGTTTCCCGCTGAGATTCTTCTCAGTTTACCGCTTTCTTAGATTCCAAGTGTTAGCTTAGTTTAATTTCACGTTGTAATCAGTTTTTAGTTTAATCAAGTTATTTTCGCTTTAAAGGAGTGCATTTACTTTTCTGTTGTTTCCTGCAATTCACTTGACCCAGTAGTTAGAATTCCGTTGATCAAGCTAGCTAGTTTAAATTCTGTCTAGATTAAAACAGTAGTTAAAACTCCCAAATTAAAGCGTGGCAGCAGCCAACCCCCCTTGTTCACTACTCACACACTCGACACACCAACTTCCCTGTGGGATCGACCCCGAACTTGCCGCTTTACTGTTAAAGTTGTGCAAAATTGGGAGTTATAAATTACTTTGGCAAGGCGGAAAGGGCGAGAGCTAGAGTGCATTGATTAAGTGGCAACGACATTTGCTAACTGATCCAATCGGTTCGGTTATCACTCCATATAACTTGACCCGCATTCTATTCGTGTTTTCGATCCCTTTCATAGTCCCTCTATGTAGAGATCTAGTGGTCCACAAATTGTCATGTGTAATTTCATTTTATTATTATTTAAATTTAAAAAGATTAGAAAATTACCAAAATTAGGGTTTTGGATCAAAACGTCAATATAATGTATTAAACATATCAATACGATTCATTGAATATGTCAACACAGTTTAGCATTGGCATTTTATGTGTATTATATTGACATTTTATGATAGCTATATTGACATAAAACTGATACTTGAAAAATACGAAAATTCAAATTTTGACATCGGAACATATGTAAGTGAGATCTCGTTAAAATCCTTATAAAATTATCTTTAATTTGATGTATGTTGTGTTAAAAAATAATTTAAATTGAGATAACTATACTCATTTAAAGTTTTGAGATATTTTTTCAATTGACATTAATACTCATAATTAACAATTTTTGTACACTGTATTAATATGTGTGGCTAAATGATCTTGTGCCTTGATTTAATGATCTAATACATTTCATTTAGTTATAGTTAGCAATTTAAGAATTAGTTATCAATATAACACACCCCGAAAAGAGATATATGTAACCAAAATGAAAACATACTAGTAATAGGTAACTCGCTTTCTGTACTGTGATCTCATAGTGACTTTTTTTATTTCCTGGTATCTCTGTATTATTTAATATTTCCTCCGCCCCTTATTAAGAATCTTATACAGCCATTTTTATCCGTTTTCTATTAAGAGTTTATATTTTCTTATTCTTTCGTAACATAAAAATAGTCCATTTCTGTTTACGGAAACTTTTTATCCAAAAATTCATGTTGTAGGAGTCTACGAAGGTCGAGGAGGACGCGACGAGACTCGTACTGAAATTTGAAGGCTGGGAGCTTCCACCCGGCCGGGTGGTTTCTGAGGCGCTGTGTCACCCGGCCGGGTGCCATCCACTGGAAGTGTCAAGGCATCCGAACACCACCCGACCGGGTACCTACACAACGACCCGGCCGGGTGCCCCGTCCAAGGCATGAGGAAGCCAAGAGGTTTCACCCGGCCGGGTGACTTAACACCCTTAAGTTCACCCGGTCGGGTAGAGTGACGCAGACCAGATTTTGTGGGCCTTTTCATTGGGAATTGGTCCCTAGTATAAATACCTTTTGATGTCATTTCTTTCCTTAGATTTTGCTGAATTAAAGTTCCAACCCTAGTGAGTTTCCTCTTTGAGGATTGTATCCAATTCCTTCCTTGAAGGTTGCTTGTTTTCCATCATAGATTGATTCAAGTAGAGGTATGCATCAATAGAGTGTATCCATTGAGTAGTGGAGCCAAGGGATGATAGAGCTAATGAGAGTTGTCTAGGGTTATCTCCATCCTTTTGGTTAAGGTCCTATGGTTGTGGCTCTTTTATCTCATCATTATACACATGCTTTCCTTTTCTAATCTACATCCTTTCTAGTTTAGATTCAATTTTTGTGGTTGGATCTCTTTTTATCCTCTTATTTTATTGAGAAATTGAAAATCAATCTCACAAATACATCTAGACCAAGCATCATAAAAGGATAATTTCTTGGGAAATGGATCTTAGATTACTTGGATCCACATCATTTATAGAATATAAAAATAACGCAATTAACATGAAATAGAGGAAGTAATTATTCTTCTATTTCGCTTAACAATTGACTCAACATTTTAATAATAATTTTAATAAAAATAAATAACTACAAAAAAATTAAGATAAAATAAAATTAAAACACCCCATATATCCATTAGTTTTTATTGACATAATATAAATATATCGAAAATTTGAAGTCTACAGAATATGCTGAAATTGTAAAACATGCTCAAATATTTATCGAAATACATTTATATTTCATTTTAATTTTGTAAATCTCATATTACACTTTTTAACATGCCAATTTCTATTACTCTCTCCATCCCACAAGTTATTTTTCACTTTTAGAAATTGGACTATTTTTTTGGATATCTCAAAATGGCAAAATTTGACTATTTTTCGTTGACGGATGGAGTAGTATATAGTAATAATTTGTGAATGCTTTATATAGTTATTATTTGAATTTGTGTTTTTTTATTTGAAGAATAATATTTGAATTTGTGTTTTTATATTTGAGGAATATTATTGAGCAATAATTTCTTACATTAATTTCTAGTATTTATGGTTGAATAATAAGTATATATTTGAATTGTATTTCAACAACTTATTTTCTATCTCTGAGAATGTCACAATATGTATATTTATATGTAGTAATTATAAAAATTGTTAATAGTCATTTAAATCGTAATATTTAATCAAATTATGGTTAATTTCGTAAGATTTGAAATCAGAATACAATATTTTGTATACAAATGAGATAATTGAGAAAAATTAAAAATTCATGATATAATATTATGATTTCAAACATTACTAGACCAAACGAGACTATTAAGAGGATGGAAATGAACAAATGCCCCCTCACGAGTATTTGGCGAGGACGAGGGTGGCGTCGCCTTCAGTGCAAGAAGGGAAGAGGCGGACTCTGAAGGGTAGGGATTTGAGCAAGGTAAGGATGCCATCGGGAAACAGACCGGCTTCCAAGATTAAACTAGTTCGGTGTATAATACAACCCTATATAAATATTGGAGGATTGCTAATAGCTGCTCTTGTTATCTACTATTAATGTGTGATTAATATTATAGGAATATTGTTCAATCTTACCTTTTGGTTTTGAGTAAATGGCCACCTTTTTGTGCCATCTTCTTCCAGACTAGTTTGCTTTATTTAGAGGAGAACTATTCTATATGTGTTATGGAATAGTATTCATACAGTATTATTTTAAATTTGTTGGTCAGTATGTATGTTTAATGTATAGATTACTTTACTTCCTAATTAGAGGAGGCATTATATATTACACTATTATATTAGATTATTTATTTTTCCAAGCCCAATTCCCTTTTGAAACTATATTTTTCGAACCACAATTTTTGGAGAAGCCTAATCAAGATTTTAAAGCATGAGATATTCCTCCACGATCTCATAACGAATCCCAACAAATCTTCGGTTGCAGTTTGTAGATATATGATACCTCCCGAATCAGTTTCAGCAAACCCTAGCAATTATCTATATACTTTCACGTCACACATTCCCTCAAGAGAGTGGGCAGAAGTTCAGATTATCAAAGGAAGATTCTTCACCACACAAGAAGGCGACACCGCTGCCTGTGCGTGTCCGGTAGTGGCGGCGAGGGGGAGCAGGGGCTGACCGCGACGATGGCGGTGGCTGGACCGAGGTGAAATGTTACGGACTCAATTCTCACATCGGTTGTGAGAACAACTGATGTAGGGTATATAGACTAAATAGGCTCTCTCTCCTAACAGGCTAGTCTTTTGGGATGAGTTCTCCTGTTTGGTCTGTATCAATTGGTGCTTTCATTGAGAGCCCAAACGGCTCGGAGTGGTGGCCGGGCAACGAACTCGCCGTGACCAACGAGTGCGTTTGGGACCGCTCGGAGTGGTGACCCGCGGAGTGGTGGCCGGGCAAAGAATTCGTCGTGACTAACGTGGTCGTGACCAACGAGAACTCAGAGTGGTAGCCCACGGAGTGGTGGCCTGGCAAAGAACCAACCGTGACCAACGAGGACGTTGGCCCTTAAAGGAGGGTCGAATGTTACGGACTCAATTCCCACATCGGTTCTGAGTACAACTGATGTGGGGTATATAGACTAAATTGGGTCTCTCTCCTAACAGACTAGTCTTTTGGGATGAGTTCTCCTGTTTGGTCTGTATCATGAAAGCAGCAGCGTGTTCAGAGAAAACTGACGAGAACAAAAAGCAACGACGAGTTGGCTGCCCACGAACTGAACAGCAGCGCGGTGAGAGAGTCGAGCGATGGTTAGTGATGAGGTGGGAGCAGCAGTGCCGGCGTTGGGTGCAAACAGCAGCGCTGTGTTCTGACCGAGGGAAGTGCAGCCTTACCTTCGTCCGAGAGAGAGGAAGAGACGAGCATGGAGGCAGCGGCGCCGTGGAAAAGAGAGGTCAGCAGGGCAGCGACGGAGAGGAAGAGGCCCCGTGCTGAATTCGGAGAAGAAGAGGAAGAAGATGGAGGCGATGGAGGGAAGCAAGTTCTCATTTAATTTTTGGATCGGTGATGTCAACGAAACTGAGAAGGGGTACGCCGACAGCAATGGCACAGCGTTAGTGCCATGGCAGAGACGAGGAAAGTTAGAGTTAAAGAGAGAGAGATGGTGATGCATTGGGGAATAAGAGATTGAGATGGAGGTTGAGAGAGAGGGATTTAGGGGTGTTGAAACAAGGAGCCATAAATAGCCACCAATCATTCATTATAGTGGAGTTCCTAGATTGTGTATAGTTCCTAAATGTGTAGAGTTCCAATCCTCATTGATTGGTGTAAGATTGGTGTACTAAACGAGACTCAAATATCCCTATAAATACTGGGTGATGAGCATATCAAATACCACTCTTGATTACCATATTTAAGATGGTATTAGAACAGGAAATCAACAAAAAACCTCAAATGGAGGTCAACCAAATACATACTCTTGAGGTATTGATCGAGACAATCTCAAATCTAATTGATTTGTACAAAACCAACACAAATCAAAACAAAAAATGCTACCAGCCGAAGAACCTCGGTGTGGAGTCCAATCCTACTGCAGCATCAGCCACGAGCCATTGCCTTCTTAAGAAATCCCCATATCTCAATCAAGTCTCTTCTCCTATCGGCGAATCTGCCACTGCTCCGAAGAAGACCAGCGGTGAATCTGGCTGAAGGGGTTGGCAGCGGAAGCGTGCATGAGATCCGATCACATAAATTTGATCTATTTAGCAGATTATTCAGACAAATTCTATTCGCGTAATTATCACATGTATCATGCTCATAACTTGAATCAAAACATGCTTTAGCATATAAAATCCCTAAAACATGCTCACTACGGAATTAGCCAATTTACCTCGTTGATTCAATCAAGAATCGATGATGGCTTGCTCCGTCTCCACGTGAAGATCTTCAGTAATCGACCTCTGATCTTCTGACTGGTGTCCCGGACTGTATACTGATATTTGTGTGGGCAAATCTCACCAGAATACTAGGACTCGAATAATGAAGATAGAACTCAGCTCACGGAGGGAGCAATTTTCAAATTCTCTCTCTTTCTCTGAGGGGGACGAAAATTCTGAGCAAAAATAATTATTTTTTCTGTCTCCTTTATTCTCCTATTTATATTAAGTCACATATTGGGCCCAGTCAGGGATCAAAGGAAGAATTTGGACATGGCCTCACCCAATTAGCTTTTTACTAATTAAATTGAACCCACAATTTAATATAAGCTTATATTGGAATATTACAAGCAGCTACTACAGAAGTAATATTGCACTGCCTTTCCAAATCCGAAATTACAAGTATTCCGGGTTTCCTTTTATTTGTTTAATTCATTTCCCGCGCTTAAGATAGAAACATCCATTAATTAATTAATGTCTGCTATGGACTTAATTAATTAACATATTTTATTATCCAAGAGTGGACTTAGCAAGAAACTCTTATTTATTATTCATAGAGTAATTAAACTCCAACTAGCTAGGTTCCGAATAATAAAACCTCGTTTCGAGCTTTTCTTGTTGACGTTATCAAACGAGACTCTACTCACGCACGATTATACATAATAGCAATCCTAGCACCGCTAGACAATGATCACCACTACCCAATATACATGGATCGTTGAGTAACGAAAAACCCGCACCTTTGGTAACTCAAAGTAGTAGATACTCAATATCGTATGATCAATGCTAATGTACATTGATTAAGAAATTAATTATCAAGACCTCGTCTTTCAGTAGATAGCATAAAGACTTGTCTTGCTGTTAGATCCATTCAGTGCTATACCACACCAACGTCATCATATTTCAATAAGGCTTAGAAATAATCGGACTGACATTGCAACCTTTCACGATAGGTAGTCTAGGTCTATCTGGGTTGTGAAATTCTTATTTTTCTTTGTTCAGAACTAACCGCGTACCTTAAATTGAGCGCAGCCCACAACCGGTCTACTAGAACAAAGACTTAGACTTATGTTATGTTCGCTTATACATTTAAATATGCAATAGACATCCATTAAATGTAAAACATAACAACATTATGACAAAAATAATCTGTTGCATTCATTGGAAAATAATTATTAGAGTTTTACAGTATTCAATCACTCGAAAGGTGATTTCTAGTATACAAACCCTAACAATGTCCCACTTATACTCAAAACAGCTTTCGAGTATACAAAATAGTGTGCACACGTCAAATTTCTCCCACTTATACTGAAAGCGAGTTGAGGTCTTGAATGAGTCGAACTCCCATCCCTTTAACGTGGCCCTCGAACGGTTTTACCGCCAATGCCTTTGTAAAAGGAACTGCCATGTTGTTCTCTGACGCAATCTTGACCACTTGTATGTCTCCTCTCTGCACTATATCCCTTATGTTATGATACTTCCGCTCTATGTGTTTGCTCGCTTTGTGAGCTCTTGGTTCCTTCGAATTTGCCACAGCACCAGAATTGTCACAATAAACCGTGATGCTCTTGGGCAGATTCGCAACCACACCTAAATCCATAGGGAAGTTCTTAAACCATACTGCATCTTTTGCAGCATCCGAAGCGGCCACATACTCGGCTTCCATGGTCGAGTTCGCGATGCATTTCTGCTTCACACTCTTCCAATTTACTGCTCCACATCCTAAGGTGCACACATATCCTGAAGTAGATTTTCTCGAGTCATGATCAGCTTGAAAGTCTGAGTCAGAATATCCCAAGGGACAGAGCTCGACTGCATTGTAAACTAGAGCATAGTCCTTAGTCCGTTTAAGGTACTTGAGTATGTTCTTTACGGCAGTCCAATGTCCTTGGCCCGGATTCGACTAATATCTTGCCACCATGCCAACAGTAAAGCAAATATCAGGTCTCGTACAAAGCATAGCATACATGAGACTTCCAACTGCCGAAGCATATGGAATCCTTCTCATTGCTTGTATCTCAGAAGGCGTTTTGGGGCACATCTCTTGAGATAGATGGATGACATGTCTAAAAGGTAAGAAACCTTTCTTGGTGTCCTACATGCTAAAGCGGCTAAGTACTGTTTTGATGTACGGTTCTTGAGATAAGCACAACATCTTCTTTTCTCGATTCCTAAGAACCTTGATCCCGAGGATGTGTCACGCGTCTCCCATATCCTTCATCTCAAACTGGTTTGACAACCATGTTCGTATTGATGACAACATCTTTTTATTGTTTCCAATTAGAAGAATGTCATCTACATATAAAACTAAGAACACTACATTCCCCTTTTCAACCTTCTTGTACACACAGCTTTCATTTGGGCATTTTTTGAATCCAAACTTGCAAACAGTTTGATCGAAACACTGGTTCCATGATCTAGATGTTTGCTTAAGGCCATAAATGGCCTTCTTAAGCTTCCAAACCATGTGTTCCTTGCGCTTTATGGCATAACCTTCGGGTTGTTACATGTAGATGGTCTCCTCAAGACCGCCATTTAGAAACGCAATCTTAACGTCCATCTGCCATACATCCCAATCCATATAAGCTGCTATAGACAATAGTATCCAGATCGATTTGAGCATGGCCACTGGGGAGAAAGTCTCATCGTAATCGACACCTTCCTTTTGGGTATACCCCTTAGCCACTAGTCTTGCCTTGAAGACTTTAACTCGTCCATCAGGTCCACGTTTACGTTTATATATCCACTTGCTCTCAATGGCAGTACAGCCATCGGGTAGGACGGACAAATCGTAGACGTCTTTGTCTATCATAGATTGTAGTTCCGAATCCATTGCTTTCACCCATTCGCAATGATAGACATCTGCATGCGCTTCCGCAAAGTTCCAGGGATCTAATACATTGCTGTCTGAGGAGTGATCCATAGATTTCCCCAAACCAATGTATCTTTCGGGCTCATGTGAGACCCTCCCACTGCGGCGCGGCACTACAATTCTTGGAATAGAAGTTGAAGTTTCTGGAATTGTTTGTACACTTGGTACTCGTTCTTGGTTAATAGAATTTGTGACAGAAGTTAGCTCATCAAGAGCCACTTCACTGCTGAGTTTATGATTCATTACATAGTCTTCCTCTAAGAATGTGGCGTGAGTGCTCACAATAACTTTCTTATCTCGGAGACTAAAGAATTCATAAGCTTTCGTTCCTTTGGGGTACCCTATAAACAAACATACCTCCGTCCTTGATCCTAGCTTAGTTGGATCCTTTTCCAATACATGAGTCGTGCAACCCCAAATCTTGAGATGTGCTAGATTGGGCTTGCACCCAGTCCACAACTCATAAGGAGTAGTAGGTACGGATTTTGACGGTAAATTGTCTAAAATATGGCTTGCAGAAAGCAAGACATGTCCCCAAAACGAAGTAGGTAGCCGTGCATAACTCATCATCGATCGGACCATGTTAAATAAGGTCATGTTCCTTCTTTCAGCCACGCCGTTCTGCTGGGGCCTGCCCGGCGCAGTCAGTTGGGATTTAATTCCCGACTCCGACAAGTAGTCCAAAAACTCAGCACTGAGGTACTCGCCTCCATGATCAGATCGTAGGCTTTTGATACTCTTACCATGATACTTCTCCACAAGAGTCTTAAAGTCCTTGAACTTATCAAAAGACTCTGACTTGTGGCGTATCAAATAGACGTATCCAATTTTCGAGAAGTCATCAATAAATGTGATGAAGAATCG
The DNA here is from genome assembly GCF_004379255.2 of Salvia splendens. NCBI lineage: Eukaryota > Viridiplantae > Streptophyta > Magnoliopsida > Lamiales > Lamiaceae > Salvia > Salvia splendens. The sequence goes on from NC_056034.1 coordinate 21,324,814, forward strand.
AAAACCACCTCTTGCCTCAGTAGACATTGGACCACATACATCGGAATGAACGAGCTCAAGTACTTCCTTGGCCCTATTGCCCTTAGCCTGAAAAGGCCTCTTGGTCATCTTGCCTTCTAAGTATGACTCACACTTATGAAAATGTTCCTCCTCTAGATCTTTAATAAGATCTTGTTGGACAAGAGAATGGATCCTTGATAAGTCGCATTCTAGGCCTTGGTTACTGGTCAGTATAAGGTGCTTTATTGGATAATATCTGCAAAATAGTTGTTAAAGTGTGCAGGTTGAAGTACTAAATCAGGAGGGAAGGTTCAGAAGGAATTCGAGTGAAAAAGCTGTGAAGAGTGTGCAAACTGGTCAGTATGAGCAGAAAATACGCAAACTGGTCAGGATGGATGCTACAGAGCTGGACACGAGAAGGAAGGACTTGCTTGGAATAATCACCTATCTAAAGAAGGGCAAAATTGTCATTCCACATGAAGAGAAAGCCCTAGAAATTAGGGCAAGCCACCCTATAAATAGGGGCTGAACATAAAGAAAAGAGGAATCTACACACCACTTTACTTAGGACTTATCATCACTTTTGAGGAGAATAGCTCCACTAGCTCTTAGTTCCATCTAAATCCAGCATCCTGACTTGAAGATTCCGGCCACCTGCCGGCGAGGAGCATCATGCCTGATTCATTCCAGCCGCCGTAGTTCCAGAAATTCCTCCAGTTTCAGTTTCCGATGAGCCAAACAATCTTTTACTTGCTTTGTTTTTAAGATTTCTTAGTTTAAGTACTTGTTTTTGCTTGCCTTTGATTTGGATTCCAGTAGCTACTTAGTTGGAATATCTTTTGGGTGATAATCTTGAATGTAATGAAGTTTATTGTGGTTTTATTTTGTGTTTCAGCTTGCTTATTATTTCTTTCTGCCAAGTAGCTAGATCTGGTAGTTTTACGTTGATTTCCGTGGTTTAAGTGCTTGAATCTGCTTTGCTTAGTTAGATTTAGGTTTTCTTGGAGTGTTTACAAGTTTTAATCGAGTTAAGTTTCTAAAAAATGCATGGGAATCGTTTCTGCTTGCTTCTGTCACCTTGTCTCGCTGACCAGTTTGCGTAGATCTCAGTTTTCTTAGCTTTCGTTCTCGATTTCAAGTTAAATATTGCATTTACGAATTTTCAAGCTTGATCATTCATCAATGGAGTTTTTTAGATCTTGTTGTTTAGCTTGGTGAAGAAGATAATGTCACAATCAAAGAATGGGACCACTTGTGTTGCTTTTGTTGCTTTTTGCTTTTGTACTTGCACTTTTTCAGCTTTTCTGCACACCCAGGAGGCAGTCTGCCAGCATGTCCTTTGATTCTGTTTACCTTTTGTCTAGTCATTTTTAGTAAGTTTTGTCTAGTAGCTTCTCACATACACACTCGTACCATAATTTACACACGCACTTTAATTTCTCTTAGCACGCAGCATTTAGAGCCCACCCTGACCTACTGGTCAGGAGGGGTATAGGTTCCATTTCATTTTCCGACTAGGTAAAACTCAACCCCAAAAAAGCGTGGTAGCTAACCAACCGCTCCCAGAATGTCATCGCAAGTGTATCTCGCCTACATCCATCTCTGTGGGATTCGATCCTTACTCCACTATACTAGCCAGTAGAAGTGGGTTGAGGTATTTTTTGTTGATAGGGAAGATAGACACAGACCCAACGACACAGCTAGGTCTAGGTACCCTCCTGGCCAGCTGACACACACACACAGAGTCATAGTCTCATCTTTTCCCACCTATCAAATGGCGCCGTTGCCGGGGATGGATGGCGTTTTTGCATACATTTGTTGCATGACACTTTGGTGTACATATAGTTAATTATTTTTCTTTTCTTTTGTTTATTAGTTTATGAGGAGTTTTGTTAAGAATTTTGGTGTAAATATTGTAGATAAACTTTTCTTTATTTTTTGTGTTCCGCAGTTAAATGAAACTGAGTCCAACTGGCCAAAGGAAGAAGGGGTGAATCCAGTCACCACTCATTCAGAATTAACCACTGCCTTGCCTGTTGACTTGGATGCGAGCGATGAGGAGGATCGCGGCACAGCCATCAAGAGTGAACCGGAATCAATATCCGCAGCTGAAGATGAGAAAGCCAACATGGCTGACGACCAGGAAGATGATCCCGAGATAAGCTCATTGTACGCCCACTTGGATGGTGAACCACCGCAAGCAATCATCATGACCCTAGGACAAGAAGCAGTCTACCTAAAGCCTCATATTATGGCCGTCCTGCCTGTGTTCTTGGGGAGGAGTTGTGACAACCCATACGAGTTCTTGCATGAATTTTGCAAAATCTGCAAGGCTCAAAAGCGGCCAGCGGGGTCGAGCGAAAATGATTACAGACTGAAGGCCCTTCCCCTTGCCCTTAAAGGGGAGGCGAATACTTGGTTCAAGAGGCTGCCACCAAATTGTATCAGAACCTGGTCTGACTTCAAGATGATGTTCTTGGATCAGTTCTTCCCAGCGGCCAGGACAAGCGCACTAAGAGAAAAAATTCTAGGAGTTACACAAAGTTATGATGAGAACCTTACTCAGTACTGGTCAAGATACATGGGTCTGTTGGATGCATGTCCGAACCATCGCATGACGGATATTGAGATACACCATACCTTCTATGAGGGGATGAACAAGGCAACCAAGGATCTTGTAAACTCATCGTCCGGAGGAAGCTTCACGCAACTACGGGTCAGCGAAGCGAAGAGGGTCCTAGGGAAGCTACTGAGTGCAAAGAAGGAGTACGACAATTCAAGGGATGGATACAGCCGAGAAAGGGTTGCAAGTGCCTCGTTTACTGATCAGGAGCAGAAGCTTGAACAGAAGATGGATTTGAAGATGGAGGAGTTGAAGAAGACACTTCTGAGTGCAATTGAGAAAAACACTCCACCACCTTCCTCAACTGGGAGCTACAAGGGTGCAAAGCAAGGGAATCAAGGGTTGACCTATGATCAGCCAAACGACTTGGCCAGTATGGAGCAGGTCAATGCTGCCGGCTACTTTAATTCAAGTGGGAATTGGATCCAGGGTAGGCAACGGGATGCACCATGGAGGGATCACCCGAACTTTCGTTGGGGAGATGGGAACCAGAATCAAAACCAAGGTCAAGGTCAAAACCAATATAACTCCCATCCGAACCAAAACCCAAACCGTGGCCTAGCAAACCCTGACCACCAGTTTAACTGGTCAGGAAGGAACCAACAACCCCAAAACCAAAACCCACAAAACCAAAACTCTAACCCTAACCAGCATCACTACCCCAACCAGTTCAGTCAGTACCCTTCATACCGAAATCAGCCAAACTACCCCTACAACCAAAACCATCCATACTACCAGTCGTATCCCAACGGCCAGTATAACTCCCATCAACAGCAATATCCCTACCAACACCACCTGAATCCCAATCACAGTCAATCCCACAACTCTAACCAATTCGGCCAGTACCCCTCTCATCAAAATCAGCCAAACTATTCCTACCACCCATACCCTAACACCCAGTATAATCCCCACCATCAGCAAAACCCTAACCATTTCCCACACCAAAACAAGTCAGAAAGATCTATGGAAGAGATGATGGGAGAGATGCTTGCTTACCAACAAACCATGAGGAGTGAATTTCAGTCAAATAATGAAGTGGTGCAAGGCATGCAAAACGCCCAGAAAGAGCATAAAGAAAATATGGACATGTTGAATAAGCAACTGTCCTACCTGGCCAGTTCGATGAACGCGATTTGTGGGAATGCGGAAAGGCTCCCAGTTATGGTGCACATACATGACAAGCCTAATGTTAGCAAGGTGACATTGTGGTCAAGAACATCCTACAAGGAGCTTGAAGGGAATGAGTCATTTGGGGAATCAAGCAAGACGAAGGATATGGAGGACATACTGATCAAGAGGAGTGGTCCTGATAAAACTGAACCAGTTGCTGAACCTCAAATCAACCAGGGTCTAGAAGAGAGTTCAAGGGAAGCCACCAAAGAACCTGATGAAGAGGATATTGAAGAGACTATTTGTCGGAAGTCAAGATTCGCTAGAGCCACTTGGGCTCACCTACTGGCCGAGAAGAATGCAGAGAGAAAACAAGGGATGAAGCGCGCACTGAGGCGAATCATCGGGCGTAGGATTGAGAAAAAGAAGGGGGCCAGCAAGGTTCATGATCTTGTAGAGATCTCAAACAAGGAGGACAAGAATCCTTGCAACAAAAAGAAGAGCAAGGACACTGATACTGGCCAGGAAGATAGTGGACCTTCTACAAAACCTAGGGAGGATCCAAAACATACTACAACTGTTGCTGGACATCCGTCATCGACCCTTACTATCCAAGAATGGGGTTTTCCTACAAAACCTGGGGAGAACCCGACTGCTACTTTCGCCCAGCCAGTACAGGAGGCCAACATCGACAATCCACTTGTCATCCCTGCTACCCAGAAAGAGACACCAGTACCAGAAACTGACTTACAGGAAAATCAAGACAAAGAAGGAAAATGCAACCAAGAAAGAAAGAGGAAAGACAATGGGGCTGCAAAGCAAAAGAAGGAGACCAAGAAGCCCAGGGTGGTCCTATCGGCCATTATGATCAAGAAGCTGGGACAAGTGCCCAAACTGATCGGGAGCAAGGTCCCCAGCAACCATCATCTGCGGCCCATGGAAAAGAGGAAAATCAAGGGGACTTTCAAGAATCATAAGAAAAAGAGTGACACCCTGATGTGTACCAACAAAGGAACCCGAGAAGGAAACTGCACAAGGCTCCTAACCAGAGAGGATCCAAAGGAGAAGATGACCGACCCTACCAACTGACCAGTTAGCTTTCTTTTTATTTTCAGTAAACTTGAGTTTTTTTTTTTCTAGTTGTGTTATTTTTTTTGTACATGTTTTAGCATGCGTATACCCTCATTCATAACACTTAGTCTATTCCATAGTCTAAGTGTGAGAAGAAGAGGGTTTACAACTTTATATGTGTTTAGGATGTTTAGAAGTTGTCTTTGTTTTGTGTTTTTTTTATGTGAGTCCTATACCTTCTCCCACTTAGCCTATTGCATAGTCTAAGTGTGAGAAGTTTTTGTTGACATAGTATGTTTTGCATATTAGTTCTTGTTCCACATTGTCTATGTGTTCTCTATGTTCGTTATTCTTCTCCCACTTAGCCTATTACTTAGTCTAAGTGTGAGAAGTTTCATATATAATATGTTTTCCATGTATTATGTGCTTTCTGGTCTTTTGTGTTTCTATGTGTTGGATACTGGTCATCCTGTTTTCCACTTCACTAAACTTGCGTGAAGGCAAGCAAGGATGAAGTGGGAGGAGGAGATAATGGCCAGTATAATTGTATATATGTGTTGTCATGTGTTGTGTCAGTCCCTAGTAAGTCAGTTTAGGTTAAGTTTTGTTTTTTTTAGGACATGTGTTAAAACACGGGCTTAAAACTCAACTGCCTCAAACTGACGGTGAGGGGAATTGAGGGAGATAAGGCATGCTGGACAATGGAAACCACCCCCCTTAGTATCTCCTAGTCAGTATAGATGACGCAAGTATGAGAGAAAAACTCATCCTTAGAGCCAGATTCAAAAGCCCTCTTAAATTGTGAGTTATAAGCCTAAGTGGAACCACTTTCCACCAATTTAGAAAAGAAAAGAGTGCCTGCCACATGATGCCTAGGGTAAGGTGACTGCGTGTAGCAAGTCCTGAAGGCAGTAGGAAACCCCCCATCTTAAAAAAAAAAAAAAACATCCTTTAGAACCCCTCTTTCTAGCCAAATCTATACCCAGATATATAACCCACTAGCCACTGGGACTGTGTGTGCGAGGCATAAGGCAAGAAGGCGACTGGCCAGGAGGACATACAAGAAAAAAAACAACTAGAAAAAGAAATCGAGAAGGAAGGAGAAAATCGATCAGGAGAAATTCCAGGTCCAAAAAATATAAGAAGGAATAAGGGTGGCGAAGCCACATAAAGAAATGTTGAAGAAAATGGTCAAAAACACTTGACCACAAAAAGAAAGAAGAAGGAATAAGGGTGGCGAAGCCACAAAGAAGCTACTGACCAGTTGGAGTCCAATATCAGAAAACGTCCAGCCAAAGAGAAGCAACAGCCAAGAGCTCAAATGCACACAGTTCCCCCACATCGAAATAAAGTAGTAGTTTTTGAACCTTAGAGCCTTAGAACATCTACCCCATACACTACAAACCAATAGCCCCGTTACAAACCTTAAAGCCCTTCAGGAGCCGCACGTGAGATCTGAGTCCGAAGCATCTGTGGTTCAACATTTTGAGAGAAAACAGTCCTAATATCCCTAGTGAGGAATGAGCGACTGAGCGAATCTGGTGTTTGGCCGAGAGTTTGGGTGATCTTGACGAGCAGATATACTGACTGGGAAGGAAAAGGGGGGCGGCAGAAGTTCAAGGCTGTCTAAGGCCGGATTGCACCTAATCCCAAGGGGAGGGATGGTTGAAAATATAGCCCGTTCAATGTGTTTAAGTGCTTGTGAGTCTGTTTATGTGTGTTGTCCGTCGTTTATGTGTTTTTCTTTGCGTCCAAGTTTTAGAGTCTTAGGTCGGTCAGGGGTGTAACCAAGCTAGAATTCGACTTATTTCTTTATGTTTGTTCTTCACGCTTGAGGACAAGCATGTGGTAAGTGTGAGCAGTTTGATAAGTCGCATTCTAGGCCTTGGTTACTGGTCAGTATAAGGTGCTTTATTGGATAATATCTGCAAAATAGTTGTTAAAGTGTGCAGGTTGAAGTACTAAATCAGGAGGGAAGGTTCAGAAGGAATTCGAGTGAAAAAGCTGCGAAGAGTGTGCAAACTGGTCAGTATGAGCAGAAAATACGCAAACTGGTCAGGATGGATGCTACAGAGCTGGACACGAGAAGGAAGGACTTGCTTGGAATAATCACCTATCTAAAGAAGGGCAAAATTGTCATTCCACATGAAGAGAAAGCCCTAGAAATTAGGGCAAGCCACCCTATAAATAGGGGCTGAACATAAAGAAAAGAGGAATCTACACACCACTTTACTTAGGACTTATCATCACTTTTGAGGAGAATAGCTCCACTAGCTCTTAGTTCCATCTAAATCCAGCATCCTGACTTGAAGATTCCGGCCACCTGCCGGCAAGGAGCATCATGCCTGATTCATTCCAGCCGCCGTAGTTCCAGAAATTCCTCCAGTTTCAGTTTCCGATGAGCCAAACAATCTTTTACTTGCTTTGTTTTTAAGATTTCTTAGTTTAAGTACTTGTTTTTGCTTGCCTTTGATTTGGATTCCAGTAGCTACTTAGTTGGAATATCTTTTGGGTGATAATCTTGAATGCAATGAAGTTTATTGTGGTTTTATTTTGTGTTTCAGCTTGCTTATTATTTCTTTCTGCCAAGTAGCTAGATCTGGTAGTTTTACGTTGATTTCCGTGGTTTAAGTGCTTGAATCTGCTTTGCTTAGTTAGATCTAGGTTTTCTTGGAGTGTTTACAAGTTTTAATCGAGTTAAGTTTCTAAAAAATGCATGGGAATCGTTTCTGCTTGCTTCTGTCACCTTGTCTCGCTGACCAGTTTGCGTAGATCTCAGTTTTCTTAGCTTTCGTTCTCGATTTCAAGTTAAATATTGCATTTACGAATTTTCAAGCTTGATCATTCATCAATGGAGTTTTTTAGATCTTGTTGTTTAGCTTGGTGAAGAAGATAATGTCACAATCAAAGAATGGGACCACTTGTGTTGCTTTTGTTGCTTTTTGCTTTTGTACTTGCACTTTTTCAGCTTTTCTGCACACCCAGGAGGCAGTCTGCCAGCATGTCCTTTGATTCTGTTTACCTTTTGTCTAGTCATTTTTAGTAAGTTTTGTCTAGTAGCTTCTCACATACACACTCGTACCCTAATTTACACACGCACTTTAATTTCTCTTAGCACGCAGCATTTAGAGCCCACCCTGACCTACTGGTCAGGAGGGGTATAGGTTCCATTTCATTTTCCGACTAGGTAAAACTCAACCCCAAAAAAGCGTGGTAGCTAACCAACCGCTCCCAGAATGTCATCGCAAGTGTATCTCGCCTACATCCATCTCTGTGGGATTCGACCCTTACTCCACTATACTAGCCAGTAGAAGTGGGTTGAGGTATTTTTTGTTGATAGGGAAGATAGACACAGACCCAACGACACAGCTAGGTCTAGGTACCCTCCTGGCCAGCTGACACACACACACAGAGTCATAGTCTCATCTTTTCCCACCTATCAATCCTCCTTTCATTGGCTTGACCAAGTCTAAGGTGCCATAAGTACGTTTCGTTCATTGAACTTGAAGGTTCCTTTCGTTTCTTTGAAATTTTCGATGTTGTATTGAGTTCTGATTTGCGATTATTAAACTGTGTAGATGTGATTGTGTACAGATTATTTTCCATGATACCACGACAGATATAAGAACCATCTTTCTTAATAACGCAATTATCATTAAAAGAAATCGAATCTCCATCAAAAACTAATTTAGAAACTGAAATTAAATTTCTTCTAAAAGAAGGTATCAACAAAACATTCTTCAAAATCAAAAATCTATCACTACTAAAATGCAAATAAATGTCTCCCACTGCTACGGCCGCCATTTTTGTAGCGTCGCCCAGCTGGACCTCGATCTCACGATCACGTAGCCGTCTTGTCACCTGCATTAAGTCAGGATCAAAACAAATATAATCAGTGGCTCCAGTGTCAATAACCCAAGTGCAAGTAGACTTCGAAGCCAAACATGACTCGACTACTAAAGCTTGGTGCATACCTGTAGCCTTGCCCTTTTTAGGACAATCTGGCTTCCAATGCCCCTTCTCTCCGCACTTGAAACACTTCCCCGTGGGCTTCTTATTTGCCCTCTTCTTCTTCTTTCCCTTAGCTATCTTGGCCGGTCCTGAGTTCGGTGCCTGCCTTTTTCCCGTGCTAGGCTTGAAGCCGGAGGAACGAGGTGCCGAAGTCATCATGGCCGCCTTAGCCTGGACCATAAGGTCCTCTGCCGACTGAAGTTCAGTCAACAGTTCTGCCAAGGTGTAGTTCCTTTTGTTCATCTCGAAGTTGAGCTTGAACTGCTGGAAGCTAGGGGGAAGACTTTGAAGGATAATAGTCACCTGGGACTCGGGATCGATCGTCCCTCCCAAGACCTCAATTTGGTTGAGGTGGCCCATCATCTTCGACATGATACTCCGAAAGGCTTGAGACTTTGCCGTTCGATTCTGAGTACCAAAAAGATTCTTGAGATTCTGCATGATCTCGGCGGCAGTTTCCATGGCTGAATGCTGATGCTTGAGTACTGATGACATAGATGCCAACATATAGCACTTAGCCATCTCATTCGCCTTATGCCACCGTCTATGTGCATCTCTGACTCCTGCCGCAACGTTAGCCGGTGGCACTGGAGGTCGCGGGGTTGTGAGTACAAAGATGTACTCATCTGCTGTGAGAACGATGTACAAATTTTATTTCCATTCTATGTAATTTTGGCCCTCGAGTTTGTTTTCTTTAAGCATTGCAGAAAGAGGATTGAACGACATATTGACGATTTGATTTGCACTGCAACACAGAATATTTACCATTTGTCATAAACTTATGTAAGAAGTTTGATTAGATTAACTATAAAACTTTTCAAAATCTTACAACAGTAAAATTAAAATTTTGTATCCTCCAGAAGAAGTTAATACGCATTAAAATCTTACAATTTTTACTGGTCACAACACCGACGAATAGTCCAGAGACCACAGAGTGGCATGGCCGCCTAATGTTGCCTAAGCAAGACCACCTCTTTAGCATTACAGAGTCTCATTTCTACAACACACTCCCATAACAATGCTTATGTGCTACTAACAAGATCAAGCTATCCCATAGAGCAGGTGGCGATAATATTGGAAACCACATTCTAGTTTTACTATTTATATTTGAGAAGTCCGCCCTCATGAACTTGCTATTTTCTTAGGATTATCGTCCCCACAGAGCAGGTGGCGATAATATTAAAAAAATGCTTCATAAATTGCAGACCAATTGATGGAGACCATATACAAACGTTGAGTTCGTAATTATAGCTTAGATATTTGGGTTATGGTTTTTCTTTAATTATCCTTAGCCTTTAGGCAGATAAAAGCTTAATTAAATTCTGTTGGTATTTAATTTACTGGATAATTAAATCTTTAGTTTTATGTTGTTATCTTCCTTTAGGAAACTATTATTCTAGAATTTAATTCTTATTCATGTCTACATATCTAAAATAAATAAATTATTTAATCCTTAATAAGACATGAAAAATAAATTCAAATTATTTCCTTGTTCAAGATTAGGAAGAGATATTTTAATATTTAATGTATTCATACATATCTATCCTTATTAGGAAACTATTAAATTATTCTCATCCATATCATCTAGTAATCAAAATTATATTATTTATTTCCATAGATATAGAAAATAATAAAAATATTCCTTAAATCTAGATAAATATTAGGAAACTATTAAATTATTTTCATCCATATCATCTAGGAATCAAAATAATATTATTTATTTCCATAGATATAGAAAATAATAAAATATTCCTTAAATCTGGATAAATCTTCCAAAAAGATTTTATTTCCATTAAATAATAATATTTTAATGATATCTTTTAATAAAATAATTAAATAATCATTAAAATAACCCTTCAACGTTATCTCATCGTACGAGGTTCGCACGAATGATGAACGATGAAAATCCGACGAGTTCTTCGTCGGACCACAACGTACGCAGCGTCTCGGCCACCGGCGCGCTGGTGGCGCGCTTGCGTCTCGGCCCGTCGAGCAATCGGGTGTCGCCTCCGTCTCGGCCAGCGGCATGCACCCGTCTCGGTCGTGTCGACCGTCAGGTGCCGACACATAGCGTTCCATCGGGCGGCTCGAGCTCTCGGCCAGCAAAGCGCACGGTGGCGCGCCTCGGGAAACTCTTATGGACTTAATTAATTAACATATTTTATTCTCCAAGAGTGGACTTAGCAAGAAACTCTTATTTATTATTCATAGAGTAATTAAACTCCAACTAGCTAGGTTCCGAATAATAAAACCTCGTTTCGAGCTCCTCTTTTGGACGTTATCAAACGATACTCTCCTCGCGCACGATTCAACATAATAGCAATCCTAGCACCGCTAGACAATGATCACCACTACCCAATATACCTGGATCGTTGGGCGATGAAAAACTGGCACCTTTGGTAAGTCAAAGTAGTAGATACTCAGTATTGTATGCTCAATGCTAATGTACATTGATTAAGAAATTAATTATCAAGACCTCGTCTTTCAGTAGATAGCATAAAGACTCGTCTTGTTGTTAGATCCATTCAGTGCTCTATACCACACCAACGTCATCATATTTCAATAAGTCTTAGAAATAATCGGACTGACATTGCAACCTTTCACGATAGGTAGTCTAGGTCTATCTGGGTTGTGAAATTCTTATATTTCTTTGTTCAGAACTAACCGCGTACCTTAAATTGAGCGCAGCCCACAACCGGTCTACTAGAACAAAGACTTAGACTTATGTTATGTTCGCTTATACATTTAAATATGCAATAAACATCCATTAAATGTAAAACATAACAACATTATGATAAAAATAATCTGTTGCATTCATTGGAAAATAATTATTAGAGTTTACAGTATTCAATCACTCGAAAGGTGATTTCTAGTATACAAACCCTAACAATCTCCCACTTATACTCAAAACAGCTTTCGAGTATACAAAATAGTGTGCACACGTCAAATTTCTCCCACTTATACTGAAAGCGAGTTGAGGTCTTGAATGAGTCGAATTCCCATCCCTTTAACGTGGCCCTCGAACGGTTTTACCGCCAATGCCTTTGTAAAAGGATCTGCTAGGTTGTTCTCTGACGCAATCTTGACTACTTGTATGTCTTCTCTCTGCACTATATCCTTTATGATATGATACTTCCGCTCTATGTGTTTGCTCGCTTTGTGAGCTCTTGGTTCCTTCGAATTTGCCACAGCACCAGAATTGTCACAATAAACCGTGATGTTCTTGGGCAGATTCGCAACCACACCTAAATTCATAAGGAAGTTCTTGAACCATACTGCCTCTTTTGCAGCATCCGAAGCGGCCACATACTCGGCTTCCATGGTCGAGTCCGCGATGCATTTCTGCTTCGCACTCTTCCAAATTACGGCTCCACCTCCTAAGGTGCACACATATCCTGAAGTAGATTTTCTCGAGTCCTGATCAGCTTGAAAGTCTGAGTCAGAATATCCCAAGGGACAGAGCTCGACTACATTGTAAACTAGAGCATAGTCCTTAGTCCGTTTAAGGTACTTGAGTATGTATTTACTGCAGTCCAATGTCCTTGGCCCGGATTCAACTGATATCTTGCCGCCATGTCAACAGAAAACCAAATATCAAGTCTCGTACAAAGCATAGCATACATGAGACTTCCAACTGCCGAAGCATATGGAATCCTTCTCATTGCTTGTATCTCAGACGGCGTTTTGGGGCACATCTCTTGAGATAGATGGATGCCATGTCTAAAAGGTAAGAAACATTTCTTACCTTATTTTTTTATGTTACAAGATATCAAGACGGGGACGATAGTTGGGCGTGGCACTGAGCAACCTGGATTGTACTATGTGGATGAGATAGCCCAACAGAGTATTGTGATGCTAACTCACAGACTAACTGACAGACAGATTTGGCTCTTGCATTGTCGGTTAGGGAACCCATCTATAAGTTATCTTCGCCTACTTTTTCCCGAGTTAGCTTTTTTACACATGTTTTGAATTGTGAAACTTGTGTTTTGGCAAAAAGTCACAGACATTCCTTCAAATTAAACAACACTCGAGAAAAATTAACTTTTGCTTTGGTTCACTCTGATGTGTGGGGTCCTGCTCCGGTTACTGGAGGACAAGGTTTTCGACATTTTTTGTTGTTTATTTTTTGAAAATAAAATCAGAAGTTCTTGAGAAATTTACTGAGTTCTATGTCTTGTCCAAACCTATTATAACTCCAAAATTCAAATCCTTAGATCCGATAACGGGAGAGAATATGTGAACTCTAGGATGACATCTTTCTTCATTGAAAATGGCCCTGTCCATCAAACTCCGTGTGCATATACAGTAGAACAAAATGGGGTGGGCGAACGAAAAAACCGATATATCCTAGAAATCACCCGTGCCCTCCTCATTGAATCAAACATCCCAAAATCCTTTTGGCCAGAAGCCATCGCCACTGCCGTCTATCATCTAAATCGTCTCCCAATAGGGATCCTTAACTTCAAAACTCCTCCAGATGTATTCTCTTTCCAAAACACGGTACCATCTTCCCTCCATCTCGACACCAAAATTTTTGGTTGTACCGTGTTTGTCCACATCCCCAAACATGACCGTAACAAATTCTCACTTTGTGCTGTCAAATGTGTTTTCTTGAGTTATGGGAAAAAACAAAAAGGTTATCGGTGCTATGACCCTTCGACAGATCGTATGTACACCACGATGAACTGCGACTTTGTTGAAAGCGAATACTTCTATAGCCAATCTAGCGGTCAGGGGGAGATTGAGTCAGAAAACTCGAGTAGTGACGCTCTAAATTGACTACCACTTTGGGGAGAAACCATTCAGGGGGAGGGAGAGAATAACCATGGAGAAACCATTCAGGAGGGGGGAGAGAATAACCAAACCAGTCACCCAGACCAAAACCTTGTCACAGAAGTCAGTCCAACATAGGAAGTTAGCGGTACCACCGGGCAGTCAAATCCCCAAGAGCAGAACATGCCGCCTCAGGACACTACTGAACTATCCAACCAGTCTTTAAATCCTGAGGTAAATACTTCTGATCCGGATATTGATAATATACTTGAAACCATTGACAGTGACAGGGAAAACAGAAGTGATACAGATAAGCCACCGACGGAGAAACAGATAGGGCAGGGCAGATTGCCCCAAAGAAGTACAAGGGGCATTCCTCCTCAAAGATATTCGCCAGACTGGAAAGGGCGGAAATCTTGATACTCTATTGCAAATCTTACCCAAGGACACCTTACCGGAATGGCTAGGGCATTTGAAGTTGCACTTTATGAAGAAGAAGAGATTTCGCAGGCGTTCGAGCAGGCAATGAAACACAAGCACTGGAGGGAGGCCATGAAGAAGGAGATCGATGCCTTGATAAAAAAATGAAACGTGAGAGAAGTGTACTCTACCCTCGGGAAAGAAACCAGTAGGATGTCGTTGGATCTTCACCATAAAAAGACGTGCAGATGGTTCAATCGAGAGATACAAAGCAAGATTGGTAGCTAAGGGATATACTCAGGAGTATGGAGTAGACTATGAAGAGACTTTCTCCCCTGTGACCAAACTAAATACAGTAAGAACTCTTCTATTTGTAGCTGCATGAAATGAATGATCATTATACCAGTTTGATGTTACAAATGACTTTCTTCATGGAGAAGTAGAGAAAAACAAGGAAGTCTACATGGAGGTTCCCCTCGGTTTTTGTAGAAAATTTGGAGAAGGTCAGGTGTGCAGATTGAGAAAGACCCTTTAAGAGTTAAAGCATTCCCCCAGAGTGTGGTTTGGAAGATTTTGCCAGGCAATGTTCAAACATGGCTTCAAACAGAGCCATTCAGATCATACACTATTCTTAAAGAAGAGGAACGGAAAAATGACATGTCTAATAATCTATGTTGATGACATGATCATAACAGGGGATGGTGCCGAAAAAATCCAAAATCTAAAGGAGAATCTTTTCAGGGAGTTCGAAATGAAGGATTTGGGAGCTTTGAAGTACTTCCTAGGAATTGAAGTGTTGAGATCCAAGCAAGGAATATTCCTAAGGCAGAAGAAGTATGTACTTGACATGTTAGCCGAAACGGGCCTAGTGGACTGCAAGCCCGCTGAAACTCCAATGGTACCCTACCATGGGTTGAAGATTGTGGATGGAGCTAAACCTACAAACCGTGAAAGATACCAACGGTTAGTAGGTAAACTTATTTATCTTTCTCATACTAGGCCTGACATCACATATGCAGTCGGAGTTGTTAGTCAATTCATGCATCAGCGTCAGGAAGACCATATGGATGTTGTCATGAGAATTTTGAGATATTTAAAGGGAACAACCAGTTATGGGGTATTCTTAGAAAAGAATGAAGATTTGGAAATTGATGGATACACCGATGCCGATTGGGTAAGCAATCTAGTCGATAGAAAATCCACTGGAGGATATTTTACCTTTGTTGGGAGAAACTTAGTCACTTGGAGAAGCAAGAAGCAGAAAGTTGCAGCATTATCAAGTGCAGAAGCAGAATTTCGAGGGATCAGAAGTGGCCTGATGGAGATACTTTTGCTTAGAAGGTTGTTAACAGAAATCGGCATTCCTCCTTCGCGGAAAAGTCAACTTTTTTTTTACAATAAAGCAGCAATCAACATTTCAGAGAATCCAGTACAACATGACAGAACGAAACATGTCGAAGTTGATCGTCACTTCATCAAGGAAAAACTCGAAAGCGGCATCATCGAATTTCCATTCGTCCGATCAGAGGAACAACTTGCAGATGTGCTAACCAAGGCTTTCAGTCCTAAAATCATCAAAGTAATTCTTGGCAAGTTGAGTATCGGAGATACCGTTGCTCAACTTGAGGGGGAGTGTTGAAAAAAGGAACCATAAATAGCCACCAATCATTCATTACAGTGGAGTTCCTAGATTGTGTATAGTTCCTAAATGTGTAGAGTTCCAATCCTCATTGATTGGTGTACTAAACGAGACTCAAATATCCCTATAAATACTAGGGTGATGAGCAAGTTGAGTATCGGAGATACCGTTGCTCAACTTGAGGGGGAGTGTTGAAAAAAGGAACCATAAATAGCCACCAATCATTCATTACAGTGGAGTTCCTAGATTGTGTATAGTTCCTAAATGTGTAGAGTTCCAATCCTCATTGATTGGTGTACTAAACGAGACTCAAATATCCCTATAAATACTAGGGTGATGAGCATATCAAAAATATAAGAAATATACACAACAAATATTTTCCTATCTACTTTCTACTTCCAATATGCCTTACCAATCTGTCTATACCTCTCTCGATTACCATCTTTAAGAAGGGGAAATAGAGAAGAGAATTGGGGCTGCTTGGTGGCGAGAGATTTAGAGAAATAGAGAGAGAGGTGTTGTTTCTGGAGAAGAAGATGAGTGTGAGATTGAGGGAGAAGACAGATGACGGAGGGGGTGAGAAGTGGAAATTGAGAAGAGATATGTGTCGTGAGCTTTGGGGAAGAAAATAACAGGGGTTGATGTTTTGACTTTTCATGACACTTTTGGGTTTTGGGGCTGCTGTTTAAAATTAGTGATTTGGGCTTCTAGAGTGATTTAATTGGTTGGGCTAAGGTAATTAATTGTAGTTTGGTTGCCCGCTTAATTGTGTTGGATTGAACTTGGAGCACAAGTATGATGGAGACGCGAGTGGTCGCCGCGACGTCTTAGGCGGCTTTAAAATTAAATGAAAGAGAAGAGCAGTCGGAGTGAGGATTTCAAATTCTGAAAAATTAAACAAGCGAGGTGGGCTTTCTATCCTACATTATTTATGTAGGATTTCTTTTAAATTTACGCAATATCTTTCAAATATGAGTTGTGTGCTTAAATTCTAAATATGTTGTGACATGTCGTATTATATTTTTGAGGATGTGCCTATATGATCGCCTAGTGAGGAGTGAGTCCATGCTAAAAGTTATGAGTTTAATCGAATTCGGGTTTGTCTAGGGAGTGAGTCCATATTCAAGCTATTGTACACAGAGGGGATCGTTCGCTATCTTTCGAGTTGGTCGGTCCGGTGATCGAGAATGTGGCCACGTTCTCGTTTCACATATGAGGTTCAGATATGGTATGAGGAGAGAGAAAAATGGGCTGCAGCTATACTTTTGAGCGAGAAAATGTTTTGGTGACTTGGTCTTTTGTATAACCAAGTACTCAGCCCTGCATATGTTTTAAAAATGTGCAAGTTGAGCTGTGATGAGCGCGGTGGGTGTTGAGCAAGGTCGTTGAAGAAATTTCATATTCAGATGTTCAGAATGTGTCATGTCTTCACACGTGGCATATTCCTTCTATCGAATGCTTCCGCTGAGTAGTTGTCTTTCTTTCGAGTTCTTGTATTTCCGAGATAATATTCTTTTTGAGTTGTTTATTGTTGAGATACTCTGATTTTATTCGAGTTATTTCTATTATATCGAGCTTTGGTCGAGTTTTATTGTTTTCCCATTTCTTCCCGCTTCTTTAATCCTCCCCTAGTCGCGATTCAACCGTGTTTTTTTTATCCTTAGAAAATGCGGTCGTGACAAAAAGCCAGTGGAAGTAAGGTCCTAGTATATTCCCTCCAACTAATTCTAAGTGACACATTTTCCCTTTTGAGATATGTTAAATGACACATTTTTTACAATAGAAACATCACTTTTCCTACTTTATTCACTTCACTTAACTCACAAAATAACATTGCATAAATCACGTGCTGAATTGGAATGCTCCACTTAAACTAGGACGAAGAGAATAATAATTTATAATTGAATATGAGTGAAGTAAAGTTTGTGGAATGTGAGGTTCATCACCTAAAATACTAAAAAGCAAAAGAGACAATTCAATTCTTCACAGATGATAAAAAAAAATTATTAGTAAATTGAAACGATTAATGGCAGGCAGAGGGAGTACTAAATTGTTTACCTCACTTTTCAAATAAATATTCCATACTCCTAATAATACCTCCAAGTGAAAGAGGTAATTTAAAAATATACATATTTCTCATTTATCTATTTTAAAATGTAAATATTTCTTTTTAAAAATAGTGAATTATGTGGAAATGAGATAAATTGAAAAATGTATACAAAAATAACTATCATATTCAATTTTTTGTGTGGAAAAAATGGGAAATATACATCTTCAAAATGTGTTTTTAAATAAACTTCTCGTTGGAGTATGATAGTTATTTTTACCTTTCTATTTATATCCTTCCTTTGAAATGCTTTAACAAGTATAGAAATTCAGTATATAAAAATGTCATGATTTTCCTGCTCAATCTCACATGAAATCTCCCTGGGATTGATCCCTTGTGAAATTGCGGGTAAAATCATTAAGTTTTGTTAAATTTCAATTAGTACTACAATTTCGAAAATGGCTAAAAAATCATTAGATTTGTTTTCGTTCACAACTACTTCCTCCGTCCAAAAAAATTTAGCCTTATCTGTAGACGAAACAAGTTTTAATGAGAAATTAGTAAAGTAAGATAGAATAAGAGAGAGGTAGAAAAAGTAAGTAAAGTAAGAGAAATAAGAGAAAAAGTGGATAAAATAAGAAAAAGAAACTTTCCATTTTAAAAATGTGATTATTTTATTTAACATCCTTAAATTACAAAATGAAACTATATTTTATAGATGGACGGAGTATTTAATAAAATTATCTCATATGACATTTGAAAAATTATATGGAAGATATATTGACTTTGCTATAAATATTTTGTTGGGGAACCCAAGTTAAGTAAACATAACATCAAAAGTTACAAATACACTTTTTATACTCCCTACATCTATATGAAAAATTTGATTCGGTACGGATTTTAATGTGTAATTAATAAAATTAAGAAAGAGAGAAAGAAAGAAATAAATGGTAGTGTAAATAGTATTGGTGGAGAGTGGACTCTACATCATTAGTAGTGTAGTGTAATGATATAAGCTATAAATAAAATGATGTATATGGACGCTGTTTAACTATTCCAAAATTAGAAAGATCATATTTTTTAGAGATGTATTAATAAAAAAACAGTTCAAACTAGTTTTCAAAGATGGGTAAGGTAGATAAAAACAATAACAATTTCAATGATTAATGAAATAAAATATTGAAAGATCACCTAATAGCACGCGGGACCATAATAATATAAGACTATTTTCATAGAAAAACAATAAAAAACTTAAAAAAGAATAAATAATGTATTTAAAAAACCCACCCTTAGTAATAAATACACTATAACTATTTTATGATATTGAACTTAACAAACTACCTACTCCATCTATTTCGTTAGTGTTGGCACATTTTTTTTTCACTCGTTTTAAAAAAGTGGTTAAAATAGTTAAAGTGTAGAGATAATAAAGCAAGAGAAAAAATGTTAGAGAGAATAAGAGAGAATAATGTAGTGAATATATTATTCTCTCTCCACTTTAACTATTTATTATAATCTTTTTAAAACGAGTGCAAAAAAGAAATGTGTCAACAATAATAGAACGAAGAGAGTATTTTATAAATGTTGGGTCTCATATCCTCACTGATAATTTTCAACTCAACACAATTATGCAAAAGATTAATGAGTTAGTGTCAAGCATTATCATATTTGTGTCCTTATCAGATCGAACCAATAAAATCATGATAATTTTGATTAGGTTCGGATTAGGTAACCCGTTAATAATTAAATACTTTAATTACTTTATTATAGTTATCGTTGTAGGTCATATCTCTTTCGCAATATGCCCAAATCGTTTCATGTCATTATCGTAATGGGTTCATATCGTGTCAACCCAAATAAGATCGTGTCGTTGACGGTTTCATGTCGTGTGCTTGTTGTGTTCGGGTTTGAATGTAGCAGGTTCTAGTTCAGAACTTAATTTGGAAGCCGTATTCCGACCCCAAATGTTTCTGTGATGCCGTGTCAACCCAAATAAGATCGTGTCGTTGACGGTTTCATGTCGTGTGCTAGTTGTGTTCGAGTTTGAATGTAGCAGGTTCTAGTTCAAAACTTAATTTGGAAGCCATATTCCGACCCCGAATGTTTCTGTGATGCCGCTAATAACCCCAACAAATTATTATAAGTGTTTTTCCTTGTGTCTTGTGTGGATCCTATTTCAATGGGAACTTGATGAGTGGATCCACCTACACGTCTTGCTTTTACTGCTATATCGGGAGTTACTCCACGTATTGCTTGATGTAGAGTTCGTATTTGGATTGATGGTTTCTTTAACAAGTTTTTCTCAGGTTTGATGTTCACGGACCGGATGTTATTATACCGACCAAATTATAACCCGGTACGCATGATTTTAATCACTAAAATCCCAGCTTTATACCAACTAAAAAAAATATCTGACTGTGTTTTTTGTTTTTTAAGTTTGTTTGAGTTGAAGATATATGATCTTATCAAAAAGTGAATTTTAGAATTTCTCCAAGGACATAATATAGAATCTAGTAGCAAGATGTAAACGTGAGAATCTCATTAAAATTTTGCACATTATTTGACATTAGACTCTCAAGTCTCATCCAATGAAACAACACAATAACCAAAAAAAAAGAGAAATTTAAACCCAGAAAACATATTTAAAAACCAACTAGCAGATGGGCAGAGGTTCCCCATTCCATCCTTGAAGGCACTCCAACAATGGATCAATAATGACGCCATTGTTTAACGCCGTGAACACCTTCTCGCATTCCTCGCCCGGCGACACCACCTTCTCCCCGGTCAAGAACTCGGCCCCGAGCTCTACCCTGATGAACTTATACAACGGGTATGACCTGCACTCCGCAATCCTGTTGGCCACGGCCGGACTCCCACTCTCCAGGGCGATCCTTGCGCTCTCGACCTCCTTTGGCAACAAGGCCTCAAGCTCTGCCTCGAACGCCTCTATCTTTTGGAAGATGGAGGTGCTCGCGTTCTTCTCCAACTCCCCGTTTTTGAGGGCGTGATCGACCAAGACCTGCCTGAGCTTCTGCATCAACGGGTAGGTGGCGCTGCAGGGGTCGTCAATGTAGGCGAACACGTACTCGCGGTCGACCACCCGGATCAAGTCCTTCTCGCAGAATCTGGAGGGATGGAGCTCGCCATTGGCGCCAATTGTGAGAGTTCTTTTGGCTACTTGGCTCACTGTGTTCTTCACCGCGTGCTTCAGATTCTCCTCCAAATGCCTCAAATCAACGGCCTGGCATAGCGCGACGAGGTAGGTGGACGACATGAGTTTTAATATGTCCAGAGCTTCAACGGTTTTTCGAGACGAAATCAAGCCAAGTGAGTTGACATCCTGGTTGTGCTGCTCGGCGCTCTGGACGTGGTTGGTGACGGGATTGGCGAGGAACTGGAGCTCGGAGCAGTAGGAGGCCATGGCGATTTCGGAGCCCTTCAAGCCGTAGTCAAGGCTGGGATTGCGGCCGCCGGAGAGGTTGGAGGGCAATCCGTTGTTGTAGAAGTCGTTGACAAGCTCAGAGAATTGAGCGAAGAGAAGCTTCCCGATGGAAGCGATGGCGAGGCGGGTGTTGTCCATGGAGACTCCGATAGGGGTGCCTTGGAAGTTTCCACCGTGGAGGGCCTTGTTTCTAGACACATCGATCAAGGGGTTGTCGTTGACGGAGTTGATCTCATTCTCGATCATCCTGGTGGCGGTGCGGATGACCTCAATTTGTGGGCCCAGCCACTGGGGCGAGGTCCGGAGGGCGTAACGGTCCTGTTTCGGCTTCTGTAACGGATCCTGCTCGTGCAGCTTCTGCGCGGCCTTCACGTATCCGCTGCCGTCGAGGATGTGCTCCATGATGGCGGCGGCCTCGATCTGCCCGGGGTGGTGCTTCAGCTTGTGGGTCAGGTGGTCGGTGAATTCCGGCTTCCCGTTCATGACTTCGGCGAACACGGCGGACATGACCTCGGATAAAACAGCCAGGATGTTGGCGTCGAAGAGGGCGATGGAGGCGAGGCCGGAGCCAACGGCGGTGCCGTTGACGAGGGCGAGGCCTTCCTTGGGCTGGAGCTCGAAGAAGCCGCCGCTGACGCCGGCCATCTTGAAGGCTTCCTCGGCGTTGAGGGGCTCTCCCGCGGGGCCCACGGCCTTGGAGTTGGGGCGACCCGTGAGGAGCCCCGCGATGTAGGATAGCGGCACTAGATCACCCGAGGCGGTGATGGTGCCGCGGAGGGGGAGGCATGGGGTGATGTTCTTGTTCAGCAGCTTTGTGATGGCTTCGAGGATTTCGAATCGGATGCCGGAGTAGCCTTGGAGGAGGGTGTTGATGCGGACCAGCATCGCCGCTCTCGTTGCCGTGTGCGGCAGCGTCTGCTTTGATTCTGTCCCATTCCCGAATATTCCGGCGTTCAAGAACCTGTCCAAGGGTTGCAAGTTTCATCGGATTAATTTGGTTACCGTTAATCCTAATTTCCATCTTAATTGTCTATTAGTAATAATTTACTCCACTACTATCAACTAATTCAGGCTGCTATTACTCAGCCAGCGGTAGGTGGACTGACTCACTCTTTTATTATTATTTCACCTGTTCAATAAGAATATGCACTGAATTTTATTGCACAATTGAGGATATGCATTTTTATTATGAATAGGTACACGTACACGTACACGCCTCCACGTTAAGAGTTTGCAGATTGAATATTAAATTGTCTCATAAATAAAAATAAATCTGCCTATCAACACATTCCAGCCTACAAAACAGAATAAAATGATTAAACTGATAAGAAAGCATCTTTCAATCTCGACCTCTTCCTAATTCGGTGCACTGAATATGTAACAATAAAAGACAAAATCCCTCTGTTTCGTAACATATATATATGACAATTTCACTCGAATCTAAGAAATGAGGAAGGTCAATTTTGCAGAAAAGAAAAAGAAAAAAAGAAATACCTAATGAGCTCCTTCTGAAGAGCACCGCCCTGCTTAGTCCTCCGGTGTGACGTGGCGCCGAAACCGGTGGTGACACCGTAGCTGTCGGTTCCTTTACTCATGCTCTCTATCACCCAATCGCTGCTAGCCTTGACTCCAGCCCTGGCCGACTCCGACAGCTCCACCGCCACCGCATTATCTCTGGCCGCGATCGCCGCCACCTGAGATATCGTGAGCGTCTCCCCGCCGAGCCTCACCACCGGCTTCCTAAACTCCTCCACCATCCGCTTCACCTCATCGAGATGGCTCCCCTTCAGCGACTCCGCCGCTGCCACCCAATTCAACGGATCATCATGCTTCATGCAGAAACCGTTGGAGCCATGATGATGATGACCGTTTTCCGCCGCCATAGAGATCACCAGAGACAGAGGCGGAGGAGAAGAGTTTTTTTTTCTATTTTTTTTAAGTGCGTGGTTAGGTTAGGTTTGAATTTGAAGGGTGTGTGTGTGTTTACAGTGAAATGAGGTTAGTAAGATTTGTGGTTTTAAATAGAGAATGGTGGAGGCGTGTGACATGTTTTGATTTTGGTAGGTGAGTTGCAGACAGGTCAATGTGAGGGGGGGGGGGGGGGTTTGTTGAAGATCGCTCTCCACCGTCGATCGGATCTCATCAACGGTCTTCATTCGCTTAGATTGGGTGACGTCGAATTTATTATTTTTGTTTCTTCGATTTTCTTGTGAAAAAGGTTGTTGTGGTTGGTGGGAAAATGGGATTGGAATTAGTTGCATTGCACCCTTTCTTTCTGCCTTTTCTACCCTCACTTATTATTTATTTTCGTCTATTAACGCTTCTACAATTGTAAATTACTACCACATATTTTTAATTTAAGTGACCATTCTAGCATAATGACTAATTAAAATCAATTAGTTTTTTAGTGTAAATTTTCAGCAGAATTTTCATCCCAAATGCAAAAGAAAGTCAACCGTAAATACTCCTACTAAGACCATCCACAATGCCGCACAGCCGAGCGCCGGCGCTGGACGGTCTATTGCAGTCGCTCAGCGGGCGAATGGAGAGAGAAACCGCGCAGCGCTGGGCGGTCGCGTGGCGCTGGGCGGTCCGCTCGGCGCTATTGCAGCGCCCGGATTGCCCAACGCACCGCCTAGCGCGAAATTAAAAATTTTTTTTTTCCGAAACACTACATATACGCACTTTGCTCGTCATTTTCATTCGCACCACTTGTTTTAACGAGTCTCTCTCTGTCTTAATTTCTGTACAAGATCAACAAGGGAAATGGATCTCAACAACGAGCCTAGTTCCAGGAGTAGCGGGTCACAAACTCCGTCGATCCCCGTGGGAAGTGGATGGGGTCAGATGCCCGGGTACTACAACATGTACCCGTGGCAGCAGATGTATTTCGGGATGCCAACGGGGGGGAGTCCGCCGGGGGGGTATCCGGCGATACCGGGGTGGGCACCAACGGGATGGGCACCCGGGATGCAGATGATGCTCGGGGGGGTACCGCCGACACAGGGGACTCCGGGGGTCGTACCGGCTACACAGTGGACTTCTAGGGGGTCCCCGGCGACGGCGGGGGATGTCTATCACCCCAGTTTAGATTTTTCGACTGGTTCATCGCACACATCGACCCAAACGCCCTTGGGGTTTGATAGTTTCTCCTTAGATGACTTGGTGTTTGATACTCCCGGAGCTCCGGAAACTCTCGTTGAAGGGGGGGGGCAGAGCGGGGGCGTGGCGCCCCCGCGAAGAAGGGCAAGAAGAAGGTCGGCGAGTCGTCGCAGCCGGGTGAGGAGGAGGTACGGAGGAGGTGGACGGACGAGGAGAACGTCGCGCTCTGCAAGGTGTGGGTGAGTGTTTGCGACGATCCTCTCGTTTCGAACGAGCAGAGGATCGTCAACATGTGGGGCAAGATTGCAGCAGCCTACAAGAGATTTTGCCCGGAGGGGAGGCCACGCAACGGGGAGGATTGTCGGAAGGCATGGAACCGAATCAGGGGTGCGGTCTCCCGATTTTCGGGTTTGTACACCAACGCACTCCGCATGATGAGCAGTGGCCAAACGGAGGAGGACTGCAGGAGAATAGCTGAGAAAGCCTTCCCACTGAAGGGGGTATACAAGGACTTCACCTACTGGAACTGCTATCTTGTGCTGAACGAGTCCGAGAAGTTCCGAGTAGGTGTCGACTCTGGCTGGCCGAAGAAGCAACGACTGAACTACACCGGCGATTTCAGCGGCAGCAGCGGTGGTTCCCACGACCTCCCCGAGACGACGCAGGAGTTCCCCACGCCGCGTTCGGTCGGTGGCCGACCTCGCCCGATGGGGCGCAAGCGCGCTCAGCGGGAGGCGAGGGGGAACGCCGGGGCTTCCCAGGAGGTCCAGTCGGTATCCCCCTTTGCCAATCCACCGAGGATCTCAAATTCTTCGCTCGCGCCCAAACGCACGCTCAGTTGATCTAGACGATGGCCGAATGGCGGGTGGCGACGGATCCCGTGGAGAAGAGCGTGCTTCAAACCCTTCTCATGAGCCTGCAGGACGAGTTGGAGGCGGCACGGAGGGAGACCGGCGGCGGCGGCGGCGGTGGTGGCGGCGGCGATGGTGGCGACAGCGACGGAGGCGGCGACGACGGAGACGAGGAGTGAATTGGCACTCCTTTTTATTATTGTATTTTTTTTTAAATTAATGTATTTTTTAAAATTATTGTACTTTTTTAAATTTTAATATTATTATTAAACTTTTCCCGTATATGTCTCGTAAATTAAATTTCGTATATTGTGTGATTGTTAATTATTTCATTTTGTATATATTTGTTAATAGTGATGTGGATATTATGTGGCTAGGCTATGGCTGGGCTATTGCTGGGCTATTTGCTTGTTTTGATGATGTGGCAGGAGGATTTTGAGTGCTGATAATGTGGCAGTGGCTAGGCTATGGCTGGGCTATTGCTGGGCTATTCCTATTATGGATGATCTAAATACTTAAATTCGGCTTTTCTTTTTATTATTATCATCTTCAATGGTCAACGCTGCACAAACATATAGCCGAACTGCTTTATCTTAGTCTTAGACGAACATATTTTACTAATTTTAGCTTCAAATTGATATCTATATAATTTGGAAAGGTATTTATATTCCAATTTAAAATATAGTACTACTACTTTATTTTATTGGATTGAGAAAGTTGATATGTTGGAAGTATCTCCTGATCCCTACCTTCATCTATCTCTATATCATCTCCTCAACATCTCAATTAACAATAAGGAAAGTTAGACAGGCCATCCGCAACGCATCCCTTAGCCGTCTCTTATCTCGTCCTGGAGAAACGGGACGAGATAAGAGGCGGCGTTGCAGCCTTCCGTCTCCATCCCGTCTCGGAGAGACGCCCGTCCCGAAGGGACAGCTCGCGAGACGTCTCGCCACGCGCGTTGGCGACGTGGCGAGCTCCGGTTCGTGACGCCCACTCGCCGGCCGGCGAGTGGGCGTCGTTTTTATCCGAAAAAATGTTTTTTTTTGGTTTTTTTAAAAAATTCAGGAAAAATTCAAAAATTAAAAAAAATCCCAAAAAATATACTAGCAGTTTATAGGCATTTTTTGCTAATTTTTAATTTTTTTATTTTTTTAAGCCTCCAATCACTTCTATAAATATCAAATCATTCCCACAAATTAATCCACCATAAAAAAATATGTTTTTTTATTTAAATTATTTATTTTTAATTTTTGGCTTTTATTAATGAGGTTTTTAATTTTTTTAGAATTTTAAGTTGTAGTTTTATTTTATTTAATCAAGTGTGTTTTTATTAATTGAATTTGCTGGAAATAAAAATAAAAAATGAAATTGAATGAATAGTTAAGGGATGAGATGATTAAGAAACGGATAAGAGATGGAGGGTTGCATGTGTTGTCTCTTAGTTAAGAGATGAAGTAAAAAGTACATTGGTGTCCATGAATAGTTAAGAGATTAGACGGTTAAGAGACGAATAAGAGACAGCGTTGCGGATGGTCTTATGAAATGTCCCTCATTACGTAACAAGGAAATATGCACTTAAGAAAGGCTTACCATCTCAAATCATTAGTACTTAGTAGACCCCTGGAAATTTCTGCCTACTTTTATAGTATGTAAAATGTGGAATTCGTCACTAATTTTTTCATTTATGATATCATAAACGTAATTACAGATGCATCATGTGGCTCCATCGTTAAATTATGGCAAATGATTAAAAAAAGGCTGAGGTTATCATTTTAGCTATTAATATTATGATTGTCCACGCACCTATGGAAAAGAAATTAAAAATAAAAATGAAAATTTTAAAATTACTTTTTAGGTTTACAATCTTTACATTTTAGATTTTAAATTATTGAAATCTATATCTATACATATATAAAAGGGGAGTTTTGGGGTATTTATGGAAATGCAAAATTATGATTTTTACTAATGCATTTTAACATTGTTTAATGGATTATACATTAATATTAATTACAAAACATGAATTCTCATTATCGTTGTCCATAATTAAAAACTGAACCCAAACATCACAAGCAACTATTAATATTCATTGCTAAAAGTGTGAAAAACACGTTTACAAACAACAAATAATACCAAGCCCTTTCATTTCATTAAAAGTGGCTGTCAAGTGCCAACCAACATTATCAGTTTCAAAAATTCACTAAATTATCAGCCTTTTCTTCCTCCACACATTTAGCCTTTAGGGCATTAATTTTCTATACTCCTTCCAACTTCTTTCCCTCTCTATAAATTTTCATTAATTTCTCCACTAAGTTCGTCGCAGTTCTCCTTGCCATTGTGCTAGAGTCCTCCACCATCGTGATTCCGGCGTAAAAAGTTTTTTTGAAGATAAATTGATTACCTATTAAAAATTTTAAAGTTAAATAGGTACTCCACTACTAATCAAACGTCTATAATATTAATTATTATTAGTATTATTAATATTATTATAGCAATAATTTGGGGAAGTAGAATTGAAAAGGTTTTGGAGGTGAAAAGGTTTTTTGGGGTTCGCGTAATAATGGAGAGAAGTGAAAAGGTTTAATTGGAAGAGGTGATGAAATGAAAAGATTTTGCAAAGAGATCTTAATATTTTTTGTAATATTAAAGTCATCTTTTAAAGTTTAATTTTGGGGATATTTACTTTTTTAGAAATAAAATATTACTCCATTCGTCCCACTTTAAGAGTCCCGGTCACTTTTGCACACCTATTTTATAAAAATCTTACTAAATAGTAGGGATGTCAATCGGGCCGGCCCACCGGGTTTCGGGCCAACCCTAGTCGGGTTGCGGGTCAATCGGGTGCGGGCTAATCGGGTGCGGGCTAATCGGGTTGAGATTTTTTCGGGTTATAAAAGTTCAACCCTAACCCTAAACGCTCGGGTTTCGGGCTGGCCCAGCGGGTTAATCGGGTTGCTACCGATAAAATTAACATGCGATTAATCCAATAAATAATGACGAAAATTAGTTATATTTATAAAATATAAATATTTAGTTATGATAAATTTGAGATTTATACTTAAAACTCAAACACAAACATGATCAAATACTAATATTTGAGATTTGTGTAAAATAAAACATTAATTTAAATATTTTAAAGCATGTTTTAAAACATGTTTATAAATTTAAATATTTGTTAATGAATTAGAAGTTTCTAATTTATTTATTTATTTATTATTATATTAATAAAAATTTAATATATAATTTATATGTTTAATATAAAATTGAATGTTATTTTTTTAGTTATCTATATTATAAAAATAATCAATGAAATTGTCCAATTCGGAGTCAAACAAATAGAACAATAGAAATTTTATCGGGTTTTCGGGCCAGCTCATCGGGTTTTCGGGTCTGACCCTAACGGGTTGCGGGTTAATCGGGTGCGGGCTAATCGGGTTGTAATTTTATCGGGCTAGAAATTTTCAACCCTAACCCTATAAATTTGGCGGGTTATTCGGGTCAGCCCACGGGTTGCGGGCTGCATTGACATCCCTACTAAATAGTTAAAGTGGACTATTACTATATGTGCTTTTTTGTAAGCAGTTTTATTAGGTTACTTATTCGAGAGATTTTTCTTATATACTTCCTCTGTCCTAAAAATATGAATTTTTGAAGCGACATAAGTTTTAATATAAAATTGGTAAGTAAGAGAGGAGCAGAGAAAATATGGGTAAAGCATAAAAGAAAAAGAGAAAACGTAGTGAAATTAGTGTTAGTGGATTGTTGAATCCATTATTTTCTAAAATGGAAAATTTCTATTTTTAGGAAACGGATATAGTATTTATTTTATATATACAGTATATTATTTGATCATAATCAATGTATTTAATCAAAATAAAATGATATATAGATATTATATTTTTTATTTCACTCACATTTTCAAATAGAACCACTAGAAAAAAGTTGATGAGTTATAATTTTTTTAATGCTTACACAGTTACATGTATTATTTTGTCAAAATCTTGATATAATTTTGCTACCTTTGTCAAATGTATTATTGTATATATTTATTATTAAATACATTTATAATTTTAGATTCATATATAGTATAATGTTTTGTACTGTTTCTTATAATATTTCATAATTTGATATAACTATGATGAGTTGTGCATAGCACGGTTGTAATACTAGTAGAAGAATAAAACAACAATTAATTTTGCTTCTAAATAATCTTAGTCAAAGAATAAGAAAATAAAGCAATAGCCATATTCTCTAGCTATTGGGAATTGATGGAAGATGATATGTGTTCTCTTCCTTAGTATGTTATATTTTTCCTTTTCAGTTTATTCACCAAAATGAGTCTCTTGATAAAAATAGAAAATTATTTTAATTTATTACTTAATTTTTTATCGTTCTTTCTTCTATTTTAGTCGCATTTTTCCCCCTCTCCTACTTAATTCATTTTATCTCTTTCTCTTTCATACTCTCTCCGTCCACGGAAAATAGATTACATTTACCATTTTTTGTTATCCACAAAAAATATGACACATTCAAATAATATGGCCCCACATTCCACTAATACTACTACTTATCTCTCACTTTTTTCTCTTTTCTCTTATTAATAATATGGACATCATATTCCACTAACACTCCTTCTCTATTACTTTATCAATTCTGCATTAACACCTGTGTAATTCATAAAGGGCCCTATTTTTTATGGACAGATGAAGTATTTTATTAATTTAATATTAAAATTCATACTATTCATCAGTGAGACTACTTTTGTGGAAGAAGAAAGTTTTTTTGTGGAAGAAGAAAGTATTAAGTTTTTGAATAAATTATTACTTACATTATTGTTACTTTTTCATGAATATTAGTACTTTACGTGGAAAGTCATTTTCGGTGGACGGAGAGAGTATGAAAGAGAACTGAGAATAATATCAAATTATATATATATATATATATATAGGGTAATTTTTAGTGGCTTAATTATGATATTGTTCTATGCAAAACAATATCATAATTAAGCCACGGAAAATAGATTACATTTTCGGTGGACGGAGAGAGTATTGATCTATGCAAAACTAGATTTAAATACAGAAACGCAGAACAATATCATAATTAAGCCACTTTTAGGTCATAATTAGGTAATTTTTAGGTCATGCTAACAAAGCATGACCTAAAACGATCTTAGCATGACATTAAACCCAAATATTACGCGTTAGATCTAAGGCATCAACGGATCAGATTGATTCTATAAATCTGGTTCCGTGTTGCATTATAGAAGGGGGTTGTATGCATTACATGGTTATTATTGACATTTGACGGAAAAGGAACTGCCACATTTTGGTATCTGCGAATAATGCACCACATGGTAACGAGTAATGCATATAATTGACTATATAATGCACAATATGTGAACTACAATGTTTCGTTGTTTGGCACACGGTCCTTATTTCTCCTAAGGGTTGAATAAGTTTAGGGGCTAGGGTTTAGTACGTACACATTAATAATGAATTGTAAACCGCCACGAATACTGCACCACATGGTAACGAGTAATGGATATAATTGACTATATAATGCACAATTTGTGAACTGCAATGCATACGAACAAGATGTGCTGTGTTATGATGTTTGACACACGTTTCTTGTTTCCCCTAAGGGTTTAATAAGCTTAGGGGCTAGAGTATAGTACTTACGCATTAATAACAAATTATAAAACGATACGAATAATTCACCAAATTGTCACGAGTAATGGATGTTATTAACTATATAATGCACAATATGTGAACTGCAATGCATACGAATAAGATGTACCATGTTATGATGTTTGACACACGTTTCTTGTTTCCCCTAAGGGTTTAATAAGCTTAGGGGCTAGGGTATAGTACGTAGACATTACTAACAAATTGTTGTTATTGGAATATACGTACGTGCATTATTTGGTTTAGGTAGTGCATTATGTAGCTGTTAATTGTCATTATCTAAGTATATTATGCATTATTAGAGGTATTGTGTATATGGGTTAATCAACGCAGTGAAGATTAGATACGTGCATTTAGTAATGTCTACGTACTATACCCTAACCCCTAAGCTTATTAAACCCTTAGGGGAAACAAGAAACGTGTGTCAAACATCATAACATGGTACATCTTATTCGTATGCATTGCAGTTAACATATTGTGCATTATATAGTTAATAACATCCATTACTCGTTATAATTTGGTGAATTATTCGTATCGTTTTATAATTTGTTATTAATGCGTACATACTATACCCTAGCCCCTAAGCTTATTAAACCCTTAGGGGAAACAAGAAACGTGTGTCAAACTTCATAACACAACACATCTTGTTCGTATGCATTGCAGTTCACAAATTGTGGATTATATAGTCAATTATATCCATTACTCGTTACCATGTGAAGATTACATACGTGTCTACGTACTATACCCTAGCCCCTAAGCTTATTAAACCCTTAGGGGAAACAAGAAACGTGTGTCAAACATCATAACATGGTACATCTTATTCGTATGCATTGCAGTTAACATATTGTGCATTATATAGTTAATAACATCCATTACTCGTGACAATTTGGTGAATTATTCGTATCGTTTTATAATTTGTTATTAATGCGTACGTACTATACCCTAGCCCCTAAGCTTATTAAACCCTTAGGGGAAACAAGAAACGTGTGTCAAACATCATAACACATCTTGTTCGTATGCATTGCAGTTCACAAATTGTGCATTATATAGTCAATTATATGCATTACGCGTTACCTTGTGGTGCATTATTCGTAGCGGTTTACAATTCATTATTAATGTTCCAGCCATTATTAGATTACTATTGTACCCTCATAATGCACAAAATAGAACCAATAATGCAACACGAGATTAATTACCCAATGTTGATCTTGACCGTACATTTCTCTAATCTAATGGCTGATATTAAGAAGGAAATAGGAGGAAATATAGGAAAAGGAAATGAATACATCCCTATATATATATATATATATATATATATATATATATATATATATATATATATATATAGGGATGTGATCATATCCTTTTCCCATCGTTTGTTCTATTTCCTTCTCAATCTCGACCCTCTATTTTCAAGATCTGATGGCCGAAATTTAAGCTTGTTTTCATTATTTATATTATTAAATTAATTCGAAAAGGGCATTTTTGGGAGAGTTTTTTTGCAGCGGTTATTTCAATTCCATAATTCTCTCCATTAAGTTTGGTAAGTATATTTTCTAATTTATTTTACATATTTAATTCTTCTCTCCTCCATTTTCACGGTGTACATTGCTGCAAATCACAAAACTCAAATTCCATTCGTCTGGCATAATTTGAGAAGTTACTATTGATTTCCTTTATAAGTTTTGGCGTTTTCAATTAGGGAAGAAGGTATTTTAGTTTGTTTTTATTTCGTATTCCTTCGTAATTTCTCTTTCTTCTCTCACATACTTGACTCGATTTTCTACGTTGAACACGTATGGTGGTGTAGTTTCTCGCCTAAACCCGAATTCTGGAAGTATTCCTCGATTGGTTTCATTTTTTTTAACAATAAGAAAGTAATTTAGTTAATTTCTTCATTGTATTACAACAAATAATGAACCAAAAGTATATAATAATGTGCAGGAATCATTGAATAATGCACAGATTGAAGAGAATAATGTTGAAAGGAAATTGAATTCACGCCCTTCGGGTTTAGCAATCTATGGGGCTAGGTTGTAGTACTCACTCACAAACGGAACCATCACAAAGGGAAGATAGTTAGAATCAATTCCCTTGGGTTTACCAACCCATGGGGCTAGGTTATAGCACCACCACAAGAATTTAATTTTATTTTTTAATGCGTTTAAGATTTGGTACAACAAATAATGTACCAATAGTATCTAATAATGTGCACGAATCAGTGAATAATGTACAGATTGAAGAGAATAATGTTGAAATGAAATTGAATTCATCATGCCCTTTGGGTTTAGCAATCTATGGGGCTAGGTTGTAATACTCACTCACAAACGGAACCATCACAAAGGGAAGAGAGTTTGAATCATTCCCCTGGGGTTTAGCAACCCATTGGGCTCGGTTATAGCACCACCACAAGAATTCAATTTTATTTTTTAATGCGTTTAAGATTTGGTACAACAAATAATGTACCAATAGTATCTAATAATGCGCACGAAACATTGAATAATTTACAGATTGGAGAGAATAATGTTGAAAGGAAATTGAATTCTTGCCCTTTGGGTTTAGCAATCCATGAGGCTAGGTTGTGGTACCCACTCACAAACAGAACCATCACAAAGGGCAGAGAGTTTGAATTATTTCCCTTGGGTTTAGCAACCCATGGGCTATGTTATAGCACCACAACATGAATTAAATTTCATTTTTTAAAACTACTCATACAATTAGAACAAAAGCGTCTCATACACATATACATTATAGGACACAAATCGTCCATTACTGAGTAAATAAAATCCATTACACTGAAATATTTTCACATTAAGATTTGTTACAGCAAATAATGTACCAACGGTATCTAATAATGTGCACAGATCATTGAATAATGCACAGATTGGAGAGAATAATGTTGAAAGGAAATTGAATTCATGCCCTTTGGGTTTAGCAATCTATGGGGCTGGGTTGTAGTACCCACTCACAAACGGAACCATCACAAAGGGAATAGTTTGAATCATTCCCCTTGGGTTTGGCAACCCATGGGGCATAGCACCACCACAAGAATTCAATTTTATTTTTTAATGCGTTTAAGATTTGGTACAACAAATAATGTACAATAGTATCTAATAATGTGCACGAATCAGTGAATAATGTACAGATTGAAGAGAATAATGTTGAAAGGAAATTGAATTCATGCCCTTTGGGTTTAAGAATATATGGGGCTAGGTTGTAGTACCCACTCACAAACGGAACCATCACAAAGGGAAGAGAGTTTGAATCATTTTCCTTTGGGTTTAGCAACCCATGTGGCTAGGTTATAGCACCACCACAAGAATTCAATTTTATTTTTTAATGCGTTTAAGATTTGGTACAACAAATAATGTACCAATAGTATCTAATAATGCGCACGAAACATTGAATAATTTACAGATTGGAGAGAATAATGTTGAAAGGAAATTGAATTATTGCCCTTTGGGTTTAGCAATCTATGGGGCTAGGTTGTGGTACCCACTCACAAATAGAACCATCACAAAGGACAGAGAGTTTGAATTATTCCCCTTGGGTTTAGCAACCCATGGGCTAGGTTATAGCACCACAACATGAATTAAATTTCATTTTTTAAAACTACTCATACAAATCAGAATAAAAGCGTCTCATACACATATACATTATAGGACACAAATCGTCCATTCTTGAGTAAATAAAATCCATTACACTGAAATATTTTCACATTATGTTAATAAGATAAAAATACTCATAAAATCAGAACAAAAACGTCTCTGCAACATATCCGTTACAGGACACATATCGTCCATTACTGGGTCAATAAAATACATTCCACGGAAATATTTTTACATAATGTCTATTAGTTAAAACTACTCCCTAACGTTGATGATATCTAAACCCTAGAGGTATGACTGGAACTCGTGGACTTTGCCGACGGTTGTGTTACTTACTCCATAGTACACCCTAGCCCACAGGATTGCTAAACCCTTGGGGACTAAATTAAACTTGCTCCATACACCGCTTCGTCAATGTCCACCCTCGGCTGCTTCACTGCTGTCCAAAAATCAATAATGTATTGCATGTATATTATATAATGCACAATATTAACTGTATAATGTTCAAAAGGAAACAAATAATGCACCAATGAATATTACATTATCTCAACCGCTGACGTTGTATAAAACCGATGCATCATATAGGTAAATAATGCAGTGATATACAGTTTTAATACAAAGAATGTAACAATAAATACCTTTCAGCTTTTACTGTATAAAACAAAATTACCCATAATTTAAGGATATAGGAAAATAATGCATTGACATATGAACATAATGCAGAGATTATATGAATTAATGAATATACAAATATTACATTTGTTCTTTGACAATGTAAAACAAAAATTACCATAATGCATTCGCATATTAAAATAATGTTGTCACATTGGCAAATAATGAAGAGATTTTAACAAGTAATGAACAAACAGATTTTCAATTTACTCTTTCACAATCTATAACCACACCAACAACATTCATAATGTACTCATATAGGTAAATAATGCAGTGATATACAGTTTTAATACAAAGAATGTAACAATAAATACCTTTCTGCTAGTACTGTATAAAACAGAAATACACATAATTCAAGGATATAGACAAATAATGCATTGACATATTAACATAATGCAGAGATTAAATGAATTAATGAATATACAAATATTACGTTTGTTATCTGACAATTTAAAACAGAAATGATCATAATGCATTCACAAATTGAAATAATGTAGTCACATTTGCAAATAATGCAGAGCTTTTAACAAGTAATGAACAAACAATTTTATGATTCATATATTATAATAGGTAATTCACATACACATATTACATCTACTCTTCGACAATTACAAACTCCATTTTTATGATGCATTATACATGATATTTTGATGCATATCAAAATACACATATAATGTGCAGATCCATCACAGTGGTGAACACTCGAACATTGAAATATTTTATACACATACAATAAATCAGCATACGTATAATGGATACATTAGTTAAATTAATTCACACAATTATGAAAATAATGTACAAATTATGTTAAACCATGTGTGATTAAAATCCAAATATAAGAAGCAATTCGAATTGCAAATTAAAACAAAAGCTCACCCTCCTGCTGAGATTGTTGTGAATTTGTTGGTCGTCCTCTTTTTGTCATTGTAAGAACTGCGAAGGAATCCAACCAAACAAAAGGGAGTTAGACTGTATTAACAAATACTGCAGGTTGGCGGTAATCGGGTGAATTGTGGTGTGTGTGGTGTGTTACTGGCGAAACTTGGAGAAAGGGTTGTTCAAAATCGAAATTGAACTAGAACAATAACATTCAAAAAACCCTACCTCTTCTTATAACGCGGTGGAGTATTGTTCAGAACAGAACGTGCGACTGAAAATCGAGTGTAACACCGGTTGAATTTCAGGTTTAGCGGCGAACACGTTGGTGGTGGCGGCTAGGGTTGTTCAAATTTGCTGGAATTTGAGAAGACGCATATGGAGAGAGAAGCGAGAGTAATTACGTCTGAGATGAATGAGGCGTTGAGTAGATGGAAAGTAGTGGGTGTATCCCGCTTAAATCTCGGCTCCTCGATTTCTTCAGATTTGAGAACATATAATTACTAATTCACCCTCATAATGCACGAAATAAACCAAATAATGCACTACGGAATGCTAATCTAAGATTTAAATCTGGATCGTTCATCCTCAAGATCCAACGATCCAAATAAAAAAGGAACTTACATCTAAGGGGAGAAAAGGAGTTTAACACTACCCTATATATATATATATATATATATATATATATATATATAGGGAGATGATCAAAATAAGTATGTGTTTAAATCCAGAAATGCAGACCAAATCTTGGCCCTAGGATTAGATGATCTAATGGTCAATAATTAACCAAAAATACGGAAGGTCATAATTAAGCAATTTTAGGTCATATTATAATATTTGGGTTTAATGTCATGCTAAGATCGTTTTAGGTCATGCTTTGTTAGCATGACCTAAAAATTACCTAATTATGACCTAAAAGTGGCTTAATTATGATATTGTTCTGCGTTTCTGTATTTAAATCTAGTTTTGCATAGATCAAAACCCTATATATATATATATATATATTCTCAGTTCCCTTTTAATTGATTGAAGACCAATAATTAATCGATAGCTAATTAATTAGGGAAAAAAATGTCTAATACCAAGTTAATGTATTATATTAAAAATTTAATTTTATTTAGGATTCTATCACATGTCACATATGTAAGTCACATGTAAAACATACAACTTACATATCAACCTTACATTACAATATCTTATTAAGTAGCACAAGTTGCCTGCTGTGATATAAAATTTTATTACAGAATTACTATATCATCACAAATATACTTTATTAACTGTTTCAGAAATTAATGCATAAAAATATCACATATTACAATGGATACAATAAGGATTCATTTAAAGAAGGAAACGTAGATCCTTTTTCCTTTTGAATTTTGTTTAATAAGTTTATTTATTATGAATTGTTTTATCATTTAAAAATTCATAATCTTGAGAAAAATAGTTAGGTTCATAAATTAAAATCCGTTACTACTAACTGATTCTAACTATCATATCCATATGCTCCTATTATTTTTTTGTTTTTGTTTAATATTCTCTTTGTTTACAAAATCTTAATATTTGGTGAAGTACAATATTAAAATAAAAGAGTAGTGATTTAAAGACATAATATCTCCACGCCATAATACCCCTATATGCCACTTTACCATAAGCCAAATTATACTATTAACTAATATACCCTTATTTTAAACTAATGCACTAATTTTATTCATCATTTTCGGATGGTAAGATGTAAACTTTTCAAACTAATGCACTAATCTTGTCAAATTAATTCACTATTATTCTAAAGATGTGAACTTTTCAAATCAATGCACTAATTTTGGAATTGCCAATATTTTCTGATTCTAAGCGCTTGCCAATAATTTAGTAAGATACTCCATATTATAAATTGACTTTCTACAAATTTGCATTATATAAAAACATTTGACATCTAATAGTAATATAGGAGTACTTAATTTCTTAATACTATCATCCAACGAAATAAAAATATTCATTCACATCCAATTATTTTATTATTAAATAATCATTAAGGTTCTAGATTGTAAAAAATATATACGTAAGTATATATATTTAATTTTTAATTGTTATCATCCAACCAAATAGTAATAGTTAGCATCAAATTATTTATTAGTATTAAAAAATTATTAAAATTATAAGTCATAAAAACGGCTATATATATATATATATATACTTAATTTCTAAGTGTTATCATCCAACGAAATAGTAATAGTAATCACATCAAATTATGTTATTAGTAGTATTAAATAATTATTAAAATTCAAAGTCATAAAAATGACTACATGCATATAGATACTCAATTTCTTAGTGTTATCGTCCAACTAAATAGTAATAGTCATTTGCATCAAATTATTTTATTAGTATTAAATAATTATTAAAATTCTAAGTCATAAAAATGACTACATGCATATACATACTTAATTTCTTAGTATTATAGTCCAACGAAATAGTAATAGTCAATCTCATCAAATTATTTTATTAGTAATATTAAATAATTGTTAAAATTCCAAGGCATTAAAATGGCTACATGCATATACATACTTAATTTCTTAGTGTTATCGTCCAACAAAATAGTAATCGTCATTCTCATCAAATTATTTTATTAGTAATATTAAATAATTGTTAAAATTCTAAGTCATTAAAATGACTACATGCATATACATACTTAATTTCTTAGTGTTATCATCCAACGAAATAGTAATCGTCATTCGCATCAAATTATTTTATTAGTATTAAATAATTATTAAAATTCTAAGTCATAAAAATAATTACATGTATATATGCACTTAATTTCTAATTGTTATCATCCAACGAAATAGTAATAGTCATTCTCATCAAATTATTTTATTAGTATTAAATAATTATTAAAATTCTGAATCATAAAAATGATTACATGCATATACATACTTAATTTCTTAGTGTTGTCGTCCAACTAAATAATAATAGTCATTCACATACAATAATTTTTTTTTCTATAAATAATGTGTAAAATTCTAAATTGTAAAATAGTAGTAGTATAAATGATAATAATCATTTGCATCAAATTGTTTTATTAGTAACTATTAAAATTTGAAGTCATAAAATGACTACATGTGTATATATACTTCATTTCTTAGTGTTATTACCCAGCGAAATAGGAATATTCATTCGCATCCAAGTATTTTATTATTAAATAATCGTTAAAGTTCTAAATTGTAAAAGACTAGTATAACGAAATAGTAATAGTCATTCTCATCAAATTATTTTATCAGTATTAAATAATTATTTAAATTCTGAATCATAAAAATGACTACATGCATATATATACTTAGTTTTTTAGTGTTATCGTCCAACGAAATAGTAATAGTCATTCACGTCCAATTATTTTTTTTGTTATTAATAATGTTTAAAATTCTAAATTTTAAAATACTAGTAGTAAATGGATGTATGTATATATACTTAATTTTTTACTTGTTATAATCTCATGAAAGAAAGGGTTGTGTATAAAAAAATGAAAATTTTTAATTGTGAATTATGACTATTAAATTTCTATACCTAAATTATTTTAGCTATAGAAATTATTACCTAATTAAATTATTTTGACACCATCTAACTATTTAATTCTAGTATACAAATTTAAATTGTTGTTCCCTAACATTTTTTCCATTAATAAATTAAAACATGTATAAATTTAAAATCTTAATTTTGATGCTCTAAGAACTCAAGCAATTAAATTGATTTATTAATTTTATACATATAAATTCTAGATTCAATAATGTTTTGTAATGATAAAATTATGATTGAGTATTAAATCTATTAAGTACCTATAAGTTTAGAATTTAAAAAATATAATTGTATAATGTATTATTTCAATAAAGTTTAAATTCATTATTTAAAATTATATTTTAAAAAAAATCGTGAGTTAGCATCATTGGAGTATTTAATACACTTCATACAATTTGAGTATAATT
Source organism: Salvia splendens (assembly GCF_004379255.2). Lineage (NCBI taxonomy): Eukaryota > Viridiplantae > Streptophyta > Magnoliopsida > Lamiales > Lamiaceae > Salvia > Salvia splendens. The sequence goes on from NC_056034.1 coordinate 21,364,714, forward strand.
TGCTTAAATCAGGCCATCCATATAAATACACACAACTTTCCTAAGCAAGTAATTCGTATATATAAATAAATATTTTTATATGCATAAGGGTAGTATGGTATATGTAGAAAACATATATTTAAAATGACTATTTTAACCTTATCATGGCATTGCCATTATGTGTCTAAAACATTTCTCAAAATAAAAATAGTAAACAAAAATTTAAAGCGTATGTATAATGCACAGCAATTGGTGCGTTTCCTTCTTTAATTGGTGCGTTTAATGCACAACAATTAGTGCTGTGATTTTTACCACCAGTTTCCTCGCGATTTAATCACTTGCTAAAATAAAATAATTAATTACAGTATTTATTATGAAATTAACTGTAAACTCTATTAATTGAAAAACATCGTGAACTCATAAGTTCATAAGCTCATTAAAGTTTGTGTATTTTATCACTAAATAATAAATATAAATATATTAGCCTTACCAACAAAGTATTAATTTTATATTTATTTACTTTTTGACATAACGTACTAAGCTAATACTAAATCAAGTCACGACAGATTCAGGTGTAATTCATTTATATTTGCAAATTTCGATAATCTCTTTGAATCGAAATGGTCCAAAACTAAGGATCAAAAAATCAAGTTTGATATAGTACTGTACTTCGTATTATATTACTCCTCACGTCGCATTAGTGTAGAGTTATTATATTATTTTTTGGATTTCTGTTATAGTTGAGTCTTTTTCTAGGAATATATTCATCGTCCTAGATTTCTCTTATTTTATTATTTTTTTTATTTTAATTTTTTTTTATATTTTATTAATTATTTTATATTTTATTAATTATTTTATAATTTTTATGTGACACCCCGACTGTTCCTATTTCTTTTAAGTTAGTTTTTGGATGATCGTCGAATTTTACAATGGAAATTTTTTTAGTGTCTTGGGCGATTTCTAAAGTTAAAACCCCAAGGTCACTCAATGGTGGCATGATAAATACTTTTTATAAAATATTTTCGGCATGAGTCCACTGAGTGCATCAAGTACTCAGCCCTGCATTTCTTTTTAAAAATGTGCAGGTTGAGCGTGACGGGTGCGGTGGGTGTTGAGCAAGACCGTTGAAGAAATTTAAGTGTTTAGAATGTGTCATGTCTTCACACGTGACATATTCCTTCTCTCAAATGCTTCAGTTGAGTAGTTGTCATTCTTTTGAGTTCTTCTATCGCTGAAATAATATTCATTTTTGAGTTGTTGATTGTTGAGATACTCTGATTTTATTCGAGCTATTCCCATTTGTTTCGAGCAATGGTCGAGTTGTATTGTTTTCCCCTTTCTTCTCCGCTTCTTTAATCCACCCCTAGTCGCGATCAACCGTGTTTTCTATCCTTTGAAAATGTGGGCGTGACATTTTATATTTAAAAGAAATGTGTCTAACACTATGAGTAAGAGGAAGTACTACATTTATAAAGAATAGTGAACTACAAAAATAGTCTCTGAACTATACGTTTATCTCGCCATTAGTTCCTAGACTTTCAAAATATCCCCAGACAACCTTGGACTAAGCGTTTATCTCGAAAATGGTCATTTTTCACTATTTCAGGACAAAAATACCCTTTTGGTGGTGGGGGGGGGGGTTGTTTGGGGTTTGGGAAATTTGGTCTTTTTACACTTTTAACATTTTAAATCTGATATTATTTCAGTGATGTACTAAATCTGATATTATTTCCAAATTATCATTCTTCCACCCTTTTACTATCCTTCACTTTGTTTCTTTATTTCAATATAAGATTTAATTTATAAAATTAAATTTTAAATTTTGATTTTTAAATATCAATAAATTTTTATTAATTATTAAAATTACTATTAAATAACAAATTAATAGTTTTAATCAATATTTGATAGTGTATAATATTTAATCAATAAGGTACGACGACGCCTTAGTTTTAATCAATATTTAGTAGTTTTAATCATAAATTGATCATATAACACGATTTATTATAAAATAAATATGCATCTAATGTAAGACTAATATAATTTTCGTTTATTAATTTGAAAACAATCAAAATTAACTAGAAAATTTCAACAAAAATTCTCCTATATCAAATTTTTAGTAGTATCAAATTTTTAGTCAACTTCATAATATTTAATTACAAGCAATTATAACAACCGAACGAAGGCTAAATAGAATAGCTCTTATTTTTCCATCATGATTAATCTGTACTTCTTCAATTCAACTGAATATTATATTAAATAATAAAAAGTAATAGTTTTAATCAATATTTATAGTGTCCTTGAATTAATAGTTTTAATTAAAAAAATATTGATATTTAAAAATTAAAATTTAAAATTAAATTTTATAAAATTAAATCTAATATTGAAATAAAGAAACAAAGTGAAGGATGGAAAAAGGCAAGAAAAATGAGAATTTTGAAATAATATCAGATTTAGTACATCACTGAAATAATATCAGATTTGAAATGTTAAAAGTGTAAAAAGACCAAATTGACCAAACCCCCCAAAAGGGTATTTTTCGTCCCGAAACAGTGAAAATGGACCATTTTCGAGCTAAACGCTTAGTCCAGGGTTGTCTGAGGATATTTTGAAAGTCCAGGGACTAATGGTGAGATAAACGCATAGTCCAGAGACTGTTTTTATAGTTCACTCTATAAAGAAAGTTAAATGCATAGATATCTCGTGTTTTATCTCTAGATTTGTGATTTAGAACTTCATTTCTGCTCGATGTCTGAGGCAACAGTTAAGGTTTGAATTCCAATTTGTTTTATATGTCTATATGTGTGGACAGTACATTTTTATGTATATATCATATAAATAACATATTTTGAAATATTGATATGGATTATAATGCACAATTAATAAAGTAGAAAGATAGATAAAAAGAAAAATAACGATTAGTATAGAATAAGACCAATTTTATTAAAGAGAGAAAAATTATAAAAAGAAAGTACATTACTTATTTTCATTGGTGGACCAAAATAACAAAATAGTCTATTTTTGTGGAACATTTATTAACGTTCATGGCTAATGTATTTTCTTTGTTAGTAGAAAATTAATAGTAATATATGAATAATAATAATAATTTTTTGTGCCATAATTTAACATTTTGGTCATAAATACCCCAATTAAGTAAAATAATACTTTTAAAAGTAAAAACGGTTAAGATATCTCATTTGTAGACGCCACGGATTTTAATGAAAATTGGCAAATCTACTTAGTGTGTATAAGATGCAATTGCCCCACCTCAATATATTTTATTTATATTAATTTGTTATTTAATTTTTAAAATTTTCTAATTTCTTTAATAAATGTCCCACCTCAAACTTCTAAAATTTCTTTTTATATATATATTTTTGTCTCTACTGAATTGAATTCTTGGCTCCGTCCTTGTACAGAAGATCTTTCATTTGTTACATTGTAGAATAACTGATCGACATTCTCAACCTACATAGATGTGGACAGTGTATTACGAACGATTTTGTTAATCCAAACTCACCTCCTATTTTTATTATTGATAACACTAGATTGTGCTATAGCACATGATGGATTACATTGAGACAAGTACTTCTTCTTGGTAAAACCAAGGACGAAATCTCGGTGATTGTTTATTTCTAAATCCATACAAATAATGTACAGTATACGGTAATGGATTACATTGAGACAAGTACTTCTCCTTGGTAAAACCAAGGACGAAATCTCGGTGATTGTTTATTTCTAAATCCATACAAATAATGTACAGTATACGGTGTTGGTCATACACTACTTTGATTTGTCAATATATGCATTTTTTTTGTAATTCAATAATTATGACATCTTCGGTAATGGTGATTAACATGCAAAATGCTGGTATTGTTATTTTGTACAATTGGGTCTCGACTTTGAGGGAGTTGATATTACCCAATGTTTATTGTACATAAATCTAGATAGTTGAAATTTGTTCCAATACAATAAATAAGATCAATCATAACTCTAAATAAGATCAATCATAACTCTTAACTCTCATTGAAAAATAATGCTTACTGTATTAATTATATTGAGCTAGCAGCAAACTTAATTAATTAATGAAAATAAAATACTCCATTCGTCCCATAAAAATATGGGCCGATGATATGGCGTGGGAATTAAGACAAATTTGGTAAGTAAGAGAGATGATAAGAATGATAGTTAAAGTAGTGTTAGTAGATAATGAGACCCGCATTATTATTAGTGTTTTGATGGTGAAATAAGTTGTAAATAACTTGATGTATATGAGTTATATATTCGGATAACTTTTCGTAAATGAAATGCCCATATTTTTATGGGACATATGAAAATGAAAAGTGCACATATTTTTATGGGACGTAGGAAGTATATTAAATACTAAAAATTAATTAAACTAAAAATGAGCCAAATTTGGTAATTAAGATTTGAATGGTGTGAGAATGTAACGTTCGATGAAAAAAAAACACTCCAACACCAACAATTCTGCCTAAGATGATGTAGATACATCGATTTTTTATTACTATAAATAGAAATTCTAGAGATCCAGATGCACAGCAAACAAAAAGATAAAGGAGATCTAACTAATGTTTATTAAGTGATTATAATTCATACCCTTACAAATCTGACAATGGCTTATGTCTTCTTGTCGAGTCAGTTCCTTCGGTTTAAACTTTAATCTTCGTACTTATTCCTAGTATATATATATATATATATATATATATATATATATATATATATATATATATATATATATATATATATAGGGAGATGATCAAAATAAGTATGTGTTTAAATCCAGAAATGCAGACCAAATCTTGGCCCTAGGATTAGATGATCTAATGGTCAATAATTAACCAAAAACACGGAAGGTCATAATTAAGCAATTTTAGGTCATATTATAATATTTGGGTTTAATGTCATGCTAAGATCGTTTTAGGTCATGCTTTGTTAGCATGACCTAAAAATTACCTAATTATGACCTAAAAGTGACCTAATTATGATATTGTTCTGCGTTTCTGTATTTAAATCTAGTTTTGCATAGATCAAAACCCTATATATATATGTATATATTTTTGGTATATCAATGAATGGAATAAAAAGAAAGAGGTACAAGCAAACACGGGTATACCCGAGGGATACATGCCTAAACTCTTGGGAAACGGAGCCCAAAGACTTCACATGCCTAACAACATGTTAAGAAAGTACAACGACAAAAGCATAAAAAGACTTCACATCGGTTGATGACTTCACGATTGGAACCACTTGACCGGCTTTGATGCTTGTCGTCAACAAGGTGTGCTTGTACTTTTTGCACCCGTCCACGTTACCCCAATGGAGGAAGGGGTAGGGCCTCGTTAAAACCTCCTAAAGATAAAACCCGGTGGGAAAAAATCCATAGGAGGAAAAAGAGTACCCCCGTGGCCAAGAACAATGCTAAACTCCCAAGTGCTCGATCACTTGTTCATGCGAATAAAGGGAGTATAAGACCGTGTATGTTACCTTCTTCACTTCGAACACCAAGTGCCTGGGTTCGAATGCTGATCCGTCAAAGATGAAGGCGTTCCTGCCTCTCCACATTAGGCTGACCATTGTGATTAGGGCTAGTCTTCTAGCCTTGCGCATAACTGCCACGCCGCTTCGTTCCTTAAGCATCCACTTAATGGCGCTCGGGATGGTAGTGATGTTCCTCCTCAATCCCAGCCAGGATTCGATCTCTTTCCAAACTGCCACTGTCTTGTGGCACTTGAAGAAAAGATGATCCACTGACTCCGTGTGCACCATGCATAAGGGGCAGCGTTGGTCGATATCCTTGTAGCCCAGTCTGTCCCTTGTTGGAAGTCGTCCTCTGAGGGCTTGCAGAGTAGTGAAGGAGTACTTTGGCGGGACAAAGTCCTTCCACACGAATCGGTGCCACAGACGTCGTTCACCTTTTGGCCTGAACCACTCGTATGCCTCAACCGCTCCCTTGGTCCCGTACCAGTGTCCCAGTATCTCCTGTACTTCTCTTCTCGGCCAGTCGGTCAGTAACTCGTCTCGGATTTCAAGTAGCCTTTTGAAGAGTGGTGAGTCCCGCGATCTTGCCGTCCATTCCCATAATGTCCGATTCTTGAGGAACTCACTGTGGATCCATTTGATCCATAGTGAATCCTTCTTCGTGTGGATGTTCCATAAGTTCCTCGCTAGTAAAGCCTTGTTCCACGCCCCAAGGTCCCGAAAGCCGAGTCCCCCTTCATCCTTCGGAAGGCAGAGTTCCTTCCAAGAAATAGGGGGATATTTTGTGCCCCACAGGAACTCTCGGCAAATGGAAATGACCCTTGCAGCCAATAGCACTCGACTCCCTGCAAAACAGAGCGCACAAGTTCAGTTTTACCGGCATAAGAAAGGTTCTTACCTGTCCACTTTTTGGTGAGGGAAGCAATCTTGTCAATCAGCGGCGTGTAGTGCGTGATGTTGAGCTTGCTCGATGCCAGTGGCACTCCCAAGTACTTCACCGGCAAGGATCCAACCGGGAAGCTGAAAACGCTCTTGATCTCCTCCAAGTCCCGTGCTGGCAGCTTGCCACCTGAAAAAAGGTTGGATTTGTCCTTGTTGATCCCCAAGCCAGAGCAGCCCGAAAATTCGTCCATAGCATCTGCCAAGATCTCCATGGACATGAAGTCGCCTCTACTAAACAGCATAAGATCATCTGCAAAGGCTAAGTGAGTAATCTTTTGGCTCGTACATTTTGCATGGAAATTAAAATTGGAATTCGCCGTAGCTGCAAGCAAACAGGATAAGTATTCCATGCAAAATATAAAAAGAGTAGGAGACATAGGATCTCCCTGTCGAAGTCCCCTCTTGCCGGAGAAGAAACCGTGGGGACTCCCATTGATCGCGATTGAGAACCTAGGCGTTGTGACACATTGCATCACCCAAAAGACGAACTTGGGGTGGATGTTAAGCCCATGAAGGATGGATCTGAGGAAATCCCAATCGACCGTGTCGTACTCTTTGCGGAGATCAATCTTGACCGTACACTTTGGAGCATTTTTCTTGTCCGCATACCCTCGCATAAGCTCTTGTGCGAGGTGGATGTTGTCCATAATGTGTCTCCCCGGGATGAATGCTGATTGTGCCTTGTTCACAAGCTTGTCCAGCAGTGGCGCCATCCTCCTTGAAAGGATCTTTGTGATGATCTTGTAGAATACGTTGCAACAGGAGATCGGTCGGTAGTCTCCCACCGTTGGGTTGATCGACGTCTTTGGAATGAGTGAAATGACCGTAGTGTTGAAATTCTTTAACAATTGGCGCGTTACAAAGAACTCTTTAACGGCATCAACCATGTCATTGCCCACTCTCTCCCATTGCTTCTTGAAGAATGCCGAGGAGTAGCCATCGGGCCCCGGTGCCTTGTCATTCCCGATGTCAAACAGAGCTTCCTTGATCTCCTCGACCGTGATGGGTCGCACCATGTCCCTGCTGTCCTCTTCACTCACAAGGGGGCCTTGTCGAATGATGTCCACCTTGATGGGGTCCGGCGCCTTCTTAGTACCCAAAAGTGCCGAATAAAAGTCCACAAACTCGTTAATAATTTCCTGCTGATCCCTTGTAATAGTGCCATCTCTCATGTGGAGAAAAGCAATATAATTGCATGAATTGTTCATATTAATAAGGGAATGGAAGAAAGAACTACTGCGATCACTAAAGAGTAAATGCTTGAATTTAGCTTTTTGCTTAAAGTACTCCCTTTCAGAATTCTCGAGGTAGGCAGTCTTCTTCTTCTGAGAAGTAATCTGGACCCGAAGGGCTAGGTCTGATGTGTCCCTGTCCGCTCGTTTTTGTAGCACCTCAAGTAGTGCTCCGGCCTCTTTAGTCCTCTTTGATAGTTCACTGAACTCTTTGAAGTTGAACTCCTTGAGGTACTTCTTGAACTCCTTTCCACGTTCGGCTAGCACAAATTGTGCCTTCCCTCGGATATCAGAGGCCCAATGATCTTCCACGAGTTTGATAAAGCCTGCATGCTTGAGCCAAAAGTTAAAGAATTTGAAAGGCTTAGGGTACGAAACGATGTTACCAAAGAGGGTAGTGACGGCCGGTGAATGATCTGTGTACGGTCCCGATGGCAGAAACTCCGTACTAGCCATGTATCCTTTAGTGAACCAAGCATCATTGATCATGGCCCGATCAATCTTGCTCGATATCGCATGGTTCGTCCACGTGTACTTGCATCCCGTGGCCATAATATCTTCCAAACCGAGTAGGGCACATGTGTCCACCATGTTCTTCATCTCATATTCAGTCGGGATGACGCCCCACACTCTTTCATCCTCGGCAAGCACGTTGTTAAAGTCCCCGCTAACAAGCGTCGGCTCGTCCTGCAACACATTTTCAACTAACGAGTCCCAAAGAGGGCGCCTATCCGGTGTACAATGTAAACCATAGACCAAAACAAAATGAAACACATTATTGGAAGTCAAGCACCTGATTTTTGTGTAGATGGCTTGTTCTTCCACTTGGATCGGCTCGAGTTCCACTTTGCTTGGATTCCACAGAAAGATAATGCGGCTGTTTTCAATCAGCTGGAAATTGTCCACGGCTTTCCAGTCTCTAAAATTATTCGCAAGGAAGAATGTGTAGTTCTCCTTCGTGAACTTCGTTTCCAAAAGCCCCATCACGTCGATCTTGTGTGTGTTGGGGTACAAACTCATCCCACATCGGATGAGTGAGGGAAGTTGGAAGGTGTATATAATTCCTGTCCAACCCCAATTAGTTTGAGGCCTTTTGGGAGTGACCCAAAAATAAATCCGTGCGGGCTTGACCCAAAGCGGACAATATCAAACTAATGTTGCAGTCGACGATCCTAGCAAGTGGTATCAGAGCCCAGGTGGCTATGGGTTGTGCCTGGATGAGCCCCAGTTAGGGTCGGGCCCTGAAGGACTCGGGTTAGAGTCGGGCCCAGGATGACCCAGGGGCCAGGGCTGGAACGACCCATGTTCATGTCAACTGCGTTCCCGATGTGGTCTCGGTTTGAGGGGAGGTTTGTTGGGGTACAAACCCATCCCACATCGGATGAGTGAGGGAAGTTGGAAGGTGTATATAATTCCTGTCCAACCCCAATTAGTTTGAGGCCTTTTGGGAGTGACCCAAAAACAAATCCGTGCGGGCTTGACCCAAAGCGGACAATATCAAACTAATGTTGCAGTCGACGATCTCCCGTCGGGGCCTCCTCTTCCACGATCTCGGTACCTACATCGTTACCGATGCTAGTGCCGTCCTTAGGGACATGGCCTGCACCTTTGCCTCCGCACTCAAGTGGTACTGCCCCTTCGTCGTTATTTCCAGTTTGGGCTGTCTCTCGTTGGATCCTCGGGTCACGACTACGACTTCTGTGTCGTCTGTCCGTATTGACAAAAGGGGTCGGTTGTTCCAGCTGTGCATTACCCGGTAAAGCTGCCAGGATAGGTGGCAGGACGGCTGCGAGAATGTCATTTGCAAAGGTTCTTATGGGCAGCCGTCGATGTCTTCGTAGTCTCGATCGGTCCGGAGCTGGTCGCCTCGGCAATGGGTGCAAACTTGTTCGGGGAGACCGGGATCATAGCGACAGAATCGTCCCGCGACATGCCTCTACGCTTCCATTGTTGTTGTTGACGCGGTCTGGATCTGGATCGATCTCGTGGCCCATTGTTGCCAGATGGTCCCGCGCCTGGGGCCCCGACGGCTGACACATGAGTCTCCGGATGTTGGTTGGGAGGGGACCTCTTCTACGGATGCTGAACTCGATGTCTCGGGACATTCGTTTCCTTGCCGCTGCTCTTTGCTCGGTGGGAGGACCCAGTACCGTGCGGCTGTTTCCACTCCTCATCTTTGCCTCGGCACTCATCGGCGAAATGGTCGTACATTTTGCAAGCATTGCAGAACTTAGGAAAGAACTCGTACTCCACTTTTTGCTCGACAAAGTCCCCATTAGGCAACTGGATTGTGAGTGAGTCCTTGGGCCTTCTCGCTGTGTCGATAATAACTTGAATGCGAGGACCATCCAGAGACTCACGTCTAAGTGTGCTAAAGTCCGTTGAGAAGGGTGTGCCGAAGCAAGATGCGATTTTACTGACCGCTGTGAGATTCCAGAGCTCCAACGGTAAATCAACCAGTCTCAGCCAAATTGGGACCATGACCTCTGGCTCCATATCGGGATCAAACTTTTTTGGCAGTGGCTGGAGCACTAGTGGGATACCAAAGACATCAAACGGCCATCCTCACTTCCAAATTGAAAGCAGAGCCACCCTTTTCGGTGAAAGGTGACTCGGGATTTATGCTTCCATCTCCTCATGAGGTCGAAAATGGCTTCCTTACCGGGGAACCGCCCTGTGAACCTGCCAAGTAAACACGCTCCCCATCCTCGAGTGACAGAGGTAATATCAGGCTCATCAAGAATGAGAAGATCAGTTTTAATCATTTCGTATTTAATAAGACTGAGATCCTCTTTTTGGTATCTCGGGTCGAGATCGAAATGGGTGGCTCGCTTGAGCCACGCTTGGTAGGCCGGAAGCGCCTCCACGCCGCGCAAGTCCTCGGATGATGGCTCCACAGCCTGGTCGGGCGTTTCAGCGGGTATATTTGGCGGCTCCAAAGGGGTCTCTGGAATTGACTCAACGTCGTCAAAGATGCTGACTACGTCCAGTCCTCCTTTGTTCGTGTGGAGGTAGTCGGCGTATTGTTGCCTAATAGCCGCATGGGTCACTTCGTCCTTCTCCTTCTTCTTGTTCTTCTTTGAGACAATCAAGCTCCAGCTCTTGTCCTGCGATGCCAGAAGTGAAGAAAAACAAGGAAAAAGAACAGAGAAGGGTCGAGAACTCCCTGACTAGCCAAGATATGGCTAAGTGAAAAACGTCGGTTGACGGAGGACCGACTTGAGCGTCTGGCCGAAGAGGACGGCCGGGGAGGGGCGCTCGCCGGGTGGCGGTGACTCGGTGAGGTAATTGTGGATAATGAATCAGGCTGACGTGTAAGCTGGGGGCATGTCAAACGTGGAAGCTGAGTCACGGCCGACGTGGATGATGATTCACAGTCGACGTGCCTGCTAGGTAAGCTCCCTCGTGGATGCTGAGTCACGTTGATGTGGCTGCCAGGTGGCTTAGCTAACACCAAAGCAGCCTCCTCCAAGGACCAATGCAGCCGTCCAAAATCAGATTGTAAACAAATTCCAAGAAAACCTTTTTCTGTTTTCCAAGGTAGCAGCCGCCTAAGCAAAATGAGTTTCCCAATTCCAAGGCAATCACCTCCTTGAGTAAAGTGTGAGCCTAAAATCAGGAAAGCCGCTCCAAGGAATGGCTGTGTCAGTGTTCAAAGAACCAACTGCCTCCTAGAATGATGACTTAGCAGTTTTCCAAGAAAACCACCAACTCCTACCAACTCCCACCAACTCCCAACAACTCTTCCAATGCCCAAGGCTGGAACCTCCAATTTTGAAATTCAAAAGTGAATTGCTGGGGAGTTGAACAATTAGTGGAGGTGGGTGCCTGAGATGGTGGCGGAACAGTCGCCGGCTCCGGTAACCTCACGGGAAAAAATTTTCTTTCACTAATCTGCAAGAAAAACTACTAATCCACAAGGGATTGCAATGGAAAATTCTCACCAACAAAAGCAGATTAGCGATTAAATCAGACCCAAACACGAGGAACAAACCCCCAAAGATGCAACAAGAACTGAATTAGAGCGCAGGGAGGTAAAACTGATTTAATCGAACAGACAATGTAAGCACTCAAACGAACAGTAAGCAATGATCAAACCGGACAAATCAGCCAATGAAGAACCCAACTAAACAGATACGTAGATTAAGAATAGTAAAGGGTACTTATCGTGAAAATGCCCCGACGACCTAGCAGCCCTCCCCGGAAGGATTCGATGGTCGTCGCTGCTGTGGTATCTGCCGTCGCTGGACGCAGCAGTCAGGGCAATACCCTACAGCTTCCCAGGTTACTGCCGGAACTTCTCAGCTCCTCCAACTCCACGAAAGAACACTTCCACCGCTTGAAAAGATGAGCAAAGAGTGCGAAGCGGCTGGAATGAGTGTTTAATCGGTGAGAAGTAAGAAGTTTGATGGAGTGTTCACCAAAAACTTCTCGCCGGAGCTGCTGCCGGAAATACAAAACTCCACCCCCGCCGGAGAAATAACCTCCACCAATTGTGATGATGTACAATGGAAAGCTCTTGGTTAGAGGAAGTGTTTAACCGGTGCGGATTTGGAAGAAAGTCGCTGGAAGGTGAAGAAAAGCTAGAGAGAGAGAGTGAGGCGCTAGGAAATTCTAGAGAGAAGGAGGAGAAAATCCTAGTGAGAGAAATTCTCAAACCACACTACTACCTGAGAGCTCTTTCTTCCTAGTATATATTTTGCTATCTCTTTATGTGGACAAGACTTATCAAAGGATCGCGAAAAGAAAATCGAGAGAGAAATAAAGAGAGATATGGCTGAAAATGTAGTGAAAAAACTTAGCAATTTTTTAATAAATAAAAAAAAATCATCCTTTTCTCCAAATGATTTACTACCTATTTATAGGTCATTTTTTAAATGATTAATATTTAACCCCCATTATGTGGAATTTGATGCCATAAGGTTCAACTTATGATCATAGTGGTTGTGGTTAATTGTAAACTCAAAATGTCATTTTTGTGGTGGGTCGCTTTTCCGAGCGGTATATTTTGGTATATTCTTTTCTAATAGTGCATCTTCTAAAATTCGAAATCAGCTTAGTTGAACAATTTCACAATAATTTTCTCATCGATTCACATCGTGATTTTTCTCCCCTCGAATCCTAGGCTTTTGATACTAGTTATTGAGAAATAAACACATATAATCACAAATATGAATGAACACAAATAATTGTTTAACTAGTTTGACACCATGTGTATCTACGTCTGAGGCGATTCCAAGCCAAATATTCTACCACACAATTTTTGGATGCAATTTACAGTAAAAGAACAATTCTATACATAGACAAAATAGAGAGTTTTAATTCTAGTCACACTATGAAAAATATCTCCAAGGAAATATTATTGAATTGTATAGAAGTGTATGTTTTGTTGTAGTAACCATTGTTTTTTGTTTATGATTGAAAAATCTGATCGTCCCTATGTGTAGTGGTTAAGCAGTTCTTTATGTTAATATATTCACCCAAAAGTAAATCTACTCGGATACAGAAAGTAATCCCATATTCATAACATTGAATTTGAATGAAGTAGCTATTTTGGGCAGAAAAATGGGAAAACATTGAGGAAAAAATGCAGCAGTTTAATTGTTTATATATGAAGAGTAGGTGGTCTTACTGGCGGCTCACCAACCGAATCCATCCACCGGTCATAGGCTCGGACATCATTTTCCGCACTAATTGCGTCGTTTAAACATTTAATCTATTTGCATTAATACATAATATTGCCTACTGCCTTAATACTATGGCCTACTATATTCATCCTTCATCAAGTATATATGAATATCAATGTGATACATTGATACGATTACTATTATTATTATTATTATTAGTTAGTTAGTTAGTTAGTTAATTATGGATTTGCATATCTTTTTCATATCTTTTGTCTTACTCATTAAATTAGTATCCACTATTATAAATAGTGGACATTGTTCTTCAGTTCATTCATTCAAGAAATAAAATACTTCTTTTACGCAATTTAACGTTTTTTTCTCTCGTGCACAAAGCACGAACCCTAGAATTCGACGCCGGATTGATCGACGGGCAAAAGCTCCCGCGACGTTCGACGCAAAATCTACGAGTTAAGGAACTTCATCTTTAACAAGTGGTGCTTTCATTCTCGAACTCATGGCCGAAGTCAATTTTCGTTCATGGTGGGAGATATCGCAAGCATCTGAAGGCTTGCAATTGAATTCAACAGTAGCAACATGGGAGAATATTCTCGCTAGGCTCGCCCGGCTCGAAACCCAATTGGTTGAGCATAAGCGCAGGGTAGCAGCAACGCACTCTCCGCTCCAGCCTGAACCTGATCCACCCGACCAACCCTGGCTGTACACCGTCGCACAACCACCTCACGCGCCCTACACCTACACGAATTCGTACCCGCTGCTGCGAAGTCCTTATGCCGGACCCCAGAATCTACCGCTGCCTCCATACAAGCTGGATAGACACCAATTGCACCACGGCCACCAGCCCATCGCCTATCAACAGCCACCGCTGACAGCAGCCGCTGCCGCAAACCTACCCCACCAAAACTACCAGCCCGCTATCAGCTGGTGTCCACTGACGAGTCACCACCACTCAGCAGCGCAACTGCCGGCTGCTGTTGTACCGCTGTACAGAGGAGGCCCATTGGAGGCCGTCGCCGTACCTGATGAGGCCGTTGTAGTAGAGGAAGTCCAAGATAAGAGCTGCAGCGAAGTCATGCTCTTCAGCCGCAAGCCCTATGACGGAGCTGAGATGCTAATGGTTGTCCCGCCCTCTCCACCCGCGATCTCTATGCCGTGCAGCCCCAATGTCAATGGACAGGAGGGGGAATTGTTTGAAGATGAACCGCCCCTACTAGCCGGGATCCCACCGCCGTGCAGCCCAAGTCAGGATTACAGTAATCACACTTCGGTTCCAATTGAATTGGTCAATTCAATGGAGTTTGAGCATCTTGGCGAGGGGAATGATAGGATTGAAGTTAATGGTGAAAACAAGGATCTAGACCGAGTTGATGAGAAAGAGTCATTGATTTTGGCAGAAGAAAAGCGTCGTGATGAACGGGAAAGAGTACGTTCCACGGACTCTATATTTGAGATAGAAGCAAAGGATGCCTTAGTTCATGTTGTGGCTACTTGTTTAGTTGCACATATGGAGCAACTGTCGAATGATGCTGAAATTGCTCCAACGCAGCGACCGGGAACGTTTGATCCAGGAGGGGATACATCAAAGCTTTTGTTGTCTTCGACTCTCTTCGTTGCTTCGTGGTTCCCACCTTGAGGACAAGGTGGATTTCAACCGTGGGGAAGTTGATACGATTACTATTATTATTATTATTATTAGTTAGTTAGTTAGTTAGTTAGTTAATTATGGATTTGCATATCTTTTTCATATCTTTTGTCTTACTCATTAAATTAGTATCCACTATTATAAATAGTGGACATTGTTCTTCAGTTCATTCATTCAAGAAATAAAATACTTCTTTTACGCAATTTAACGTTTTTTTCTCTCGTGCACAAAGCACGAACCCTAGAATTCGACGCCGGATTGATCGACGGGCAAAGCTCCCGCGACGTTCGACTCGATTTCCTATCGTTGAGGAACTTTATCCTTAACATACATGATTTCAAGAATTGGATATGATTTAAAGAACGGCGAGCTATGAAATTATGTGTGTTTTCTGCTAATTTGTTACAAATAAATTTTATAATGCCGTGGCCGAATATTAAAATATTAATGTAAATTACGGTGTGGTACTATTAGTAATACAATCATTTGGTATACAGCTAATAAATTCATAATAGTATGAAGAATATTCAATTAAAGCTTAAATGCTTCTATTTTATTTTAGGACACAAATTAATCTGGACTCCTAGACTATGTCTGAGCTCACGGATCACATGACATATACTTGCGATATAAAAGCTTGAGGTAAAGAATAAGTAAGTATGAGTGTTAATTAAATTAAAGTGAATTAAGTATACCTAATTAATGAGAAGTTGGTGGACGCGATTTATTCATACTTATTAGGAGTAGTATTTATAACCATCACTTCTCCAATTGGTCAACATCTCTATCAAATAAAGTGTACTACTACTTACCTAATTAAGAAACAAAATATTAATACCAATTTACCACTTAATTTCTATTTTCGTGGCGGTATCATGCCCAACGTGATTAGAGTTGCATCTTCACCATTTGGTTGTAATTTGGCGCCTCCTTTTCGCGTTTGCGATTTTGTCGTCATTACCACATCACCATCAATATATGTACTCCCTTCGTCTCATTCAAGACGATCACTTTTCTTTTTTTGTTTGTCTCAATCAAGATGATCACTTTTTTTTGTTGGTCCTAATCAAGATGACCACTTTCTAATTTTAGAAATAAGCTCCTCTCTCTTTTCTCCTCTCTCCTCATTAAAATATTTAATTACTTTTTTCCTCTCTACTTTATTCCACTCCTCATTAAAATATTTAACTAGTTTTTTCCTCTCTACTTTATTCCACCTAACAACTGTGATGACCCGAGATTTCGTTTATTTCTTTCAAGATAAATCGGGTTTATTAGCTTAATTAGTTCTCGTTTAGAAGGCGTAGAATTTTCGTTGTAAATTCCGACGTTGAAATAAATTCAGTATTGAAATTGAGAGAAACAAAATGCAAGGAAAATTATTCAAGAATAAAAGTAAAGAATATGCTTTTATTAGAATAGCACTTTAAGGGATACAAATACATGAATAATGGAGATATAAATAGTACATGTTTACATATGTGAAAGAGACAACACACCTATACTACACCATTCATCCTAAGCAAATCTAGAAGTTAACTAATTTGGTATGGGAACCAAAGAGCTACAAGAAGAGATCCTCTACCTCTTTTCCCCAGCTTCTCCCCTCTTGATTTATCAAATTTTGACACATAATTAGAGAGGAGAAAGGAGACACAAGCTCAATTAAGAAGGAGAAGTAATAGGCAAGCTAGGACAGCCAAGGGGCTGCAGTTCTGGCTGTGAGAACAGCCACAATTTGTCCCATTGCAACTTGCATCATCTATGAATCAAAACCAAGCTGCCACCAAGTATGAAGACTCAACCACAAGCCAAACATTGAGGAGTAGAGTCCCCTTTATCGAGACTCAAGGAGCAGCCAATGGAGGACTTTTCTTTCCCCAAGAATTTCACCAATTTAGTATAATCAACATAATCACAAAGCTCAAAAGTAAGCCAAGCATGTGGCCTCGAAATGGAAGGATCACCCCCAAGATTTCAGACGCAAAAGGCTAAAAATCGAGGCTTATATAAGCTGCCATCACCCTCTCCTCCTCCCCACCACTTCGACACCATAAGCTTACACACACCAACGAGTTCAGCGAGGAGTGGAGGGAAAGGCGAGGAGAGGCAGCGGCAACACAGAGGGACAGACCAAAACCGAGAAAATCACCAAGCAAGGTATCCTCCACAAAACCCACAGCTTGCATCAATTAGGAGCATCATAGATAGTCAAGGAACTTAGAACATAGATGCTCAGAAACTAGATACGAACCATAGCAAAATGTAACATTTAAGGGGAGAAAACGAATGCTCATTTCAGTGAGCTAAATTCTCATCTCAAAATCAACTTTAATGCAACGTAATAAATTTTCCCCATCACCACTTAGCTACTGAGGTAAGAACTCAAAGTAAGGAATCAAGCTTTAAAAGGGAAGGGGGAGCGGGACTTAGATTTGGGGCCGAAACACACGGGCCGTCCGGAGATGAGCGAGCATCGATGGAGCCCCGAATATCGCCGCGAAGACCGGCTGTCCACGCGCGACGGGGAGAGAGGGCGTTCGACGGAGGGAGCGGGCGTGAGCCTCCGGTGAGTGCCGTGGCTGCCTCGCGACGGAGGCAGCGGTGAACGGCGAGCGGTGAAGGAGGCAGCGGCGAACGGCGAGCGGTGAAGGAGGCAGCGGCGAACGGCGAGGGGCGAAAGGCGGGAGGAGCTGCTGCTCGCGGCGCGGGGTAGAGGTCGGCACGAGAGCTGGCACAGGGCCCCGACTGCGACGGCGGAGGAGCCGCGTGTCCCGGAGAGAGAGCACGCGCCGCCAGAGACGACAGCTCGCCAGGCAGCGACGCCGTGGAAGAGGCGACGCCTCCTCTCCACCATTGATTTCGTCAGAAGGAAGAGAAGCCACTCCGGGCGTGAGTTCGCCGGAGAGGGGGAGTGATGGCGACGACTTCTCCGGAGAAGCCGTGAGGAAAACCCGCCGCTGATTCCTAAGAGCATCCGCAGCGGTGGCGGTCGTCGCCACCGCCGTCCGTGCCAGCGGCAAGGAGAAGGGTCGCCGCCGCTGCGCTCGCGCCGCTGGCACGGCGCTGCTCGATGTATCGAGCACGTCTGTGCCAGCGGACGCACACGTGGCGGCACGGGATTGGGCAACGGCGTAGCCATTGCATTCAAATTTTTTTTTTTAAAAAAATCGGTATTTAATTATAAATAATGCTAAAAAATAAAAAAAAAATATTTTCCAAATCCCAAAAATATGGCCGTTTTTTCCCGTTTTTTCTGAATTTTTTTGATTTTTTTTTCCCAAAATCATCTATAAATACACACATTCATCACTCATTTATCACATCAATTCATCTCTCATTCATCTCTCATTCATAATTCTTATACAAACTATCAACACATTCAACCTTCACTCAAAACATCAAATGGATTTCACTCATCTCATGGCGGAAGCGGAGCGCGAAGAACAAGAATACTACGAACAACATCGTGCCGCTTACGAAGCATATGTCGCGGCGAATACCCCCGCTCATCCTCCTCAACGCACTAGATCAAATCGCCGCTACATCCATCGTGACCGGGAGGGAGCCCACGAAAGGCTCGTTGCGACTACTTTGCCGACCATCCGCGGTTTCCGGCAGATTACTTCAGGCGCCGTTTCGCATGTCAAAGCGCTTGTTCATGCGAATTGTCAACACATTGTCCGCACGTGTTGAATACTTTCAAACAGGTCTAGATGCAGCCGGCCGGCAAAGTATCACGGTGTTGCAGAAGTGTACGTGTGCCATCCGACAACTCGCTACTGGGCAAACGACCGACATCTTCGACGAGTATTTGCATATCGGTGAGTCCACTGGAATCCTTTGTTTAAAGTATTTGCATATCGCTTATGGATTTGGCATGCATATTTTGGCGTTGCCGGATCCAACAACGACTTGAACGTCCTCTATTCTTCACCACTCTTCAATGATGTGATGAATGGTGTAGCACCGGCGATCGACTTCACCATCAACGGAAATACATACCGAATGGGTTACTATCTCGCCGATGGTATCTACCCAAGGTGGTCGACGTTCGTGAAGACGCTCCACAACCCGCACGACCCGAGACGGGTTGCGCAGCGTCAAGAGTCAGCGCGGAAGGACGTCGAAAGAGCCTTCGGGGTCCTTCAAGCTCGATTCAACATTGTGAAGGCCCCGGCTCGGCTGTGGTACGTGAATAATATCACCGACATCATGTTCACGTGTATTATATTACACAACATGATTATAGCCGACGAAGGGCCGAGGGCGGCTAGCTTCTACGAGTAGTGGTTTTTTTAATTTTTAGGATTTTAATTATGTAATGTTTAATTTTATTTATCATTTGTAATATTTATTGTGGTTTTTAAATGAATTTTAATATTATGGAAATGTTATTGTTTAATTGAATTTTAAATTAATTGTGCTCGTCCTTGCGGAAGAGCACAGTTGTGGGTGTTGTGCTCTTGCCAGAGAGCAGGCATGAATAGTACCGCCCGGGCCCACAACCGTGCTGCTGGTAAGAGCACGGTTGTGGATGCTCTAAAACTAGGGATTTCATTTTCAGAATTTAGGATGAGAATGGGAGAGAGAGTCACGATGGAGAGGGAGTATATTTGAGCCTATTGGGCCACTTGATTAAACTGGGCCAATGATTTAATCTTTAAAGAAACTTGGGCTATGGGGATTAAATTAATAGTTGGCCAATTCCATTTCTATAATTAAGTGGTGTATTTATTTGGGCCAAGTCATAAAATAATTGTTCGACTTAAAGTTTAAGTGTGTTGATTTGGAATTAAATTGGGCCGAGAGATTTTAAGGACTTAAGGTTGGACTCCATAAATTATTTTTGGTGGACTTGGAATTAAATATTGTTGGAGTAGAATTAATTTAAGGATTTGAGCTTGAAGCTTAATAAATTAATTCTCGGATAAGGTATTAAATTACCAAAGATGGAAAGGTGTTCAGGGAAGACGCGAAGGGCCGACCGGCGTCGCCCGCGACGCAATGGGCAGCCTTAAGGAAAATCCGAAGAAAAAGGAATTTGAGAAGGGATTTTCCAAAAGAAATCCACAATTCCTTAAATAAATATGCCCAAATAATTATTTTGGAGGAAATAGAATTTCTCCAAAAATTTGTAAAGAGAATAATTAAACTCTGCGGAGCAGTGAAACCCAAGGTAGGATTAAGAAAAATCCTATAATAGCCAAGACTAAGATGTATGTACTATCCTATATGATGCATGCATTCTTTTCTCACGAAAAATAGTTCAAATACTAATTAGCGTGCTACGCTATTTATTTTCAAAGGATAAATTATTCAAGGGCAAGTGGGGCCAGACGAGAGTCATTATTTGGAGATAAGCGTATCAGGTGGACTTTCTTTTAATATCCAGCACATTAGTGTGGATATAAATAAAATACTTTGCGAAATTATGAAGTATCATCTTTTCTCAAAATGAAGCTGTGATTATTTTCAAGTTGTTGTCATGCCATAAAATGTTTGTTTTGAGGCCTATCTGTTGGGGCTATATGCCGAGGGTTTTGGCGACGCCAAAGCTATGTAACGAATTTGGTTCCCAATAGGACCGCAAATCCTGTTCGGAATAATGTGCACAAGAGTCGTGAGCCATCTAGGTTGGCCGGCCATGGTGTCCGTTGGAGGTGGCCACCTTCACGGTACATGACTTTTCAGATATGGTATGAGTATTGAAGAACTTAGACTGATCAGTCGGACTTTTAAGATCACAAAAGAATTTAGTATGCTCGGGCCTTTTAAGAAAAACCCCGTGTAATACTGTTGATGGATGACAACTATATAATGTATGTTTTGCTTTTGGCACGTGTCCACTGAGTACTCCTGTACTCAGCCCTGCATGTATTTATAAATGTGCAGGTTGAACGTCAAGAGGAAGGAGTAATGGTCGGAGTCGATGTTATTAAATAATCAAGTGGATTTCTCGAAGATTCGTGTCTTCATACATGAAGTCGTTTAGTAAGGACCTATTCCGCTGTAATTTTGTTAAGTGAGAATTTCAATGTCTCACTATCGAACTCTGATTTAGTTGATAAGATGAACTATTTTATTATTCGAGACCTTGTAATTAAATACTTGGCTCCTATCTTATGGTATCATTTGATTGTTTTTCGCCAAGTCCCTTGAATTCCACCCCTTTCTTTTCCGTTTCTATAATCCCCCCTTATTAGTCGCGAATTACCCGTTTTGCTATCCTTAGCAAAATAGGGTCGTGACAACAACACTTCCTAAAATCTCGTGCCACTCAAGAATGTGGCCATCTTGAGTGGGACGGAGGGAGTACTCGGCTACACTTATTTTATTTATGTAAAATGTTATTCAATACATAGATAATCATTGATAATGATGATAAATGTAGAATGGAGTACAGTATAGGTAAACGACATCCAAATTACCCTCTTTAGCATTGAGAGATCCATGCAATAATTGCATTATCAGTTCAGATCCATAAATATATAATAATTAATTGTATTTTGTTGATTGGGAATTGTTAATCTTGGATTCACGATTCATGGATCGATGAATCATGTTAAGCAAGATAAGAGGGAAGAAAGAGTAAGAGCTGAATTGTCGAATGAGGCGTTTCAGTTCAGCAACCGTTGGATGAAACAACTACTTCTGATATGCGCCATTGATAGTATAGCCGTTGGTTAAAGGATATTTTCTGTTTTGTTTTACCTCACTTCTTCAGCTCGTTTTGTGACAAACAATTCTCACACATGATACACAATTTACGTCCGTTTTCATTTCGACTATTGTTGGGTTATATTTTGAAGAATTTTGGTCATAAACAATTGTACATGTTACTGTGATAAGATTTAAGAATCACAAGTAGTAAATGATTAAATATTTTAGTTTTAATGTGGTGAAGTTGATGGTGCAAATAATACTACTCTTAATGTTGTGTATAAATAAGAAATATATATAATAAGACAATTAAAAATATAAAAAATAAGTTTGAAATTAAAAAAAAACACATACACTAATATTAAATAGAACACTTTAAAATTGTTCATACAAAGAGAGCAATCGTACTTTAACAGCTTAAAGCGATAAAAAAATACCAAATAATTGATTCATAGTTTATTATGCACATTCATCTCCACTTAATCATCTCTTTTACTTTATTCTTTTCCACTCCACTCATACGATAAAAATATACTAGTATTCTATAAAATTTCATAGCGATGTTCCATTAAGAATGGATGGAGGAAGTACATTTTTTTTAAACGTACATAATGATAGTATATGTCTTTTTATTGAATTATTTCAAATTTATGTTCAATAAATGAAAATGTTATGAGTAGTTAATAGCATAGGTGCTGATACTGAGCATCCACAACGGCGAGCAGGACGGCGTCCGTCCGTCCGTGCCAGCGGAACGGAGACGCTGTCCGCCACTGCGCTCGGGCCGCTGGCACGGTGCTGCTCGATGCCTCAAGCACGTCCGTGCCAGCGAGCAGGCGACGTGGCAGCGTGTGATTGGCCAACGGCTACTGCGCTCGGGCCGCTGGCACGGCGCTGCTCGATGTCTCGAGCACGTCCGTGCCAGCGAGCAGGCGACGTGGCAGCGTGTGATTGGCCAACGGCATAGCCGTTGGCAATTTAATTTTTTTTTAAAAAAATTAGATTTTAATTAAAAATCCGATTAAAAAATATATTTTCCCACTTCTCAAAAAATTATATCCGTTTTCTACCCACTTTTAATTTATTTTTCAATTTTTTTCCTCAAAAATACACATTTTCATCTATAAATACCTCCACTTCCACACCAAAAATTCACACCAAACTACACAATTATCATCCAAATTCTCTCATTTCCATTCTCATCCAATCTTCCATTCACTCTTACTCTTACAACAAAACAATGTCCGGCCACGGCGATCACCCCCGGGCTCCCACTGTTGGAACCCCGATTGGTTCGGTTCACAACCGTTTCCTAGTCCGGAAACGGAATATTCGGCCCCTCCTCAAACCCAAGGTTCGGAAGTTCCGGGTGGCTATCGGCCTTACCCGATCGACGACCAAGATGCCCCCGAAGGGCAATACGAGTGGACACCCGAGCCTAGAGCGAGGTCGAGCGGCCCCTCCCAAACTCGAACTCCTCCTACTCGCAATGTCCGCACACCGTACACTCCGGCGGAGATGAAGCAATTGTTCAAAGCGTTCTAGTCAATCTTCGAAGATCCGGATATTCGCACGAACCAATCCAGCGATCATTATTGGTGGCGCATCTGTCGCCGGTACAATGAAAACTGGCCGACTGGAACAATCGAGCGCAACGAGAGTATGGTGCGCAACGCCATATACAGAGCCAACGAAGAAATTCAAAAGTTGTAGGGGTATTACCTCCAGGAAGAGCGGTCGGCGGGGAGCGGCCGGAGCGAGGTCGACATCATCAGTTCCGCCTTGTCGACCTACCAATCCATGAACTACAAGCCGTTCAAGTACCTCAACATTTGGCAGGAGATGCGGTCGCATCCGAAGTATAGGGGAGGCGTAACATCCTCCTCTAGCGGCTTCTCCAAACGGTCAAGGTCGGTATCCCTATCCGACGCCGGCTCCGAAGACGTGGCTAGCCAACTTGCCGGAGCTAACTTGGGTAGCCCCGACGCCGGCCCGAGCGGTTCCCAACGCCAACCGCAAGGATGGAAGAAGGCGGCGGCCAACCGCCGTCGCGCCGCGACTCCATCCGCCCCCGATCCCGAACCCACTCCCACTCCCTATGTGCCACCTCAACCCCCAACCAATTATGTGATTTTTATTTTTTAAGAATTTAATTATGTAATTTTTAATTTTATTTAAATTTATAATATTATTCCGGGTATTTTTAATGAATTTTAATTTTTTGGAAATGTTTTTATTTAAATTGAATAATAGAATGGTGAAACCCTTGTGCTCGTCCTTGCGGAAGGGCACGGATGTAGGTGTTGTGCTTTTGTCTAAGAGCAGGCAGAAAAAGTGGGGCCGGGCCCACATCCGTGCTCGCTGGCAAGAGCACGGATGTGGATGCTGTTAGAATAAAAAAAAGAAGAGTGGGGAGAGAGAAGGTTCGGCTCATATACTAAGAAACAATTATAATTTCTTTTTTGTTACAATCTTTTATGCATAACCTAATCTACAAAATATACACAATATTAGAAGACACCTTCAATAGTTCATCTGCTCCAAACCAATCGTGATTGGGATTTGAAAACCAATGCTTAAAAAAAGGAAGGGGCTGTATGATGAAACAGGGGAAGCGGATTTGAAAATTTAGGTGAGATACTATATATCCCAATTCCCAGAGATAATATTATGTAGTATACCACAAACAGTTGTAGTAAGTTAAGAGACTAGATTCCACTTTCAATAAAAATATACTACTTCCATTCCATCCTTGTTCTTCTACCCAAGCGAGGGGAAAGGAGAGTCTGCTACTTCATAGCAGCTCAATGCAAATAAGCATTCATTCAACATAACCCCTGAGGAGATGATTACCTTGCGCAGTCCATGTCCGCCTTCCGTCTTCTCACCAACCGCTGCTTGTATCTTTTCAGAACAGATGCCAAATCTTCTTTGCCTTTAGGGAAGGCAACATCGCCTGCTGCAGTGCCTGTTCGCCCCTTGTGGCATGATATAGCCTCTTCATCTATCTCTATAAGCATTGCTGCAGTTGTGAATTTCCCCGACCTGATTTTGAAGGCCATTTGAAACAATGCCATTTCAATTATCCCTTGTTGAATTTTTTTTTATGAAACTGATCAGATATTATAACGAGTGCTTCACTATCCATCACTAAAGCTGACACCAAAGAATGTCACTAAAATAAAGCAGTCTTACTCATTTTATAACAGTGTGCAAATTAATATTTTACCTGAAGACGATTTAGTACATAGGTGTATTTCCCCCACGAGGGAAAGTTCAAGAATCCTATGGACATGAACCAAACCCCAAAGCGTATAGTCAGATCTACTCGCAACTTGGAACTGACAAACTTTGACAAGCCTGTTTCATCAATTCTTCTGTCTACACTCCTAGTTTCAGCTTCATTCTCCCTTGCAGCAGCTACTCGATCAATTAGGTCTGAACAACCAGTCAGATCCTTCCAACTTCAAAAGTCTCATGATGCAACTTCTGAAAGACTGCAGAAGCTTTGATTCTGTTCCACTAAGTGATGCATTCTCTGGTGATTTATTAGCCACACCAAATTGCTCATAAGGCCACAACGAACCAGCATTGAGTTGCAACGAAAAAGCATCTCTACAAAGCTTTGGAGGAGAAAATTCATTAAATCCTAAAGCAGGGCTAACCCATGAGCACTTCAACTCATGTGATCTCGAGCTGGGCGACTAATAGAATGCTCGTACACCATTGAATTCTCCCGTTGAGAGCTTTTATTAGAGGAGGAAGCTCGTTGAGGGACATCAAGTCCTGATATATCTAGCAAGCTATAAAATTTCTTCACAAAATTGAATTCGGCGTCTGATTCCACTGCGGGAACCCGCCACAATATGGCCGAAAATGCCGAAGCAAGCGACCAGCGTCACCAGGCGATTTCCGCCCCGGCCCCCAACTTGCGATGGTTTTGGGGGCGCTATTTCAAAGGGGAGAAGAGGGGGAGGGGCGGGCCGAAATCTCCTGGCCGGCTTTGGGGTTTTCGACCCTGTTGTGGTCGTTAAGTATTATGTACTCCCTCCGTTCCATTGTAGTAGATTCATTTTGATACATCCCATAATAGTGAAGTCATTTTCATTTTTACTAAAAGTCAATACATTTCTTTCTCATTTACTTTTTCCTCTATCATACTTTATTATATTTTTATTTAATACATTACACACATTTTTCTTAATTTCTGTGCGGAAAATAAATGCCTCCACTACTATGGAAGAGAGTAGTTTTTAATATTGAGTTTTTGAATCCATTTTATTTTGCTGTTTTATTTTATTTGTTAACTCAAAAACATGAAAAAATGATTAAAAAAAATGATGAAATAAGTGGTTGATTTTGGAGCTGACACCTATTCCAGGTGATTTAAAATGATGATGTGGCAGAGAAAAAAAAAGGGTTATAGCAGATTTTGGGGTTGTTTTTTAGCCTTTATTGTGGATGCTCTAAGAAAAAGGTCTTCAAATGTGAGAAAACGCTATCGCACATTATATCTATGTTGTGTTTGATTATATTATTAGCTATGCATACAAATTTTGGGTAAAATGTAGATGACCCACCTTTTCTGAGTATTAGTTAATATGGAAAATATTTTTTTTCAGGTATCGACAACGATCGTTCCGCAGGAAGAATATCAACTCCTCCCCATCCAAGGCTTTGTATAGGGAGAGTATAGATACCCCGGCTTTGTGTGAAAATTTGTCTCAAGTCTGGAATTACCCCTTGTTTCCAATCCGTGAAAGGATCGAAGCAGTCAGGATAGGTGACCTCTTGAACGAGTCGTCGTCACGATTACCCACCAAGCCTCCAACTCCAACACTGATTAAATCTGGTTAGCCCTATTGTTTAATTGTCTACGTTTTTTCTTCTCCAAATTGTGTACGCCTTTTTCCCCGCTTGAAGACACACTGAGTGTACCAATGATTTAGGTCATTTCATTCTCCATATGTTCAGTAGATGAAGTATTTTACAAATGAATAGTACTACATCTGTCTCCAAACAATAGTCTCCTCTTTTGTCTGACCCTTAAAATTAGTATACTTCTATTTTTGATAAGTTTTTCTGTCACACCACAACCCCTATGACAGTATATATTTATAATAAACAAATACAAATTAAAGTAAAGAAATCACATATTAATCCAGCCAAATACTATAATTACAAATATCAACATATATAAATAAACATCAAATATCATAAACAATTTCAGATACATATGCATATGCCTCTATGCTCAATTTATTATTCTGTGACAAATCAGGTCTGGTATTTGCCCGGGATTTCCAATATGCCTATATGATTGACCCGTAGGTCCCACTGTGATTTGACCCGAATGTCCCAATATGATTGACCCGAAGGTCCCAATACGTCCACTTTGATTTCAGATTCAAGGCAAGACTACCACAGATCCTATTTAATCAAATGATTCATGTACTTTCAATACCATGCGTAAAACATATCAATTCTATCATTCAGATATCTTTAATATATAGGCTGTCAAATAATTCCAATACAATATATAAATAAATCCCTAACATCAATCATATACTCACACCATATTCCACCATATAATCTAAACATTCACTTCAATATAACATACTATAACAATCAATCATGTAAGATTTGTAAAATAAATAAATAAATACATTTGATTTATAGATACCTGTATAACAAGAATCTAACAAAACCTCGTATCCGTTTCCTAATTTTCAACCTCGGTGCTAACTACATAAGCTCAAATATTTATTTATTTTCTTTCCCAAATTCTATCCTCTGTCCACTCCGTCCCTTCCTCCCCCTCTCCCTCTTTTTTTTCAGTTTTTACTCTATTAAAATAATGAAGTGTCCTCAATTAGCTTAGTCATAGGCTTAACATTAGGCCACCTAATCAAAATACATGCATTCATCCTCTAACTCCCACGTATCATTACATTTTATATACATATATTTTTATTAAAATATTATGGTGGCTAAGGTTTGGACAATTTAAAAGTTTCATAATTTGGGCGTCCCTCATATGTACATATAATATACTCCATCTAGTTAAAAAAAAGAGAACACCTATATAATACAAAAAAATCACTACATATAATTTGAATTACTACATATACGCATAATTATATATACATGTTTAACTATAATAATTTCACATAATTAATTAAAACGTCATTTTGATACTACTAGTTAATATTTTCCTAATGCAAATAATATTTGTAATATACAATTACAACTGAAAGTATATTAAAATGCAATACTTCAATCACTTTTTTCTTTTGATCTCTCCTACTTTATTATATCATCCTTAAAATCTCTATTTTCAAAGAATAGATGAAGTCTTTGTTTATGTACTTAGACGTTAGTAGCCACTGGATTTGAGTTCCATTGATGGAAAGTAAAAGGAAAATAACATAAATAACCGTAAAATTGAAAATCACATTGTTATTAAACATTCTAACTATCGAAACTAAGAGAATAGACGAACGACTCATCCTAGGAATACTATGTATAAACTGAAATCACTTGCAATTCACACTTGTATTTTTTGTTTTTCAAACTAAACAAAAGTTAAAATCAAACTACAATCACTTGCAATTCACACTTGTATTTTTTGTTTTTCAAACTAAACAAAAGTTAAAATCAAACTACTAAGAACTTGACAGGAACAACTTAGCGAAATATTCGGAAACTTGAACAACAACTTAATGAAAAACGACTTAAACAGATTACCAGCCAACATTTAACACCAAGTGAAAAAAAAACACATGAAAACAACTACTCCATATGTTGTCCTCCATTTATTGTCTTATTTTGACTCGTCACGAGTTTTAAGAAATTGTTTGACTTTGTGAAGAAAAATGGAGAAATTGTTATTTATTTATCATAATATATTCAAGAATACATAATTGAATATAATAAAACAAAATATTTGAACATCATGTATTTCACGTAATCAGCCATAGACATAATAGGATTGAAACATACTTTGACGATCCATTGCGGAAGCGATTGATGAAGGACGAGAAGATTTCCTCGAACTTTCTTCGGTGTAGTGGCGCAACTCCAACTCCAATGATTTGTTTCTCTCTTTCCCGCGTTTATGTGTTATCTGTAAGAGCATCTACAATAGTGGACGAGCGACCGACGAGCCACCCGTCCGTCGCCCTCGTCCACTACTGCGATCGGCGAGCGGTCGAAGGACGAGCCGGACGGACGAGAGGTCGTCCGTCGGATAAGGCGCTCGTCCGTCCGCTATTGTGGGTTCCCGAAGGACGAGCGGACGGACAAGACCTTTTTTTGATTTTTTTAAAACTCTATATATACGGCTCTTTGCACTTCATTTTCATTTGCACCACTTGTATTAACGAGTCTCTCTCTCTACTCTCATTTCTAATCAAGATAAATGAAGCACGACAGCGACTCTCCAGCCACGAGCGAGTCACAGACACCGACGATCCCCATTGGGTTCCCGACGGACGAGCGGACGGAAAAGACCTTTTTTCGTTTTATTTTAAAACTCTATATATATACGGCTCTTTGCACTTCATTTTCATTTGCACCACTTGTATTAACGAGTCTCTCTCTCTACTCTCATTTCTAATCAAGATAAATGGAGCACGACAGCGACTCTCCAGCCACGAGCGAGTCACAGACGCCGACAATCCCCATTGGAGGTGGGGGGAAATGCCAGCGGAACTGCAGGTATGCCCGGGATGATGCCCGGAATGGCGCAGATGATGCCCCAAATGGCGGGGATGATGCCTGGGGTACTATAATATGTACCCTTGGATGGTGCCCCAAATGTCCGGGGTGAGTACAGCCATGACGGGGATGGCGGCCGGGATGATGGGCGGGATGATGCTCGGGATGGCGGCTGGGATGGGGGGAATGATGTGGAAGGCCTCGAGAATGGGTGCGAATAGAGTATGGATCAAGTTATATGGAATATAACCGAACCGGTTGGATCAGTTAGCAAATGTCGTTGCCACTTGATCAATGCAATCTCGCTCGTTTCCTACCATAGTAATTTATAAACTCCCAATCTAGCACTACTTTAACAGTAAAGCGGCAAGTTCGGGGTCGTCCTACAAAGAAGCTAGTGTATCAAGTGTGTGAGTAGTGAACAGGGGGTTGGCTGCTGCCACGCTTTAACTTTGAGAGTTTTTAACTACTGATTTTAACTTAGACAGAAAAGTAACTAGTTACTTGCTCAAGGGAAATTTAACTACCGGGTCAAGTGAATTTCAGACTGGAATGAAAATTAACTACTTAGAACAGTAAGCATAATGATGAAAACGAAAGCAACTTTGATTAAAACTAAAACTCAGAATAGTACAGCGTGAAATTTAAACTAAGCTAACACTTCGGAACTACGAAAGCAAGTAAACCGAGGAGATCCTCGGCGGGAAAGTTAATAATACGCCGACAGATACCAAGTATTCTACAGCGCTTCTTCAATCACCATTTCTAACTAAGCATTACTTTATCTAAGCTATCTAGAGAACTGAACTAACTAGAGAGCTAAACTAAACTAAACTAAAGACGGAAGGTAGAGGATCGGATTCTTTTAATGTGGTGGCATATCCTCTATTTATAGGTTCGACACGACCTCCAGTTGGATAACGATCTTGGCAGGGAATATTCGCTCATGCTGAGTGTGAGCGAATCGTTGATTGCTACGTGCTTTCCTTCTAGAATGACGACGCTTTTCTGTAACAGATTCATGACTCAGCTCCGTCCTTGCATCTTATATAGCAGCACGTGTCCCTTTCTAGAATATTGTCCTTGATAACAAAATGATGCGCACCATCCAACTCATTGCCTCGCATGTCCTTCTTCTGGAAGCCTGTGGTCCCCTCCTTGACTGCTTGGTTACTCCCCTTGATCAACTCCCTCGATTACTGACCTCTTTTCACCTATTGTACTTGCTTGATCAGTTTGGCCTTGTTGCCTTGGTCAAGCGGCATTTCTGCACATTTAACACTTGCTTTGCGCGATAAACCGATCAAATAGCGTACATTTTACCCCTAAATCGATGCATGAAATGAGCCTTATCATGATGCCTGGGATGACAGGGATGACCGGGATGATGATGCCCGGGATGATGCAGGACAGGTCTGCCACTACGGGGGGTAGCAGAGTGGGGGTCCTCCAATCACCTGGGGACAATGTCTATCGGCCCTACATGGATTTATTGTCCGCCGGTTCTCAGAGTACTCCACCGGAGACTCACTTCACCGTCATTGAGACTTTCTCTTTTGAGGAGTTGGGGATATCTCTAATCAGGGATTCTCCCACTAAGATACCACCGGCGGTAGAGGACGGGATGCTTCGGCAGGGAAGTCGAAGAAGAAGGTCAAGGGCAAGGGCACTGGTGAGTCCTCGCGTGCGGGGGACGAGGGGGAGGCGAGGGATGAGGGGGGGGAGGGATGGAGAACCGTCTGGAATGAGGAGGAGTGTGTGGCCCTGTCTAAGGCTTGGATCAATGTTTGCGATGATTCCATTCAATCGAATAATCAGAAAAACAACAATATTTGGGCTCGCATCGCCAACGCCTACAAGGTGTTTAAGCCGGGAGATGGGAAGATTCACATGCCTGAGGAGTGTCGGAAGCAATGAGAGCGAATAAGGACCGCGGTCTCCCGATTTTCCTGCATCCACGAGAACAACAGCCGCATGATAACCAGTGGACAAAACAAGAAGGATGTGAAGAGATTGTTGATGCAGCAGTTCCCTGAGCGCGAGCAGTTCGGAGCGTTTAAATACTGGGACGCCTATGTGGTGTTGATGGATTCCGCCATGTTTCGTGCAGCCGCTGGCTGGCCGAAGCGGCAGAAGATCAACATCGCCGGCGAGTACAGCAGTGTCGGTTCCCACGACTCCCCCGACGATGCCGAAGAGGCCCTAAGCTCTGCCTTGTTTTCCCGCTGCCGTCGCCCGGTTGGGTAAAAGACGGCAATGCGGATGTCTAGGGGAGGGGCCGGCGGGTCCCAGGAGGTCCAATCGGCAGCTCATATTGTCCAGCCGAGTCCAGAGCTCACCCACCTCGCGCGCATGCAACAACAGCAGAGCATTATAGCAGCCATATAAAATTGGAGTACGACGACTGACCACTTACACAAGGAGAAGTTGTAGGGGGTTATCGACAGTATGCGGCGCGATTTGGGTCTCCCACCCCTTGGCGGGAGTGCCGCAGGGGGGCCTCTGGGGACTCCGATGCTGCTGGGATTGGCCTATGGGACGACAAGGATTGAGAGGGGAGCCGCGTGTGTAGAAGCTTTAGGATGTTTCTTTTTCTTCGCGAACTTTGTATTTTTTTTAATCATGTATTTTTTTTTAATTTATATAAAATGGTTGCATTTTCCCCGTTTTCGTTTCGCAATTTTAATTCTGTATTTGTGAATTTGTGAATTTGTTTGTTGGGATGTCCTAGTGCTTGTCCACTACTGTGCAATGAGATGTCCTTATGACGTGGCAGTGCAGTGGGATGTCCTTATGACTTGGCATGAGTTATTTTTTGGATGTCCTAATGCTTGTCCGTCGAGACGTCCACCCTATTGTGGATGCTCTAATGTGTGTGATTTGATGGGATCACTATATTTGTATTTATAGGCAAAGAGGACAAACCCAAGTTATCAAACATCAAAGTGGCTATTAAAATAATTAATGGGAGCCATTTCTTTTTACCAATGGAATTAATTCTTTGAAATCCCAACCATATTATTCAGTTCTTCCAAAGTCAATGTTGATTGTCACCATACCATATATACTTAATGGCTAATTAATGGTAAATATACATTATATATAAATATCCCTATTGGGTTGTGATAAAATATAAACTCATATATTATACAAACTCCAAACTTTTCAACACAATGTCAACATAACATGAACACAATGTCAACACAGTGTTACATTTCATGATTTTAATATCAACACAGTATCAACACGGTGTCAACCCTAAAAGCTCAGCCCTAACCCTAAAAGCTCGGGTTTCGGGCTAGCCCAACTGGTTAATCGGGTTGCTACCGATAATATTAACATGCGATCAATCCAATAAATAATAATTAAAATTACTAATATTCATACAATGTAAAACATTTAATTATGATATATTTGAGATATATGCTTAAACTCAATCATAAACATGATCAAATACTAATATTTGAGATATTTCGTAGAATTTTAATGCATGTTTCAGAAATTTAAATATTTTTTTGTGAATTTGAAGTTTTTAATTTATTTATCAATTATTATATTAATAAAAATTCAATATATAATTTGTATATTTAATATAAAATTGAAAGTTATTTTTTAGTTAATATTAATCAATGAAATGTCGAATTAGGAGTAAAAAAAATAGAATAATAGAAATTTTATCGGGTTTTCGGGACAGCCCATCGGGTTTTCGGGTCTGGCCCTAATGGGTTGCGGGTTAATCAGGTGCGGGCTAATCGAGTTTTGATTTTATCGGGCTAGAAATTTCCAACCCTAACCCTATAAATTTGGTGGGCTATTCGGGCCAGCCCACAGGTTACGGGCTACATTGACATCCCTAATTATGGCTAGTCCCTTTCCATTCCAATTAATCTGATAATTAGTTGATAGCTAATTAATTAGGTAAAAATGTGTCTTATACCAAATATATGTATTTTACTAAAAATCCAATTCTATTTAGAATTCTATCACATGTCACATATGTGAAACATAAAACTTACAGAAACGAGTTAGTGGATTGTGGAACCCACTTTTATACATTGTTCAATAGGAAAATAAATCAAAACATATTCAACAATGTTAACATACTAAAACTGAAGAAAATGAAGCACAAATCAGTTGGTAAGACACTTGCCCTCTAACTATGTCACGACCGCATTTTCTAAGGATAGAAAACACGGTTGATCGCGACTAGGGGAGGGTTAAAGAAGCGGGGAAGAAAGGGAAAAGCAACACACTTTGACCATTGCTCCAAACAAATGGGAATAGCTCGAAATAAAATCAGAGTTTTGAACAAAATAGACTTGAGTCTTTTAAGATGCACAACGGAAGCAAATGAACGCGGTTCCATGTATGAAGACATGAACCTCCGAGAGTCAAAATCTGACTGAATTAAGTATCTTGTCTCAATAGCACTTCCTCCACTACTTCGCTGCTCAACCTGCACATTTAGAAATATATGCAGGGCTGAGTACAAAAGTACTCAGTGAACACATTGCCGAAAATAAAAATATACGATTGAAAATATTGTCAAGCCATCGTCACAGTAACACTCGGGGTTTTATTGAAAAGACCCGAGCTTACTAAAATATTCATATTGGGCCCTTTTTCCTGTACTTAGCCATATCTGCTCACATTGTGCCGTCGAGATGGTGTTCTCGCCCGGTCACCTTCTCTGCCCATCATGTCAGAGGATTCCATGTGCCGGGAAGGTGGCCACCTTCCTCGGTCACCTTCTCTGCCGTTCACGGTCAGAGGTTCCCAGTAGGGACACCACCCTACCAGGACTCAAAATCGAATCGATTCACATATATCATCATTCATAAGTCACTTGGCCTTAGCCAAACAGATAGGCATCATACACAAAACATTTATGACAAGACAACATCTTAAAAAAAAATCACGAACATGTGTTCGTGTTATTACAAAATACGATTTGTATTTTTAGTATAGGAAAGCTCACCTCGTTTACTTAAACCATTCAATATCCATTTAAGGCAACCCTCGTTCCTCGAGCTCACGTACACACAATAATCCTTGCCAACATCACAACATAAGTCAGCCTTCCATAAACTCATTTTTTTTCCTATGCATGTCCTATCGTTCCTCTCTCATCGTTTTTCTCAATTTACCCAACCCAATGTTCAACACAAGAGGGAAAAACACACAATAACATATTTCAAAGTGCAACACCTAACCACACCAATAAACACACTCCTTGGACATACATGCATCATATAACACCATAAATCTTGAAAATAAGCACTATTTTATTAAGGCATAAAACTGGCAGAACTGCGCGACCGTTTTGTAAATATCACTAAAAATCCATCCGACCTCATATGAAGCTAAAATTTGGTCACAACACAGTAGACACATTCAAGTTCAACCAGTTAAAATTTCACACCGAAATAATATCATTTGGTCAGTCAAAACATTAATACAACACTCTGGTTGGAACATAAAGATTCGGGCAGCATTGCGCAGTTCGTTTGAAAAATTCACCATAAATTCATACAATGTCCAATAAGGCTGAAAATTTTACAAGACTCAGAAGACACTTCAAATTTTCATCTAGTTCAAGAATCACATCAAACGGAGATCATTTGGTCGGTCAAAAAGATTTCGAAACCTTCTGGTCGAGAACACACGTTACTGGCAGAATTGCGCAGTCGACTTCAAACATTTTTCAAAAATTCATTTTTCAACAAAAAGGGCTGAAATTTATACGAGACACAGAAATCACCTTGAAATTTACTCAGTAAAATTTTCATATCAAAATTCGACCGTTTGATAGGACAATCACACATCAGGAAATACTGTTCGAACGTCACAAATTTCAGACTCAAAATTTCGAAATTAGAGTTTCTTTCCCAATCATCCAACCACAAATTCTCATGCTTATAACACACAATCATGCTTGATAAGACTCTTATAAACATGTTTGCACATAAACTTACATCATTCACCAAGGATTCAAAACAATCTCTACATAAACTCATTCAAAAATCGCATAACTATCAAAGTTCTCACGCAAACTCACTTTCCCACCGATTAATTTTGCGATCTATGATTCCTACACTACTATATGCATGTAGGGATCAAGAACATGGTTCAATGAAGGAGATGAGAAGAAAATCTTAGTTATACCTTTTTGAATCAAGAAAAACGAACGGTAGAAACAAGCGTTGGCACGATTCGTCGGAAACTCTTGAAAATCCACTCCAATTGATGCAAGAAACAAGAATTGAATGGAGGATTTTTGGAGAGATTGTAGAGAGGGAGGGGAAAAAAACGTGTGGAGTGAGGGAGAATGGGGGCTAGGGTTTATATTAGAGATAGGGATGAATTTAGAGATAGGGATGAATTTAATTATAGATAAGCTTGGTATTAGAGATAAGGATTACCTTATCCATTAACCACTATATATATGTATGTAACATGTAGTTTCATGGTGTGTGGAATAAGAGGAGCCATATTTTCCTATCAAACAAGAAAGTCTCCCTTCTCTCATATACTTCTACAAATCAACACCAATAAATAAAAACCCACAAATAAAAAGAAGGCAAGGTTTCGAAAATTATGGCTAGAAATTCAATAAGGAATTTATTTGGTATTTACTTGGAGAGGAATAGATTCACAATTTAGGAAATAAACAATGAACATTCCATAAACAAGGGAACAAAATAAATTAAATCTCCAAGTATGAAATACTGAGGGAGGGGGCGAAATATTGCTTAACTCGCCGCAAGGAAATAATTCAACTCTTAATTTAATTGGGTGGGGGAATAAAATGTGGCAAGATTTAATTGGATTTAAAAAAAATAGCTAAAGGAAATCAACAAGGTACCAATTAAATCAAAGAAACTAATTCATCCTCCTAATTAAAATAGAGAATATTCGAAACTTACAAAAAAAAATAATAGGTTAGAGTTCGAATCTCATGTAGCACAATTTAGGGATAATTTGATTTGGATTTAATTTGGATGAATATCCCAAAACAATTAATTAAATCCAAGAAAGAATAAATCTTCCAATAATTGGAGGGGCCGACAATAGCTACTTTATTTGGCTAGAACAAGATGCATGATCTTATTTAAATTGATTTTCCCCGAATTAAAATATAAATATAAAAGTATCAAATACTTCATTCCCTATCACCCACGAGAATTATTTCACATAATTCACTTAATCACATAGAAACAAAGAAATTTCATAATTGAAATTTCAAATCAACTTATTAAATAAAAGTCACAAAATTCTGGGATGTTACATCCTTCCCCTCTTAACAGAAATTTCGTCCCGAAATTTAGGATGTATTTAAACAAAAAGCTCGGGATATTTCTCCTTCATTTTCTCTTCTAGCTCCCATGTTGCTTCTTCCTGTCCGTGGTTTTTCCACAAAACCTTCACTGTAGTAATCGACTTGTTCCGAAGCTGTTGCACCTTTCGGTCTAGTATTTCTACCGGCTTTTCTTCGTAACTCAGGTCAGGCTCTAAAGCGACTTCTTCGTGGCGAATCACATGTTTATGGTCGAACACGTACCTTCGAAGTTGGGAGACGTGTAATACGTTGTGTACGTTCCCAAAGTTGGGTGGTAATGCCAAGCGATATGCTACTGGGCCAACTTCCCTCAGAATTTCATAGGGTCTCACGCGAGGAAAAAAAAAATAGAGTTGATCTAGCCGTTGTAACTTTGATAGGAACTGAATTTGGGATTCCAAAAGAAATATTCGAATCGTTCTTGCTTTGTGTAGGCTCCAAGGTAACCATGAAAACAGAACGATTATAATTATTTCAATTACGTGAGTATTTGGTTCACCACAAACTCTCACCAGTTGCTTGCAACAAAGGTTTTTTTTTTACGAAATGCGAAGACTAGGCTCAATTGGGCCCATTATGCTCACCCCCAGAAAATAAAAGATACAACTTCAAAGGGCTTGAGCTTTACCCATAGAGCTTGAAAATTTTATTGTGGGAAGAGCTTGCCAGAAGGAATAAATTGCGAAAGTGAGAGTATGATGAATAGAATGTAGATGTCAATAATATGTTGCCAATGATATAATCAAAATGAACAGTCAAGTAGAAAAGTTTCAAGTATCCCCAGATGATAACAAGAAGACCTGAGATGGTTGGTTACAAATGGATTTGAAAAGAATGGGAAAAACAAACAATTGAAATTTGCTCAACAACACTAGATAGAAGATCATATCAACAAAATTTTTAGAGTTTATAAGCAGTTCAGGGAAACTAACTAATAAAGAGAGCAACATGAGGAAACTAGTCAAGGGAGAAGCAATGTGCCAGCTTTAACATAGAGCTTGCAGAAAAGCTCAAATCAAGAGACAACAGTCATATTTGAATTCAGAAAATGAGAGTACTTATGTAAAACAAATAGCTTGTCAATAAGTATGTCTGAAATCACAAAGGGTCAAATTAAATGGTTTAAGGTCTCACCAGATGGCTACTCCAATATAGTAAGACTGAAAATGATTGGGCTCAAGTGGATTTGAGAAAGAAGAATAACAAGGAACTACCCTTTTGGGTCAACAACATCGTGATACTATATCACGTTAACGAATTTACAAAGTTTATAACCAAGTCACGGAAATTAACTAGTAGAGAAGACAATCAGAGCAAACTAGTTCAGGAAGAGAGCAAATTACTTTAGACTTGGAGTTGCTAAAGAGCTCAAAGCATGATGGAATAATTTTTAGTGGAATTAAGAAGAGGGAACTACTCATATAAATTAAAGAGCTTGTCAAGAAGCACTTTTGAAAACAAAAAAAAGTCCACTAATGATCTTTGAAGAATATTTTCATTGAAGAGACAATAGTTTAGGGAAACATGTTTATTCTGAAGGCTATAAATAAAGCAGCTCCGAGTATAAAAGTTTGCTGGCAAGAATTCAGAGAGTCAAAGTATTGCTTTTATGCAGAATGAGTAAAGAAGGACCGTAGTCACTGGAGGTTATCAGAAAACATGAGGGAGTAAGCTCAAAACTGAAAGAGATTCACAATCTTGACATAGAAGAGGGAAAGAAATGGCACATTACCTTGCAAAAGGAGTCATTTAAGTTCTTAATTCAACAAAAGGTATTTTGATCAAGAGGGGTGCGAGAAAAATGGAATTCATGGGAATCCAAGTAAGCGTTGTTGATGAATCTTCTTGGTTAACTACAATGGTGATACTCCGTTGTTTAACTCTTTATAGAGGATGGTAAATGAGTTATGGGAAACTTTGGTCACAAGCTACTTTCACCTCACGATCACGCCAGATGACCATATGTGGGGATTACGACTCTTTGGTACTCTCGATTCGTCAGAACTGTCATCCTCGTAACACGCCGTTTCTGTTTACTTATTATTGTAAAGCTAGATTCTTTGTTTACATTGTAATCATATTCTCTTGCCATGTATGTGTTCATCGCTTAGTTGGATCAAAGGTATGATCCTTTGGAGTGATTGGATTGTCAAGAAAGACAATGGCTAACCCAGATTATTCATGTCATTGGGACGTAAAAACATCATTTTGTTCTATGTTGGATTACTTTTCTCGTGATGAAACTTCTTTCTTATCGTGTACTTTCTTATCGTCGCTCGGGAAAACGAGAAATGTTCATACTGTACTTCTAAGTTCGAGTTCATATTGTGTTCTAGAAGGAACGCATAACTAAGTATTCTAAGTTCTTGGAAATTTTGATTTCCTCATTCTAGCAACATGATTCAATGACTAACTCAAAAAGAGATGTCATTTCACCAATTGGTACCAGACTCGGATACTTTATACTTCCATATTTCATTACCTTTTTTCCATTTAGGAAAGTTACTTCTTTTATTCATACATTCACAGTCTTTAGCCAAGAAAAGACATACTAACTCTTTCTTTAAGCACGCTACCAAATCAAGAAACATCAACTCTTTCTTTAAACTTGGTATTTTCATTTGTTCACTCAAATTAACTGCATGAGTTATTTCTCCATTTCAAACTTTTAAACATCTTGACTTTCTTTTGAAAAAGAACAAGTTACCTTTTTCCTCGTTGAGCGCGATTGGTGGGGGTGCTAAGAGCATTTTCATCAATTATACAGTCTAGTGGAACAAGGCTAGACCAAAGATGTTCAAAGAAGACTCTCGGGTTCAGAGCGAGAAAGAAGGCTCTGATACCACTCTGTCACGACCGCATTTTCTAAGGATAGAAAACACGGTTGATCGCGACTATGGGAGGGTTAAAGAAGCGGGGAAGAAAGGGAAAAGCAACACACTTTGACCATAGCTCCAAACAAATGGGAATAGCTCGAAATAAAATCAGAGTTTTGAACAAAATAGACTTGAGTCTTTTAAGATGCACAACGGAAGCAAATGAACGCGGTTCCATGTATGAAGACATGAACCTCCGAGAGTCAAAATCTGACTGAATTAAGTATCTTGTCTCAATAGCACTTCCTCCACTACTTCGCTGCTCAACCTGCACATTTAGAAATATATGCAGGGCTGAGTACAAAAGTACTCAGTGAACACATTGCCGAAAATAAAAATATACGATTGAAAATATTGTCAAGCCATCGTCACAGTAACACTCGGGGTTTTATTGAAAAGACCCGAGCTTACTAAAATATTCATATTGGGCCCTTTTTCCTGTACTTAGCCATATCTGCTCACATTGTGCCGTCGAGATGGTGTTCTCGCCCGGTCACCTTCTCTGCCCATCATGTCAGAGGATTCCATGTGCCGGGAAGGTGGCCACCTTCCTCGGTCACCTTCTCTGCCGTTCACGGTCAGAGGTTCCCAGTAGGGACACCACCCTACCAGGACTCAAAATCGAATCGATTCACATATATCATCATTCATAAGTCACTTGGCCTTAGCCAAACAGATAGGCATCATACACAAAACATTTATGACAAGACAACATCTTAAAAAAAAATCACGAACATGTGTTCGTGTTATTACAAAATACGATTTGTATTTTTAGTATAGGAAAGCTCACCTCGTTTACTTAAACCATTCAATATCCATTTAAGGCAACCCTCGTTCCTCGAGCTCACGTACACACAATAATCCTTGCCAACATCACAACATAAGTCAGCCTTCCATAAACTCATTTTTTTTCCTATGCATGTCCTATCGTTCCTCTCTCATCGTTTTTCTCAATTTACCCAACCCAATGTTCAACACAAGAGGGAAAAACACACAATAACATATTTCAAAGTGCAACACCTAACCACACCAATAAACACACTCCTTGGACATACATGCATCATATAACACCATAAATCTTGAAAATAAGCACTATTTTATTAAGGCATAAAACTGGCAGAACTGCGCGACCGTTTTGTAAATATCACTAAAAATCCATCCGACCTCATATGAAGCTAAAATTTGGTCACAACACAGTAGACACATTCAAGTTCAACCAGTTAAAATTTCACACCGAAATAATATCATTTGGTCAGTCAAAACATTAATACAACACTCTGGTTGGAACATAAAGATTCGGGCAGCATTGCGCAGTTCGTTTGAAAAATTCACCATAAATTCATACAATGTCCAATAAGGCTGAAAATTTTACAAGACTCAGAAGACACTTCAAATTTTCATCTAGTTCAAGAATCACATCAAACGGAGATCATTTGGTCGGTCAAAAAGATTTCGAAACCTTCTGGTCGAGAACACACGTTACTGGCAGAATTGCGCAGTCGACTTCAAACATTTTTCAAAAATTCATTTTTCAACAAAAAGGGCTGAAATTTATACGAGACACAGAAATCACCTTGAAATTTACTCAGTAAAATTTTCATATCAAAATTCGACCGTTTGATAGGACAATCACACA
The DNA here is from genome assembly GCF_004379255.2 of Salvia splendens. NCBI lineage: Eukaryota > Viridiplantae > Streptophyta > Magnoliopsida > Lamiales > Lamiaceae > Salvia > Salvia splendens. The sequence goes on from NC_056034.1 coordinate 21,405,883, forward strand.
TCAGGAAATACTGTTCGAACGTCACAAATTTCAGACTCAAAATTTCGAAATTAGAGTTTCTTTCCCAATCATCCAACCACAAATTCTCATGCTTATAACACACAATCATGCTTGATAAGACTCTTATAAACATGTTTGCACATAAACTTACATCATTCACCAAGGATTCAAAACAATCTCTACATAAACTCATTCAAAAATCGCATAACTATCAAAGTTCTCACGCAAACTCACTTTCCCACCGATTAATTTTGCGATCTATGATTCCTACACTACTATATGCATGTAGGGATCAAGAACATGGTTCAATGAAGGAGATGAGAAGAAAATCTTAGTTATACCTTTTTGAATCAAGAAAAACGAACGGTAGAAACAAGCGTTGGCACGATTCGTCGGAAACTCTTGAAAATCCACTCCAATTGATGCAAGAAACAAGAATTGAATGGAGGATTTTTGGAGAGATTGTAGAGAGGGAGGGGAAAAAAACGTGTGGAGTGAGGGAGAATGGGGGCTAGGGTTTATATTAGAGATAGGGATGAATTTAGAGATAGGGATGAATTTAATTATAGATAAGCTTGGTATTAGAGATAAGGATTACCTTATCCATTAACCACTATATATATGTATGTAACATGTAGTTTCATGGTGTGTGGAATAAGAGGAGCCATATTTTCCTATCAAACAAGAAAGTCTCCCTTCTCTCATATACTTCTACAAATCAACACCAATAAATAAAAACCCACAAATAAAAAGAAGGCAAGGTTTCGAAAATTATGGCTAGAAATTCAATAAGGAATTTATTTGGTATTTACTTGGAGAGGAATAGATTCACAATTTAGGAAATAAACAATGAACATTCCATAAACAAGGGAACAAAATAAATTAAATCTCCAAGTATGAAATACTGAGGGAGGGGGCGAAATATTGCTTAACTCGCCGCAAGGAAATAATTCAACTCTTAATTTAATTGGGTGGGGGAATAAAATGTGGCAAGATTTAATTGGATTTAAAAAAAATAGCTAAAGGAAATCAACAAGGTACCAATTAAATCAAAGAAACTAATTCATCCTCCTAATTAAAATAGAGAATATTCGAAACTTACAAAAAAAAATAATAGGTTAGAGTTCGAATCTCATGTAGCACAATTTAGGGATAATTTGATTTGGATTTAATTTGGATGAATATCCCAAAACAATTAATTAAATCCAAGAAAGAATAAATCTTCCAATAATTGGAGGGGCCGACAATAGCTACTTTATTTGGCTAGAACAAGATGCATGATCTTATTTAAATTGATTTTCCCCGAATTAAAATATAAATATAAAAGTATCAAATACTTCATTCCCTATCACCCACGAGAATTATTTCACATAATTCACTTAATCACATAGAAACAAAGAAATTTCATAATTGAAATTTCAAATCAACTTATTAAATAAAAGTCACAAAATTCTGGGATGTTACATCCTTCCCCTCTTAACAGAAATTTCGTCCCGAAATTTAGGATGTATTTAAACAAAAAGCTCGGGATATTTCTCCTTCATTTTCTCTTCTAGCTCCCATGTTGCTTCTTCCTGTCCGTGGTTTTTCCACAAAACCTGCACTGTAGTAATCGACTTGTTCCGAAGCTGTTGCACCTTTCGGTCTAGTATTTCTACCGGCTTTTCTTCGTAACTCAGGTCAGGCTCTAAAGCGACTTCTTCGTGGCGAATCACATGTTTATGGTCGAACACGTACCTTCGAAGTTGGGAGACGTGTAATACGTTGTGTACGTTCCCAAAGTTGGGTGGTAATGCCAAGCGATATGCTACTGGGCCAACTTCCCTCAGAATTTCATAGGGTCTCACGCGAGGAAAAAAAAAATAGAGTTGATCTAGCCGTTGTAACTTTGATAGGAACTGAATTTGGGATTCCAAAAGAAATATTCGAATCGTTCTTGCTTTGTGTAGGCTCCAAGGTAACCATGAAAACAGAACGATTATAATTATTTCAATTACGTGAGTATTTGGTTCACCACAAACTCTCACCAGTTGCTTGCAACAAAGGTTTTTTTTTTACGAAATGCGAAGACTAGGCTCAATTGGGCCCATTATGCTCACCCCCAGAAAAGAAAAGATACAACTTCAAAGGGCTTGAGCTTTACCCATAGAGCTTGAAAATTTTATTGTGGGAAGAGCTTGCCAGAAGGAATAAATTGCGAAAGTGAGAGTATGATGAATAGAATGTAGATGTCAATAATATGTTGCCAATGATATAATCAAAATGAACAGTCAAGTAGAAAAGTTTCAAGTATCCCAAGATGATAACAAGAAGACCTGAGATGGTTGGTTACAAATGGATTTGAAAAGAATGGGAAAAACAAACAATTGAAATTTGCTCAACAACACTAGATAGAAGATCATATCAACAAAATTTTTAGAGTTTATAAGCAGTTCAGGGAAACTAACTAATAAAGAGAGCAACATGAGGAAACTAATCAAGGGAGAAGCAATGTGCCAGCTTTAACATAGAGCTTGCAGAAAAGCTCAAATCAAGAGACAACAGTCATATTTGAATTCAGAAAATGAGAGTACTTATGTAAAACAAATAGCTTGTCAATAAGTATGTCTGAAATCACAAAGGGTCAAATTAAATGGTTTAAGGTCTCACCAGATGGCTACTCCAATATAGTAAGACTGAAAATGATTGGGCTCAAGTGGATTTGAGAAAGAAGAATAACAAGGAACTACCCTTTTGGGTCAACAACATCGTGATACTATATCACGTTAACGAATTTACAAAGTTTATAACCAAGTCACGGAAATTAACTAGTAGAGAAGACAATCAGAGCAAACTAGTTCAGGAAGAGAGCAAATTACTTTAGACTTGGAGTTGCTAAAGAGCTCAAAGCATGATGGAATAATTTTTAGTGGAATTAAGAAGAGGGAACTACTCATATAAATTAAAGAGCTTGTCAAGAAGCACTTTTGAAAACAAAAAAAAGTCCACTAATGATCTTTGAAGAATATTATCATTGAAGAGACAATAGTTTAGGGAAACATGTTTATTCTGAAGGCTATAAATAAAGCAGCTCCGAGTATAAAAGTTTGCTGGCAAGAATTTAGAGAGTCAAAGTATTGCTTTTATGCAGAATGAGTAAAGAAGGACCGTAGTCACTGGAGGTTATCAGAAAACATGAGGGAGTAAGCTCAAAACTGAAAGAGATTCACAATCTTGACATAGAAGAGGGAAAGAAATGGCACATTACCTTGCAAAAGGAGTCATTTAAGTTCTTAATTCAACAAAAGGTATTTTGATCAAGAGGGGTGCGAGAAAAATGGAATTCATGGGAATCCAAGTAAGCGTTGTTGATGAATCTTCTTGGTTAACTACAATGGTGATACTCCGTTGTTTAACTCTTTATAGAGGATGGTAAATGAGTTATGGGAAACTTTGGTCACAAGCTACTTTCACCTCACGATCACGCCAGATGACCATATGTGGGGATTACGACTCTTTGGTACTCTCGATTCGTCAGAACTGTCATCCTCGTAACACGCCGTTTCTGTTTACTTATTATTGTAAAGCTAGATTCTTTGTTTACATTGTAATCATATTCTCTTGCCATGTATGTGTTCATCGCTTAGTTGGATCAAAGGTATGATCCTTTGGAGTGATTGGATTGTCAAGAAAGACAATGGCTAACCCAGATTATTCATGTCATTGGGACGTAAAAACATCATTTTGTTCTATGTTGGATTACTTTTCTCGTGATGAAACTTCTTTCTTATCGTGTACTTTCTTATCGTCGCTCGGGAAAACGAGAAATGTTCATACTGTACTTCTAAGTTCGAGTTCATATTGTGTTCTAGAAGGAACGCATAACTAAGTATTCTAAGTTCTTGGAAATTTTGATTTCCTCATTCTAGCAACATGATTCAATGACTAACTCAAAAAGAGATGTCATTTCACCAATTGGTACCAGACTCGGATACTTTATACTTCCATATTTCATTACCTTTTTTCCATTTAGGAAAGTTACTTCTTTTATTCATACATTCACAGTCTTTAGCCAAGAAAAGACATACTAACTCTTTCTTTAAGCACGCTACCAAATCAAGAAACATCAACTCTTTCTTTAAACTTGGTATTTTCATTTGTTCACTCAAATTAACTGCATGAGTTATTTCTCCATTTCAAACTTTTAAACATCTTGACTTTCTTTTGAAAAAGAACAAGTTACCTTTTTCCTCGTTGAGCGCGATTGGTGGGGGTGCTAAGAGCATTTTCATCAATTATACAGTCTAGTGGAACAAGGCTAGACCAAAGATTTTCAAAGAAGACTCTCGGGTTCAGAGCGAGAAAGAAGGCTCTGATACCACTCTGTCACGACCGCATTTTCTAAGGATAGAAAACACGGTTGATCGCGACTAGGGGAGGGTTAAAGAAGCGGGGAAGAAAGGGAAAAGCAACACACTTTGACCATAGCTCCAAACAAATGGGAATAACTCGAAATAAAATCAGAGTTTTGAACAAAATAGACTTGAGTCTTTTAAGATGCACAACGGAAGCAAATGAACGCGGTTCCATGTATGAAGACATGAACCTCCGAGAGTCAAAATCTGACTGAATTAAGTATCTTGTCTCAATAGCACTTCCTCCACTACTTCGCTGCTCAACCTGCACATTTAGAAATATATGCAGGGCTGAGTACAAAAGTACTCAGTGAACACATTGCCGAAAATAAAAATATACGATTGAAAATATTGTCAAGCCATCGTCACAGTAACACTCGGGGTTTTATTGAAAAGACCCGAGCTTACTAAAATATTCATATTGGGCCCTTTTTCCTGTACTTAGCCATATCTGCTCACATTGTGCCGTCGAGATGGTGTTCTCGCCCGGTCACCTTCTCTGCCCATCATGTCAGAGGATTCCATGTGCCGGGAAGGTGGCCACCTTCCTCGGTCACCTTCTCTGCCGTTCACGGTCAGAGGTTCCCAGTAGGGACACCACCCTACCAGGACTCAAAATCGAATCGATTCACATATATCATCATTCATAAGTCACTTGGCCTTAGCCAAACAGATAGGCATCATACACAAAACATTTATGACAAGACAACATCTTAAAAAAAAATCACGAACATGTGTTCGTGTTATTACAAAATACGATTTGTATTTTTAGTATAGGAAAGCTCACCTCGTTTACTTAAACCATTCAATATCCATTTAAGGCAACCCTCGTTCCTCGAGCTCACGTACACACAATAATCCTTGCCAACATCACAACATAAGTCAGCCTTCCATAAACTCATTTTTTTTCCTATGCATGTCCTATCGTTCCTCTCTCATCGTTTTTCTCAATTTACCCAACCCAATGTTCAACACAAGAGGGAAAAACACACAATAACATATTTCAAAGTGCAACACCTAACCACACCAATAAACACACTCCTTGGACATACATGCATCATATAACACCATAAATCTTGAAAATAAGCACTATTTTATTAAGGCATAAAACTGGCAGAACTGCGCGACCGTTTTGTAAATATCACTAAAAATCCATCCGACCTCATATGAAGCTAAAATTTGGTCACAACACAGTAGACACATTCAAGTTCAACCAGTTAAAATTTCACACCGAAATAATATCATTTGGTCAGTCAAAACATTAATACAACACTCTGGTTGGAACATAAAGATTCGGGCAGCATTGCGCAGTTCGTTTGAAAAATTCACCATAAATTCATACAATGTCCAATAAGGCTGAAAATTTTACAAGACTCAGAAGACACTTCAAATTTTCATCTAGTTCAAGAATCACATCAAACGGAGATCATTTGGTCGGTCAAAAAGATTTCGAAACCTTCTGGTCGAGAACACACGTTACTGGCAGAATTGCGCAGTCGACTTCAAACATTTTTCAAAAATTCATTTTTCAACAAAAAGGGCTGAAATTTATACGAGACACAGAAATCACCTTGAAATTTACTCAGTAAAATTTTCATATCAAAATTCGACCGTTTGATAGGACAATCACACATCAGGAAATACTGTTCGAACGTCACAAATTTCAGACTCAAAATTTCGAAATTAGAGTTTCTTTCCCAATCATCCAACCACAAATTCTCATGCTTATAACACACAATCATGCTTGATAAGACTCTTATAAACATGTTTGCACATAAACTTACATCATTCACCAAGGATTCAAAACAATCTCTACATAAACTCATTCAAAAATCGCATAACTATCAAAGTTCTCACGCAAACTCACTTTCCCACCGATTAATTTTGCGATCTATGATTCCTACACTACTATATGCATGTAGGGATCAAGAACATGGTTCAATGAAGGTGATGAGAAGAAAATCTTAGTTATACCTTTTTGAATCAAGAAAAACGAACGGTAGAAACAAGCGTTGGCACGATTCGTCGGAAACTCTTGAAAATCCACTCCAATTGATGCAAGAAACAAGAATTGAATGGAGGATTTTTGGAGAGATTGTAGAGAGGGAAGGGAAAAAAACGTGTGGAGTGAGGGAGAATGGGGGCTAGGGTTTATATTAGAGATAGGGATGAATTTAGAGATAGGGATGAATTTAATTATAGATAAGCTTGGTATTAGAGATAAGGATTACCTTATCCATTAACCACTATATATATGTATGTAACATGTAGTTTCATGGTGTGTGGAATAAGAGGAGCCATATTTTCCTATCAAACAAGAAAGTCTCCCTTCTCTCATATACTTCTACAAATCAACACCAATAAATAAAAACCCACAAATAAAAAGAAGGCAAGGTTTCGAAAATTATGGCTAGAAATTCAATAAGGAATTTATTTGGTATTTACTTGGAGAGGAATAGATTCACAATTTAGGAAATAAACAATGAACATTCCATAAACAAGGGAACAAAATAAATTAAATCTCCAAGTATGAAATACTGAGGGAGGGGGCGAAATATTGCTTAACTCGCCGCAAGGAAATAATTCAACTCTTAATTTAATTGGGTGGGGGAATAAAATGTGGCAAGATTTAATTGGATTTAAAAAAAATAGCTAAAGGAAATCAACAAGGTACCAATTAAATCAAAGAAACTAATTCATCCTCCTAATTAAAATAGAGAATATTCGAAACTTACAAAAAAAAATAATAGGTTAGAGTTCGAATCTCATGTAGCACAATTTAGGGATAATTTGATTTGGATTTAATTTGGATGAATATCCCAAAACAATTAATTAAATCCAAGAAAATCTTCCAATAATTGGAGGGGCCGACAATAGCTACTTTATTTGGCTAGAACAAGATGCATGATCTTATTTAAATTGATTTTCCCCGAATTAAAATATAAATATAAAAGTATCAAATACTTCATTCCCTATCACCCACGAGAATTATTTCACATAATTCACTTAATCACATAGAAACAAAGAAATTTCATAATTGAAATTTCAAATCAACTTATTAAATAAAAGTCACAAAATTCTGGGATGTTACAAACTAATAGGCCGGGGGTTCAATCATCAAGGGGTAGATGAGGAACCATTGCTCATCTTCTTTAAAAAAAATACAACAAAAATTGAAATTTAAAACAATGATTTTTTATCGGTTGGGATCAATGTTTTAAAAACCGGACTGGACCAGCCGGTTGGACTGTGAACCGCTGGCCGGTTGGACCGGTTTTTTCAATTGTAAGGGATTTTTTTTCAAAAAATTGCTCCTAAATGGAGTCGAACCTTGTACTTGATACAAGCACAACTCCTTCAATTATTTTGGCATACTCCCTCCGTCTCGCTTTAGGAGTCCTGGTTGATCAATTTCGGGCATCCCGCTTTAGGAGTCCCGGTTAGAATAAATTAATAAAAATGGCTACAAAGTAAGTAAAAAAGTGTTAAAAGTGGTTCTCAACATCCACTACAACATTTATTTATTACACACTCAATTAAAAGTGGGTCCCAACATCCATTACAACATTTATTTATTACACACTTAAACACTTTCTTAAAACATGTGTCCGACTCAACCGGGACTCCTAAAGCGGGACGGAAGGAGTAACAATCACCTTAATTATACTTAATTTATGAAATTTCATTTATTTAATATTTAATTACATATTTCAGTAAACTAATTACTCATATCGTCTATTTAATATTTAATTATATATTTCAGTAAACTAAGAGAATAGACGAACGACTCATCCTAGAATGGTAAGAGCATCTCCAATGGCGGCGAGCGGGCCGGCTAGCCGATTTCCGGCGCACGCCGGTCCGCTCGCCGAACCATTGGAATCGGCGAGCGCCATTTCGGCGAAAAATTGGCTAGCGCTGGCCGATTCGCGAGCGCTCGCCGTCTGCTCGCCGCCATTGCAGGCTCAAGACCGGAGAGCGTTCGACGAGCGTATTTAATTATTTTTTTTTACTTTTCGAAACACTATATATACGCGATTTGCACGTCATTTTCATTCGCACCACTTGTTTTAACGGGTACTCTCTCTATCTTAATTTCAGTACAAGATCAACAACGAGAAATGAGCAACGTTGGTGGTAGTAGTGGTGGTAGTGGTGGTAGTGGTGGGGATGCTGAGGAGTACGAACGTCGAATGAACGAAGCATTAGAGGCCTATACGAACCGTGAGATTGATCGGCTGATGCAGAGGGTCTTGCAGCCGGCGGTACCTCGACCTCGACCACCACCAGTTGTCCACCGCCGAACAGTGATTGAATGTGATCACGTAGCTGCACATCAGCACCTATACGCAGACTACTTCGCACAGGAGCCGCGGTTCAACGACAACCATTTCAGGCGCCGTTTTAGAATGAGCAGAGCCATGTTTATGCGTACTGTTAACGCCTTGGAGCAGCGATATCTGTATTTCCGCTTCAGGCACGATGCGGCTGGCATACCCGGCCACACACCTATTCAAAAGTGCACTGCGGCAATCAGGCAGTTGGCCTACGGAGGTGCGGGAGACATGTGGGACGAGTACCTCCACATCGGTGAGTCGACTGCCATTGAATGTATGAAGTATTTCTGTCAGGGCGTGATTGAAATTTTCCTTGATCAGTACCTTCGAAGCCCTACTCGCGAAGACTGCCAGTATCTGATGCAGATGCACGAGGAGAAGCATGGGTTCCCGGGTATGTTAGGCAGCATAGATTGTATGCATTGGGAGTGGAAGAACTGTTCCGCTGCCTGGAAGGGGTTCTACACGACCGGCTACAAGGGAAAGAATCCCACGATGATCCTGGAGGCCGTTGCTGACCACCGGCTATGGATTTGGCATGCGTGTTTTGGGATAGCCGTGTCGAACAACGACCTCAACGTCCTCAACTCGTCGCCCCTTTTCAACGAGCAGTGCCAGGGCGTCGGTCCGACCATCAGTTTTGTCGCCAACGGGACCCAGCATGATATGGACTACTACTTGGCGGATGGGATATGCCCTAGGTGGCTCGTCTTTATGAAGACGATAAGATGCGCATCGGATGAGAGGAAGGCCTACTTTGCGGAATGCCAGGAGTCGGCGCGCAAGGACGTGGAGCGCGCATTTGGTGTGCTCCAGTCTCGATGGGTGGCAATTAGGGGTCCAACGGTGTAACACCCCGTAAAAAAGAGAGAGAGAGGAAAAAAAATCAAATTAATCAAATTAAATCTTTTCCTAGCTAACTTGGTCACCAATTATTCCATAATTCAAATTTAATTAGAGATTTTACAAAGATTTTCCTCCTCCGTGATCTGCATATAAATATCAAACAAATCCAAACTATCAAAATATGATACGGTTTCTCCCATATCTCCACTCCCTAAAATCTCTCCAACCACCAAATCCATCAATATCTTTAGTTTTGCCTATATATATCCAGTCAATCCCACGATCTTTCTACACATAAATTCAATACCAAGAAAAATCGGGAACTAAAATCTAGAGAAAGAACCGAGTTGGAGAAGAGAGTTTTCTACCGCCGAAGAAGGTAATCACCGATCAATTCCCAGCCTTGAATTCCTTGCATTCATTTAGGATAATTCTAAATCACCGTGCTCTGTACAAAGTTTCAATCTTTAAGTTTAGCCTTTGTCTCAACTGAAAATTTAATCATCCGAGAAACAAATCAAAATCGATTAAGAGAAATAGAATTAGAATGAATTGGGGAAAGGGACTTACCGTTGGGAGTAGCAGCGCAACAGACGGAGGAGCTGACCGCCGGAGCGGGCGGACAGCGGCGGCGACGGAGAGGCAGTGACGACAGCGAATTTCGGCAGCTTTGGGCGGTGACTGCTGGAGCAGTGGAGAATGCGAGGGAGAAGGCGAGAAGAGTGCGAAATTGTGGACATCTCAAACTTTGGGACGTGTTGGAAGAAGAGGGTGAGGTGCAGGAGAGAGAGAGATGAAATTGGGGATATGTAGGGTGAGGTGCAGGAGAGAGAGAGAGAGATGAAATTGGGGATATGTAGGGTGAGGTGCAGGAGAGAGAGAGAGAGTTGAAATTGGGGATATGTATAAAGGGAAAACGTAATATGATTGGGATGAGAATTTTCACTTAGATGGTTTGTTTAATTGTTACAAGTTTTTTTTTTAATTTTGGGAATTTTGGGCCACTTGTTTTTATTTTTATGTTGGGCCGGCAGTGGTAGTTTAGTAATGGGTCGGAGTATTTTTGTTTTGTGGGCCTTGTTAATTAATTAATTTTGGAGCTGATGTTGGATGGAGCTTTTAGTATATGAGAATCTAGAAATTTCTTTAAGAATGAGCGAGGAAATAAACGAGCACGCAAGTTCACGTAGGATGCATTCATTCTAATTTAACTAGATGTTTACGAGTTTTTGATGAGTTTGTTATTTTATTTCAAAAGGGTTTTTCTTTCACAAGCGAGTTAAGGCGGAGTGAGAGTTTTCAAGGTAAGAATATTAAGAGAACGAGGTGGGATTTCTTTTAAATAAGGGCAATGCTCTAAGTATATTTTTATGTGAAATATATTGTGTCATGCCGTATTTTTATTTTTGAGGATGTGCCTATCTGATCGTCTAGTGGGGAGCGAGTCCCTACTAGAAGTTATGAGTTTAATCGAATTCGGGTTTGTCTAGGGAGCGAGTCCCTATTCAAGCTAGTGTACACAGAGGGAATCGTGCGCTAGCTTTCGAGTTGGCCGGTCCGGTGATCGAGAATGTGGCCACGTTCTCATTTCACATAGGAGGTTCAGATATGGTACGAGGAGAGAGAAAAATGGGTTGCAACCATACTTTTGAGCGAGAAAATGTTTTGGTGACTTGGTCTTTTGTAAAACCCCGAGTTCACTTTTAAATGCTGACACAATATTTTATAAAATGTTTTCGGCATGAGTCCACTGAGTGCATCAAGTACTTAGCCCTGCATTTTTTTTTAAAATGTGCAGGTTGAGCGTGATGGGAGCGGTGGGTGTTGAGCAAGGTCGTTGAAGAAATCTAAGTGTCTAGAGTGTGTCATGTCTTCACACGTGGCATATTCCTTCTCTCAAATGCTTCCGCTGAGTAGTTGTCCTTCTTTTGAGTGCATGTATTGTTGAGATACTCTCATTTTATTCGAGCTATTCCCATTTGTTTCGAGCTATGGTCGATTTGTGTTGTTTTCCCCTTTCTTCCCCGCTTCTTTAATCCTCCCCTAGTCGCGATCAACCGTCTTTTTTATCCTTATAAAATGCGGGCGTGACAAACGGGTTTGTGGCATATCGACTACATTGCTGATATAATGTACGCCTGTATTATCATGCACAACATGATTGTCGAAGATGAAGGTGTACGACTGACTAGTTGGGCCAACGACGATAATGAAGCCGGTCCAAGCCACGGCATAGCCGCCCCCAACGTACGAAATGCGGTCCCGCACGATGAAGCCGGCCTCCTCCAAGCAAATGCCGACATGCGCCAAACGGATGCTCATATTCGACTCCAAAATGATTTAATTGAAGAGTTGTGGGGGCGGAGGATTGCACGGCGTTAGTTTTTTTTAATTATGTAATTTTTTAAAATGTACTTTTTTTAAATTTTAATTAAAATAATTAGATTTTCCCGTATCTGTGTCGTAAATTTAATTCCGTATTTTGTGTGATTGTCAATTATTTGTTTTATATAATTAGGGATGATGTGGCTAGGCTATTGCTGGGCTATTGCTGAGCTATTTGCTTGTCCTGATGATGTGGCAGGAGGATTTTTAGTGCTGATGATGTGGCAGGTGAAGTTTGTGGCTGTGCTATTGCTGGGCGAACGCCATTGCGGATGCCCTAACAGAAAATGTTGTGTGACCCTTATACTAAAATTTGTAGTTGGGGCCTAACTCATACGAGTCTATGGCCCATAAGTGATCCAAAAGGCCCAATGAAAGTATTTTAAAAATTATATTTTTGGTTAATCAATTAACCGAACAGTGAGTTGTTTGTTCGCGATTTTGAGTATATTTTTTATACCTTCCTACTCCATCTCTCTATCTTAATTGTTTTTTAGATGTCCAACTTATATGAATCAAATTGTATTTGGAGTATGATTTTAATCTTATTGTTAAAGTAAATTACAGAATCATCAGCGAAATGGCTAAGAGCATGCGCAGCGGTGGCGTCCGTCGCCACCGCCGTCCGCGCCGCTGGCACGGACGCCATCCGCCGCCGCTGCGCTCGCGCCGCTGGCACGGCGCTGCTCGATGTATCGAGCACGTCCGTGCCAGCGGACGCACACGTGGCGCGCTCCTATTCGTCAACGGCATAGCCGTTGTGTTTAAACATTTTTTATTTTTATTTTTTTAAAAAAATCGGTTTTTTATTAAAAAAATCGATAAAAAAATAAAAAAAAAATTCACTTCCCCAAAAAAATATATCAGTTTATAACCATTTTTTACACCTTTTTAATTTTTTTTCATTTTTTTTACCCCAAAAATACACACTTTCATCTATAAATACCCCCAATTTCACCCCAAAAATTCACATCAAACTACACAACTCTCATCATCATTCTCCAATATCCATTCTCATCTCCATTCTCTCATATCCATTTTCATCTTCATTCTCTCAACATCACTATGTCCGGCCAAGACGATAACCCTTCGGGCTCCCACGGTTGGAACCCCGAATGGTTCGGTTCACAACCGTTTCCTAGTCTGGAAACGGAATATTCGGCCCCTCCTCTCACCCAAGATTCGGGCGTTCCGGGTGGCTACCGGCCATACCCAATCGACGATCAAGGTGCCTCCGATGGGCGCTACGGGTGGACACCGGAGCCTAGGCCTCGCGCCCCTTCCCAAATGCCGACTCCTCCATCTCGCGCCGGTGTCCGCACACCGTACTCACCGGCGGAGATGGAAAGATTGTTCAAGGCGTACTTGGAAATCTCCGAAGATGCGGTGGTTGGAACGAACCAATCCGGCGATCACTTTTGGTGGCGCGTCTCTAGCCGGTACAATGCAAACCGGCCGCCGGGAACGATCGAGCGTAACGAGAGTATGGTGCGCAACTGCATCGGCCGAGCCAACGAAGAAATTGGCAAGTTCAACGGCTATTTCATCCAGGAGTCCCGGAATGCCGGGAGTGGCCGAAGCGAGGTCGACATCATCACCGCCGCGCTGAGCACCTACCAATCCATGAACGGTAAGTCGTTCAAATATCTTAACGTTTGGCAGGAGACGCGGACGCACCCGAAGTATAAGGGAGGCATAACATCCTCCTCTAGCGGCTCCTCCAAACGATCAAGGTCGGTAGCCCTATCCGACTCCGGCTCGGAAGAAGTGGCTAGCCAACTCGCCGGAGCTAACTTGGGTAGCCCCGACGCAGGACCGAGCGGTTCCCAACGCCGCCCCCAAGGAAAGAAGAAGGCGGCGGCCAACCGTCGTCGCGGCTCGACTCCCGAAGCCACTCCCGAAGCCGCTCCCGCTCCCTATGTGCCACCTCCACCCCCGAACAACTCGCTGTGGATGCTCTTAAGCCAACTCAATATGGCCGATAGGTCATCTATGACCCCCACGCAACTTGAAACACACGAGACCATGATAAAAGGTCTCCAAAAACAGTTGGGGTTGATCCCGCCGGATGCGTAGTCTTATTAGGAGTTTAATTATGTAATTTTTAATTTTTAGGATTTTAATTATGTATTTTTTAATTTTAAGGAGTTTAATTATGTAATTTTTAATTTTTAGGATTTTAATTATGTATTTTTTAATTTTATTTGTAATTTGTAATATTTATTGTGGTTTTTAAATGGATTTTAATATTATGGAAATGTTTTTGTTTAATTGAATTTTATATTAATTGTGCTCGTCCTTGCGGAAGAGCACAGTTGTGGGTGTTGTGCTCTTGCCAGAGAGCAGGCATGAATAGTACCGCCCGGGCCCACAACCGTGCCGCTGGCAAGAGCACGGTTGTGGATGCTCTAAAGCTTGAAGAGGAATAGAAGAAAGGAGTAAGTATGCTCGAAAAAAAAGAAAGATCAGAATATAAACAGTAATCGGTCATCAGAGATGATTTCCAAACGATCTTAAAAGATCAACATTGTCTCCATATTCGCAAGATCTTCGCGTGAGTACCTCTCATGCCTCAATTGGAGTCCTCGTGGGATCAATACCTGTTAAACTAATTTGTTGTTTTTTGCTTGCGGTTGAAGTGATTATAGGGGAACTAAACTTGTTTTAAGGGCATAATTTTATTACTCCATCCGTCCCATAAGAATATACACTTTTGGTTGGACACGAGTTTTAAAACCCAATTGATAAAGTAAGAGTTTCGGATTTTAATACACAATTGGTAGAAAAAAAAGTAATTAAAGTGTTGTTTGTGAAGAATGAGTCTCACCTCATGAGAGAAAAGAGTTTTTAAACTTAGAAAATACTGTATATTTTTATGGGACGAATAAAACGGAAAGAGTGTCTATTCTTATAGGACGGAGGAAATATTAATTAACTCATAAAATTGACAACATCCACTCAAATTTCGTGTTGAGAAAAATGCTTAGCTTTAAATGGAATGGATGGAATATAATAAGATGAACCATCACTTAAAATAAATGTTTTCATGCTAGGAGTTTTTCATTATTT
The DNA here is from genome assembly GCF_004379255.2 of Salvia splendens. Classification (NCBI taxonomy): domain Eukaryota; kingdom Viridiplantae; phylum Streptophyta; class Magnoliopsida; order Lamiales; family Lamiaceae; genus Salvia; species Salvia splendens. Next base: position 21,420,914 of record NC_056034.1, read on the forward strand.
AGATCCTTGGATTGGCTTGATGTGAAACTTCTAAGGTAAAAAAAGAAAAGAAAATCAGGAATAAAAATTTATCCCAACCTCTAATAATATTAATTAGTACTATCGTAACATTTAAAATTTATTATTCTCGAATTTAGCTAATGTAATAATATTTTCCCACTTTTACAATTTATCAATTAGTTATATAAATTTAGCTAATGTTATATGTTTTCCCAAATTTTACAAACGTAATATAGTTGGTTATTTTTTTAATTAAAATTAGATCAAATTTCATGATTTTTTTGGTCCATTAAGGTCATACATGCATAAAAATAAATGGAAAACAAAGTCTGTCGAAGCTTGAAGCGAGAACTGCCGTCTGTCTTTAAACCCTAACAAGACAATGGCTGCAAAACCCTCCTTATTCCATCTCTCTCTAACCCAACCTCTATCCATTGATTCTCCAAGGCCATCGCAAAATGGCGCCTCTAGCTGCTTCCAAGCAGATCCATTTGAATCCCAATCTCGTCAGGCTCTCATCCCCGTTTTCCTTCAAATCGGCCTTCTTCTGCTCCTCCGAAACCCCCATCCTAAATGTGGAGAATCCTATCCCAAATGAACAACTCCCCATCTCCGCAGATCCAATTTCATCACCAGAAGCGATGGTCCCCGCATCGCCTTTCCGAGAACTCAGGCGCCCTAAGAACCCGGAAAATATAGAGGATACTATTTGCAGAATGATGGATAATCGACCCTGGACGACCCGCCTCCAGAACTCAATCCGGCAGCTGGTGCCGAGCTTCGACCACGAGCTCGTTTACAATGTGTTGCACGGCGCCAAGAACTCGGGCCACGCGCTTCAGTTTTTCAGGTGGGTCGAGAGATCGAATCTTATTCAGCACGATAGGGAGGGCCATCTCAAGATGATTGAAATTCTCGGGAGGTCTTCGAAGCTCAATCACGCTAGATGCATTCTTCTGGATATGCCCAAAAAAGGTTTGAATTGGGATGAGGATTTGTGGGTTGTGATGATTGATAGCTATGGGAAGGCGGGTATAGTTCAGGAGAGTGTGAAGTTGTTTCAGAAAATGGAGGAATTAGGAGTGGATCGCACTGTTAAGAGCTATGACGTTCTGTTTAAAGTGATTATGCGTAGGGGGAGGTATATGATGGCGAAGAGGTATTACAATAAGATGTTGAGTAAGGGGATTGAGCCAACTAGGCATACTTTCAACGTTTTGATTTGGGGATTTTTTCTTTCGGGGAAGGTGGAGACTGCGAATAGGTTCTTTGAGGATATGAAGGCGCGTGAGATTATGCCGGATGCGGTCACGTATAACACAATGATTAATGGGTATAATCGAGTTGGGAAAACCGAGGAGGCAGAGGCGTATTTTGTGGAGATGAAAGGTAGGAACATTGAGCCTACTGTGATTACGCATACGACTTTGATCAAAGGGTATGTTGCGGTGGAGAGAGTGGATGATGCATTGAGGTTGGTGGAGGAGATGAGGGGATATGGGATTAAGCCAAATGCTGTCACCTATTCAACCTTGTTGCCGGGCCTGTGTGATGCAGAGAAGATGTCTGAGGCTCGGGCTGTGTTGAGGGAGATGGTGGAGAAGCACATTCCACCTAAGGATAACTCGATTTTCATGAAACTGATGCTTGGCCAATGCAAGGTGGGTGATTTGGATGCTGCAGTTGATGTGTTGAAGGCGATGATCAAGCTGAGTATTCCAACGGAAGCAGGACATTACGGTGTTCTCATTGAAAATTGCTGCAAGGCTGGTCAATATGATAGAGGTGTGAAGTTGCTGGACAAGCTCATTGAGAAGGATATCATATTAAGGCCTCAGAGTACTTTGCATATGGAACCGAGTGCTTACAATCCGATGGTTGAGTATCTTTGCAGCAATGGCCAGACTGCCAAGGCTGAAGCCCTTGTGCGGCAGTTGATGAAATTGGGTGTCCAAGATCCCATTGCCCTGAATGCCCTTATCTGTGGGCATTCAAAAGAAGGGACACCTGATTCTGCATCTGAGCTTCTCAAAATCATGCTTAGGAGGAAGGTTGCTTCGGAGAAAAGTGCTTTTGATTCGCTTGTGGAAAGTTACTTGGCAAAGAAGGATCCTGGAGAGGCGAAGGTCGTACTGGATAGCATGATCGAGAATGGTCATTCTCCAGACTCCTCGCTGTATCGGTCGTTGATGGACGCGTTGTTTGAAGATGGACGGGTGCAGACTGCGAGCAGGGTGATGAAGACGATGCTGGAGAAGGGGGTGACTGATCATAAAGATTTGATTTTTAAGATATTGGAAGCTTTGCTCATGAGGGGGCACGTTGAGGAAGCCCTCGGGCGAATCGAGCTGCTGATGCAGAGTGGCATCGCGCCTGACTTTGACAGCCTGTTATCCCTTCTGTGTGAGAAGGGGAAAACGATTGCTGCTTTGAAGTTGCTGGATTATGGTATGGACAGAGACTACAGCATTGATCTATCAAGCTGCGAGAAGGTTATAGACACTCTTCTTGCTGCTGGGAAGACTCTCAATGCGTATTCAATACTATGCAAGATTATGGAGAAGGGAGGGGTTACTGATTGGAGCAGCTGCAAAGACTTCAATCTGATTTGGATGATTGTAGTAGATCTGGATGTATGTCTGTACAAACTTGGATAAGGGTTTTTGTTTATCAATATTTCTTGATTCCATGACGTTTATCTGTATATTTCTTGATTCTCTTGTGGGATTTAGTTCTTGCACTTGAGATGTGTAGCTCTTTGGCTGTTTTGCTTTATTTGTTGTTTATTTTGGCAGCATTTTTGAGTTATTTACCAGAGAGATGGAAACTTGATGCTATGGAATAAATCAATAGAAGTTGTTTGTATCAACAAGAATTCTGGCTTTCTTGTTTGGACAGGTGACTGATTTTGAAGTTTGAATGCTGACCAATTTCAATTTCTATTATTTTATTTAAGGTTTATTTGCTTGTAAATACGGAACTTTCAATATTTTCTGATTTTTTTACCTCAAAAACGAATACATGGACTTTGGTTTTTTCTAATTCTTTTCCAAACTAATAAATCAAAACTAGTGACATATTAGAATCTACTCCTTTGTAATCAAAACAGCATTGTTTTGATTTATTAAAATTTTAAAATTAAAACATGTAATCATCCTCTTTCTCACCTATTGGCATGATTAGCTATTGTATCAAGCACTGCAGTTTGTTTTGGATTGATACTAGAAAATGCAATAATGATTTACGCTTGCTGAGGCTTGTACATGAGAGCAGTTTCTGATTGGCAAGTGCAAACTATGTGAATTCTGAATGCAAATGAAGGAAACTATACCCACCAAGACACCAACGACCGGCAGCAGCAGAAGACGGAAATGAGAAAGACAAATAGATGAAGAATATAAAGTTTACCAAAAGTTTGTGAGAAATACCATAATTTGACCAAAGTTAATAGTTTCAGGGACCGACACGGCTTGTTGGAGAGAGCAGCATCGTCCCTTGTCGGAGAGAGCAACAGCATCGCCGGCGTGGGGAGAGATTGAGACTTGAGAGGGAGAAGCGCGATTCTTTGAAAAGGATAATGCTCAATGAGAATGTCTCTAAGTGTAGATTAAAATTAAATATGTCAGCAACTTCATAACATCGAAATTATGTCATCTTATGAACATTCAATTGTGTCAGCAATTTGCTAAAAGGATTTAATTCATAGGTTGGATTGATAGTTCTATGACATTGCATCCATTCACGCACATATTAGAATGCATGTATAGATTAAAAAACAACTCAAACAAAATTATTGAACTCCATATATCGGTAGTTTAAATGAGAGGTAGAAATTTTACTTTTTAGTTTTTATAATTTTATGAAATTAAAATGAGTATATAGAAAATTAAAATTAGTCTCTAACTTAAACTGTTCTTCCATTTTCGGTTAGAATCAAGAACTGTCATGAACCCTAAATCCACTAATCGAAACTGAACTTTAAGGTTCGTATCCCCATCCCTAGATTTTTAATTTAGAAAAAGAATTAAAAAATTTAAAGTTGATGTAATTTGAAAAAATAGAAAATATGAAAAAATAAATAAACTTTTATTTTAATCAAACTTATAACAAAGTCGAGCTAAAATAGAGGAATGACAATGCGTATAAACGGTCAAAAACACCAGAACCTTATCTAGAACTATACACTCTGTTTTAAACTCTAGATATTTTTCGAAACTTTATTACATAGCTTAAAAAAAATTAAATACTAGCACGTTGCAAGTCTAGTTGATGTAAATCGGTTAATATACAGAGGGCCGGCAAGTTGCATCAAGGTTGATATATAAAGCAGAGCAAAGCGAGTGTGTTTGCAGTTGTTAAGAGGAGAAGCAAAAACCTTATCTCTACACACTAGCAATGGCCGCTTCTACCCATTTCTTATCCTTAACCCCACGCACCCTCTACCTACACCAGCACCACTCCTCCGCTCCTTCTCTCTTCACGCCCTCTTCCATCAAAACCCTCCCCAAACTCCTTCTTGCCGTCACCACCCGCGCTTCCATTTTTGCGCGGAACGTGGCTCTCTCGGAGGAGGGAACCCCCTACTTGGGCGGCGCTGAGGCTGAGGTGGAGGACACTCCGGATTTGAAGCTCTTTGTGGGGAATTTGCCCTTTAGTGTTGACAGTGCTGCGCTTGCCGACTTGTTTCAACAAGCTGGAGGTGTGGAGGAGGTTGAGGTCTGTTTCTCTCATTTTCTTTTTCTATTTTTATTAATTATCACATCCAATAATACTAATTTTACCTCAAACATTTTTTTTACTTTTTCAAATCTATTAAACACTAATCCTACAATATTTTATAATCAATTTCAAATTTTTGCTTCAATAAACAGAAATCATATATGCAAAAGATAGTAGGATTTTTACTGAAAAATCAAAGTCCGTCAATGTGGGTTTTAGCGTAGAGGAGATTCTTTACTCGATTTTGGGTTTGCAAGTCTTCAGATTTCGGACTCAAATTCTAAACTTGTTACCTTTTGTATTTTAGTTATAGTTTCCTGGTTAGAGGGGGTGGTAGTATTAATTAATAGTATCAAGAGAATAATGAAACTATTGTAATTTGTTAACTTGAATTGGGAGGTTTTTCAGGTCATCTATGACAAGGCTACGGGAAGAAGTCGGGGTTTTGCCTTCGTGGTGATGTCTTCGGTTGAGGAAGCTGAAGCTGCTGTTGAACAATTCAATGGATACGTAAGTTTTATGGCCACTTCTACATTCGATTGTTCACATTGTTTTGTTGTTGGTTTGTTCTCATTATCTCTTGCTCGTGTACATACAAACCCTTGGTTTTCTTCATTCTTTCTGATTCTCCTTCAGGAAGTTGAGGGCAGAGCTTTGCGTGTAAACTCTGGACCACCACCACCTAAAAGGGAAAGCTCCTTTGGAGGATCCAGGGGACGGGATCGGGAACGATCAAGCTATGGAAACTCTTCATTCGGAGGACCCAGGGAGGGCCGTGAACGATTTGGTAATACCAACAAGATTTATGTGGGTAACCTTTCATGGGATGTGGACAACCTTGCTCTTGAGTCTGTGTTTAGCGAGCACGGAGATGTTCAGGAGGCTAGGGTGGTTTATGATAGAGATAGTGGTAGATCCAGGGGTTTCGGGTTTGTTACCTACAGCTCGGCCGAAGAGGTCAACAGAGCTGTTGAGTCATTGGATGGCACAGTAAGTATATCCTAGTCTTAAACTTAATAGAGTTTAATGACTTTATGGTTGAGTTTTTGTGCATTCCCTACTATAATTGAGGCTTGAAAAATTCAAAATTTGCTCTTGGCAGGAGCTGGAGGGTCGACCTATTCGAGTTAGTCCTGCTGAAGACCGTCGTTAAAATTTAAAACATAAACAGTTTTGATCCCGCGAACTATCGATCATGGTATTACTTCTTACCTAGTCTTACATTTTTAACCATGTCATGTTTAAATGTGCCTCTAAATCTTTGCATCATAGCTTTAGTCATAGTTATCTTGTATGTAAAGCAGAGTGTCGCACATGCTGTTTCGTGAAGTTGATATGAAGTGGAACTACACACTCAAGTTGCAACCAAGTATTCAGCTTCTGCATTGTTGCAACTAGTGTCTGCAATCGCCTGCGTGATTCATAATATGTAATCCACTAGTTATTTTGTTTGAACAATGAGCGCTTGTTGGCACTTGGCATTTTGGTTGGAATGAAATTGTAATCTCATTTGTTTAGCTTTCTTGTTCTATTATGTTATTCAACTCCAACTCCTAATCGTTATTCACCTTCGATATGAAGCTTATTAAACCTTTGAAAACATCAAGTGATTTGACAAAAGAGCTGTCCTTTTTGTGCTTTCACTTTGGTTTAGATTGAAACAAAGATGAGGCCTCCATTACTCAAAGCACAAACGGATGTATACTATTACTGCGTTCTCTGTTTGGTTTAGATCGAAACGTAATCTCTCAATATTAACGCTAATCGTAGGAACAGTAACCGAGTAACTGAAGCAGAGGCTCTGTAGATGGTAATAATGCTACGGTGAGATTCAGCGAGGAAAGGAATTGCAGGAATGATATAGCATTTACTTGGTGGCTGCTAATTAAAACATAGGATTCCTTGTCTTGTTTGTATATGTTAAATTGCATAACTCAGATATTCTGGCTCTTGGTGTGTATTTGAGATGGTCAGCTGAAATGCCAATGATTCGATACAAGAGAATCAACAACATTTTGTCATGTTTTGGAACTCAGTCTCAATCTCCTTTCTTGAATGCTTGATTTTGTTTTACTTGTTATATTCTCTTTCATTATATATATATGCACTAGATGCTATATCTATATGAGATTATATTTGGAAGCTGTCAGTGAAACTTAAACGAGAGCATATTTGATTCGTACTTCGCTTCAACAATCATGGGCAGCTCGGGTGCGAAATCTCTAAGGTATTCTAAATCTTGTTTTAGTGTGCAGTATGATTAGTTTCAAAAGATGAATATTGTTTAGATTTCAGGACGACATTGAAACCGGGCCCAGCAAGTACAATGGTGAGATGCATTGCAGCAAGAAGAAGCTTTCGAGAGTATTCTCCGAGGACTACCAAATAGTGCAAAAGAAGATATTTGATCCACGAGGAACTTTTCTAAGCGCGTGGAATAAATATTTTCTAATCGCATGTCTCATTTCCCTGTTTGTGGACCCTCTCTTCTTCTACTTGCCCAATGTCGCGGAAGAAGCCTGCATGCAAGCATCCATCCCCCTCGAGATAGCCCTCACACTCACTCGTTGCATCCTCGATGCATCTTATGTCACTCACATTTTTGTCCGGTTTAGAACGGCCTTCACTGCCCCTTCCTCTCGCATATTTGGGAGGGGAGAGCTGGTTATCAACTCCTCAAAGATCGCTTCTAGATATCTTCGTAAAGACTTTTGGTTTGATTTATTAGCCGCTCTGCCTCTTCCACAGGTAGTAATATTTGATTAATTCTCCTCAAAAAACTATACTAACATGTGATAACCTATTGGTGTTCCTAGTTGTTGATATGGGTCGTGATCCCATTCCTGAGAGGCTCAAATGTGATCGGTGCAAAACATGGGCTCCGCGTGACAATCATAGTTCAATTTGTGTTGAGGCTATATCTTGTTTTCCCGCTGTCGTCTAAGATCATCACGACTGCTGGTGTGGTGGTGGAAGCAGCATGGGCGGGTGCAGCTTTCAATCTCATGCTCTTTATGCTGGCAAGCCATGTAAGTTTTGTACTACTCCACTAGCTTAGAGAAGAAGAGAGTGTTGAATATAGAGTTTGATGATTGTTGGATTTATTGCAGGTGATCGGTTCCCTTTGGTACCTGTTGTCGATCGAGAGGCAAGAAATGTGTTGGAAGAGCGTCTGCGATGCTCAACCAAAGTGTCACTACTTGTATTTCGACTGCAAAACAGCCGGTGATCCTGAGAGAAGATGGTGGTTTGCATCCAGCAATATTACTGTAATGTGCGGCGCAGGCACCCAATTTTATGACTTTGGGATCTATGGCGACGCGCTGCTTCATCGAGTTGCCAAGTCGAGCTTCCCTACCAAATACTCCTACTGTTTTTGGTGGGGACTAAGAAATCTAAGGTATGCTCTTGTTAAGGCTCCTTTTCCTTAACTGAACCCGACGATGCCTATCGTCGTCCTCTCACGTCCGGCGCCCTTCTCGGAGGGTCGGCGGAGTCTCCCGAAAGCGGCTGTGCGCGAGTCCTCTCGTCGGGCAGCACGTTTCTAGGTTTTCTTGATTGTTAAGCAACGGAAAGTAGGGCAAAAATATTCTTGTTATTCATGTGTTGTGACATAACAGCCCTATTTATAATCTATGGACCCTAGGTTTGGTTCGACCTAATCCTAGTCATCGGGAAAGAACCAACAAGAAAACCCGACGGAGCTTATAATTACGCTCGACTCAATTGTCAAAATAAATAATAAAATATGCCAAAAATAAATACTAAAGTCGACCATTGCCAAAAATAAAAAGAACAAAAATATGGGAAGAGACTATCGGGCCACGAAGTTGCCGAATCGGCTCGGAGGCTTCACGTTCCTTGCCGGCCTTGACTTCGCAATGGATACTTCCTCTCTCGCTACACTCCGCTCCACGACCGGCTCTTGCTGAGGCTGTAGGTCCGCCGGGGTCGTCCCCTGTTCCGCCCTCTGCTGTTCCGCCGGAGTCGTCCCCTGCTCCATGCTCGGCTCCCGCCGAGGCTGCGGCTCTGTTGGGATTGTATCAACCCCCCCCCTCCATAGCCACGTCCTTGTCCTCAAGGAGGATATTCGGAAACATCTGTCGGATCGTATCCAAAGGCTCCCACGTAGGCGATTCTGTCCCATCCGACCACCGAACTAACGCATGTTCCCTTGGCTGATCCCCGGTCCACAGCATCCTCTTCTCCAAGACCCGCACAGGGTACACCACTGGTCGCTCACCGAAGAACTCCGTCGGCAAATCCCCCACACTACTCGCCGCGTCGCCCTCCACAAAAGGCCGTAGGAGACTAACGTGGAAGACGTTATGGATCCTGCTCCCCTCCGGAAGCTGTAGCCGGTAGGCGACCTGCCCTATCCGCCCAATCACCTTAAACGGACCATAATACCGCCTAGCCAATTTTGCCGACAACGGACGTGCGACGGAATGCTGTCGATATGGCTGAAGTTTGAGCAACACTTTATCCCCTACCGCAAACTCCAGGTTGCGCCGATGCCTGTTCGCCGAGTCACGCATCCGCTGCTGTGCGCGGGCCAAGTTCGCGCGAAGCTGCACCAACAACTGACTCCGCTGGCGTATCAAATCCGCTACTGCCGGTGGCGTCGCGGCCGATGGAGGCGCAAACACCAAGCTCGGCGGGTCTCTCCCATATAGCGCCTTAAAAGGTGACATGCCCAGACCCGCATGATAGAAGCAATTAAGGGCCAGCTCCGCCCACGGCAAGAAGTTCGTCCACTTCGACGGTCGGTCACCCGCGAAGGCGCGCAAATATTGCTCGAGCCCCCTATTCCTCACCTCTGTCTGGCCATCCGATTGAGGATGGTATGCCGTTGAAAAGTTCAACTTTGTCCCACTTAGACGCATAATTTCCTCCCAAATCTTATTTAGGAATACCGAATCGCGATCTGAAACCAACGTCTTGGGAAAACCATGGTGTCGGACCACCGTATTCACAAACAAATGTGCCACCCGTAGAGCATCAAACCGCGTCGGTAAGGCTGCAAAGTGGGCGTACTTGGACAGACGATCCACGACGACCATGATGGCCGTGTATCCCCGCGAGGGTGGTAGGCCCGTAATGAAATCCATCGATACATCCTCCCAAACCTGAGAAGGAATCGGTAGAGGTTGTAGCAAACCCGCCGGTTTTTTAGTAGAATATTTTGTGGTCTGGCATACCACACATGCTTCGACGAAACGGCGAATCTCTTTCTTCATATTTGGCCAGTAGAACTCGGCCGTCACTCTCCGAAGCGTTCGTTCAAAGCCCGGATGTCCCGCCGACTGAGAACAGTGATATTCAGTCAGTATCGGTGTGCGAGCGGATGATCGGGACCCCACAAATATGCGCCTCTTGTAGTAGACTAACCCGTCTACGTACGATAGCTGAGGCTGGGCACGACCCTCCGTGATGTCCTTGGTCAATTCCCGCATTACTGGGGACGAGGCCGTCTCGCGCCGCAATAGGTCGATCAGATGTGGAACTGGGCAGGCGGCTGCTGCCAGCAGAACTCCGTCCGCCTGCTCATCGTCGAAGTCCCCCCCCCCCCGCTGCATTGACCGGAGGCTCACCCTCGGTCGTCTCTGCGCGGCGTGACAACGCGTCAGCCGCGCGGTTGGTCGACCCCTTTTTGTATTCGATCGTGAACTTGTACCCCATTAATTTCCTCACATAAAGCTGTTGATCTGGGGTCTGAACGATTTGTTGTAACAATTCTTTCAAGCTCTTTTGATCGCTTCTAATCATGAATTCCCGGCCCAAGAGATATTGTCGCCATTTTTGTACTGCCTCTACAATGGCGTACAATTCCTTGTGATATGTCGACGCCACCCGACGTCGGGGTCCCAATTTCTTGCTGAAGTAGGCTATAGGATGGCCATCTTGCAACAATACTGCCCCGATGCCTAGATCCGATGCGTCGGTCTCTATACAAAATTGGCGTTCGAAGTCGGGTAGACGTAGAACCGGGGCCGACGTCATCGCCGTCTTCAAGTCCATAAAACTCTCCTCCGCCTCCGGAGACCAACGGAAGGAATCCTTCTTGAGTAGCTCGGTCAACGGAGCCGCAATCATCGCATACCCCGCAATAAAGCGACGGTAGTACCCTGTCAGCCCCAAAAAACCCCTAAGCTCCTTGACTGACTTGGGTGTAGGCCACGCCGTCATTGCGGAAATCTTGCCTGGATCGGCCTTTAAAAGGCCTTCGCTGATCAGATGCCCTAGATATTCCACCGTGGTGTTGCAAAACGAGCACTTCGATAGTTTTACGAAGAAGTCGTTCTTCTTAAGCACGGTGAGTACCTCGGCCAGGTGCTGCCCGTGCGCCTCCTCCGACGGGCTGTAAACTAAAATGTCATCGAAGAAGACGATAACAAATTTCCGGAGCATTGGTTGAAAAATCGTGTTCATCGCTGCCTGAAACGTTGATGGTGCATTTGTGAGGCCGAACGGCATGACCAAAAACTCAAAGTGGCCATCATGGGTGCGGAAAGCCGTCTTGAAAATGTCCGTGTCATGCATTCTGATTTGGTGGTATCCCGAACGCAGATCCAATTTAGTGAAAACCCGAGCCTTGCCCAGCTCGTCAAAGAGTTCATCTGCCGTTGGGATCGGAAAATGATCAGGGATTGTGGCGCTATTCAAAGCCCGGTAATCGATGCAAAAACGGAACGTCCCATCCTTCTTCCTGATAAGAAGTACTGGAGACGAGAACGGGCTGTTGCTTCGTTGAATGATGCCCTGTTCAAGCATGTCTTTCACCTGCCGCCCAATCTCATTCTTCTGAAAGTAAGGATAGCGATAAGGCCGTACGTTGATGGGTCGCGTACCCGGCAACAGATGGACTCGGTGGTCGAAAGGACGTTTGGGGGGCATCCCCATCGGCAAGCTGAAAACCGTCCTGAATTTTGTCAATACCTCCACTATACCCGACGGTAGGCCCGGCGGAAAATCCTCGCTCGATGCGGCCCCGCCGTGAACGGCTTCTGGGTCTAGTAACAACAGTTCGAAGACGTCGTGCCCCAGACGCGGCGGCACCAACGAAGCCATCAGATGGAGATTAACGCGGCGGGGAGGGGGCAATATACCCTTCAGCACGACCTGGCGATTCCCCTGAGAGAAAGTAAGCTTCTTATCTGCGAAGTCTGCAGTGATTGGTCCCAAGGACTCGAGCCAGTCCATCCCTAATATCACGTCCGGTCCATGCACCGGCAAAATGTGTAGATCTACCAAGAATGTGGTTCCTTGTATGTCCAATTTTGTCTGCTTTGAGATGTGCGTGCAAAGCAGTGCCTCGCCATTCCCGACAATCACCCTAAACGGCCGAATAGGGTCGATCGCTAGGTGCAATCCCTCCGCGATCTGTGGGTGGAGAAAATCCCGATCACTCCCCGTATCAATCAAAATACTCACTTCCCGGTCCTGGATGGTCCCCATCACATTCAAGGGGCGCGACCGTCGGCCGCCATTCATCGTGTGGACATGCGCTACCTCTGTATCCTCTAAGTCCTCAGTCGGGATGTTCTCTAGGTCCTCGTCCTCCCCATCGATCGGATCATCGGCGTAACAGAGTAGTCGCTGCTTGCAAACGTGCCCCACGACCCACTTATCCGGGCAGAAGTAGCAGAGGCCCAGCTTTGCCCGTTCTGCTTTTTCAGCCTGGGACACCCGGATTTGAGGGGGACGAGCGTGGATGGGAGCTCGGCCCTGAGCCGCCTGCTGAGGCTGACCTACGGGGGTCTGGGCCGAAGATTGGGCGGGGTTCGGGGCCGTCGGATTGCGACCATCCCGAGGTTGCCACGGGCGACGAGCAGTCAGCTGTGGCTGTTGTCGATCGGGGTGCGAGTCCGCCAGTTCCAAGGTTAGGGCCATCGCCGCGGCTAGGGACGGCGGGCGATGTAGGCGCAACCTTTCCTGCATATCCGGCTTCAAACCGGCCACGAACAGCGTGAAGAGCTGTTTCTCCGGAACGCCCTGAATCCGGTTAAGGTACCTCTCAAACGTGTCATGATACTCGAGCACCGTTCCGGTCTGTGTCAACTTCGCAATTAGACCGAAGTAGTCTTGAAAGCTTTGTCTATCAAAACGATGGCGCACATCATCCAAGAACTCCTGCCACGTGACAAATTTATTGTTCGCGCAATAGTTAAAAACCCATTCCGACGCCGGTGGGTCGAACAACATTACGGCGTAGTGTAAGCGTTGTGCGTCCGGGATCATCAGATGATTAAAATAAAACTGGACCCGGGACACCCAATTGGTAGCGTCCGAGCCATCGAATCGTGGTGCAGCCATCTTGACCCTCTCGGACCGGTCGAACGGTGATTCGCGCGATGTGAACCGTTGGGGGGGGTCCCAACAGGACGGCGGGCGATCAAACGCTTGATTGAACCCGGTATGTCGCGAATGGCCTGAATCGACCCCCGCTGGTTCCCAGCCACCCGGCGCGCGGCGCGGCCTGAGCCCACTGTCCCATGGTCTCTTGCCTCTTACGTCAATCTCCTCGTACTCCTCCCAATCGCCCTGGCGCGACGGGGGTTCTACCTCGCGTGCGGAAGGCGCCTCCAGATTTTCAAATCGCCGATCCGTCTCATCCCTCCACACATCCAATTTGTCGAACCGATCCAACAGCCGGTCCAACTTATTATTAACAGGGTCCCCATGCTGGACGTCTTCCCCCTGTCTCGGCTCCACGTCCAAATCGTCAAACGGCTGATGAGTAAACCCTCCAGCCTCGCGACGGTTCACCGGTTGGCCACGGCGAGATGAACTCCACCCCGGTCTACCGTAGTTGTTGTATCGTCGCATAGAGTTCAACTGAAAGCACCAGATGTTAAGGCTCCTTTTCCTTAACTGAACCCGACGATGCCTATCGTCGTCCTCTCACGTCCGGCACCCTTCTCGGAGGGTCGGCGGAGTCTCCCGAAAGCGGCTGTGCGCGAGTCCTCTCGTCGGGCAGCACGTTTCTAGGTTTTCTTGATTGTTAAGCAACGGAAAGTAGGGCAAAAATATTCTTGTTATTCATGTGTTGTGACATAACAGCCCTATTTATAATCTATGGACCCTAGGTTTGGTTCGACCTAATCCTAGTCATCGGGAAAGAACCAACAAGAAAACCCGACGGAGCTTATAATTACGCTCGACTCAATTGTCAAAATAAATAATAAAATATGCCAAAAATAAATACTAAAGTCGACCATTGCCAAAAATAAAAAGAACAAAAATATGGGAAGAGACTATCGGGCCACGAAGTTGCCGAATCGGCTCGGAGGCTTCACGTTCCTTGCCGGCCTTGACTTCGCAATGGATACTTCCTCTCTCGCTACACTCCGCTCCACGACCGGCTCTTGCTGAGGCTGTAGGTCCGCCGGGGTCGTCCCTTGTTCCGCCCTCTGCTGTTCCGCCGGAGTCGTCCCCTGCTCCATGCTCGGCTCCCGCCGAGGCTGCGGCTCTGCTGGGATTGTATCAGCTCTCCTATTTCATTTATCAATCAATGAAACCTCAAACTTATCCTGGATTTGATAACATACTTGTATATGTCCCAGCTCTCTTGGACAGAATCTACTTACAACTAGTTATATAGGAGAGATAAATTTTGCCATAGCCATTGCCATTCTTGGATTGGTGCTCTTTGCATTGCTCATAGGCAATATGCAAGTAAGTTGATTCACTTGTATTAATCTTATTGTATGATCACTAAGTACTTATTGAACAACAGGCATATCTCCAATCTTCAACTGCGCGATTGGAAGAGTGGAGGGTTAGACGGATCGACACAGAGAAATGGATGCATCATAGGCAACTCCCTCACGAGATGAAGCAGAGGGTGCGCAGTTATGATCTGTATCGATGGGTTACGACCCGAGGTGTCGACGAGGAAGCTATTCTCAAAGGTCTGCCTCCTGATCTCCGCCGTGACATCAAACACCATCTCTGCCTCGACCTTGTTCGCCGAGTCAGTTTTCCTTCCTATCTATTTTCTTAGTAAGTGATATCGTTTTCTGTCCTGCTTTATTTCGTAACGAATGAACAGGTTGCCCTGTTCGAGGAGGTGGACGAGCTGAGCCTGGACGCGATATGCGAGAGGCTCAAGCCCATTCTGTGCACCCCCGGGACCTGCCTGGTCCGGGAGGGGGACCCTGTGGTGGAAATGCTCTTCATCCTCCGCGGGCGCCTTGACTCCTACACGACCAACGGTGGCAGGACAGGTTTTTTCAACTCTTGTCAATTGGGATCGGGAGAGTTTTGCGGGGAGGAGCTGCTGAGCTGGGGCCTGTGCAGGCGGCCGAACGTCCTCCTCCCAACGTCAACACGGACGGTGAGGGCCATGACGGAGGTGGAGGCATTCGCGCTGGGGGCGGACGACGTCAAGTTCGTAACGTCTCAGTTCAGGAAGCTGCACAACAAGCAGCTGAGGCATAAGTTCAGGTTCCACTCGCAGCAGTGGAGGACGTGGGGCGCGTGCTTCATCCAGGCGGCCTGGTTTAGGTATAAGAGGAGGAAGGAGGCCGCGGTGTTCAAGGCCAGGGAGAGCTCGTTGCTGCCCGAATTCGCGGTTTATGCTTCATCCGTTCGGAGCTTGAGGAACGCCTCGCAGATGGAGATCATTACTGCCTTGATGGACAAGCCTGCTGACCCTGATTTTTCCAATGATGATGCTCAAACACAAACTTAGATCAACAAATTACATGCAAATATTCATGTTCAAACTCAAAATGGCTAGGGAAGATAGTGTCACATTAGTATTCACATATCAAATGAAAATTGCAATGAATCAGATTATTAACATGCTAGATTGAGCCATATTTTCCCCCATCTACTTATTTTCCATGATTAGTTCATAACTAATTTACATTAGAAATGGAAAAACTATTGCATAAGAAATGGCAAAACTTAATGGAAGTTGTTGCGATATTAATCCACCATTCACTCGTAGATATTCTGCAATTTTTTCTCTGAAGGCAAATTGAACATGAAGTCATAAACACTACATACTGTGCAAAATAATGAGATAGAGTTTGGTAGCAATTATATTTAAGAAGTTGTATAATGTTAATTTGACCATTTAGAGACTGGATCTGTATTGATTACTTGATTGATTAATGATTATTAAGGAGGTTAGAATGAGGGTTAAGTAAGTCCCCACCCACAAATTCCACTCATTAACTTTATCAGTGGTTGTTTTTTTTAAGTGATAATCATATTTGTCTTTGTAGTTTGGTCTTAATCAAGTTCAAACTTCTAAGTTGTTTAATATATATTGATCTTAATCATTTTATCAATAACTTTTGACTTGAAACACATGATTTTTCCTGCCATGTTATGCTTTATATATTCTCTTTTTGGTCATTTTGAAGATGTTATGCTAATTTATTTTTGTTTTTTGCGTGATGATGTTGATATTTGGGTTAAAATAACGGAAGGTCTGTATCATTTTTAGAAATAACTTATAAACGGTTCCTTAACTATTTACGTATGTTTTAAAATTTGGGTCCTTGTTTTGTTAAGTTATAGTGGGGCTTCATTCCTTTAGTTTAGCTTTATTGACTCCTTAAAATTTTACACAACCTTCTAGCTTTATATTAACTGTGGTATGTGAATGGTCAAGGTCAACCAAATGAAAAGCTGAAGGCCACAATGAAAGCAAAGTTAAAAGTTTACATATCCAAATGAAAATTTAAAGATCTATTACGTATACACAAAATAAGGTACATTATTCTTGAGCATTAGCAATGGGGCACCCTAAGGTGCGCCCTATGCACCGCCAACGTCATCATTTTTATCCTCCTATCCTCCCACCTGCAGTGGGAGCCATAAGTGACGCCCTATATGTTTTACTATTATTTGGTTAATTAATTTAAATATTTTCAAATATATAATACAAACTAATTAAAAACACAACGAGTAGTTAAAAACCGGCGAAGACTGCATTGATTAACAAAAGTTACACGATTCAAGTTGCCTAATCTACGCAATTCTCAACTCCCGGCGCAGCTCATCAATCAAGCCCTGGAGGTATTCGGCTTTGGCAGGGTCTGTACACTTCTCAAAGGCCTTGTGAGTCTGCAACAACGTCCGCGCCATCGAGGCTCTTGCCAACCCCACATACGCGGCGGCCTTCGGGCTCGGGGTCGGGGTTGGGACCGGGAGTGGCGATGGGGTGGCGGCGGTCGAGGATGATGTCGCCGTCGCCTTCCCCTTGTTCTTCGCAGCCTTGACGCCTATGGGACGCCGGGAGGACATCGGTGTGCCGGAACTCTCCTCCTTCGTGTACGTCCGGTTGGGGTCCACCGGACGAGTTCCGCTTTCGCTGCTCGTGTAACCACCCACGGCGGTGGTCTTCGTCCTCTTTGTCGCACCGGTGTGCAGAATCCCGCCTTGGAACTTCTGCTTGTCCCTCAAGAGCGCCCAGATGCCCAAATGCTTGAAGTCGCCGTACAGGGACTGGTACGACAACAGCGCTCTATCGCGCACGTCGCTCAAGCTCTCGCCGCCCCCTGCTCCCTCGCGCACTTCTCGTACTCCAACGCGAACAGGTTGACTTTCTTCTTCACCTGATCCGAGTGCTTGCGGAGCTGCTCCCGTTGGCGCTTGTACGCACTCGGCGGCTTCGCCTCATTGTAGCGCTCGGCGATGCGCTCCCAGTACGCGAGCTGCTTCTGGTTGTTGGCGAATATCGGGTCCTCCGATATATCCACCCAACACCTTGCCAAGACGAGGGTTTCATCCGGCTGGAAGTTCGTACGGCCGAGGGCGTACTCTTCATTCATTGCCGGAGGTGGCAACTTGTTCGCGCGGTGCTGGATCCGCTTCTTTTTGGCTGGGGCGGCGGGCGGCTGGAGGGGCCGGCTGGTCGGTTTGGAGACGGCTCCATGTCAGACAAACCATACGAATCCATACTGAATTCGGGATCGTACTGCGTGTTGGCGTCGAACGGCCGATATTCGTCGGATTCTGTACTCGGCCAACGCGCATCACCACTAAACATCAGACTATTGAGACTTGAATCCATTTCTTGGTAAATGTGAGTTTCGAGAGTTGAATCGTGAAATGAAATGTTACAAATGAAGCCGGGGTATGGGGTATTTATACAAATTTTTCGAATTTAGCATTTAAAAAAAATAAAAAACGCGTGCCATCGTCCGTGACCATCGTCCGCGGAGCCCACAATGGTGCCCGATGGCGCGGACGATAGGCCATCGTCCGCGCTTCTTTCACGCCCGAAGCTTAGGGCGTGGGCGTAGGGCGTGCCATCGGGCGGGCACCCACAATGGAGCCATCGGGCGCGCCCGAGGACGATGGCACGCATCGGGCGTGCCGATGTTCTTATGGAATTTATCCATAAATGCAATTATCTTGGCTAGAAAAGGCATGCAGATAAAAGTGGGGAACGGGACCCAAACCCGCTTTTGGCACGACACGTGGACGGGGGAAGAAACTCAGAAGAACCTCTCTCTTTCCAAGGCTTTTCTCGTTGTCTGATCAAAGAATAATCTGATTCAAGATATGAGAACCTCTCTCTTTCCATTTTGGCTTCTTTCTTTCTTTGAGATGAGACTCATTTTCCACTAACACACTTTTTCTCTTGATCTCTCTCTTACTTTACCAATATTGCGTTAAAACCCGTGCCATTTTAAAAGTTTCTATTTTTAGGAAACTGGTGAAGTAAAATATTCCTTCTCATTAATAGATAAAAATAGACAAAGAGTTTAAATATACTATAAGCAGACTCGAAACACGTTTTATAGTAACTCTAACACTAATTATACACCAGCATTCCGTTTCCAAGTTGAGAGTAAGTAGGACCTTGTTATTTTGAATATTACTTTGATCTCTCATTTTGATACCCATTTTGAATTGAGAATCTTGAAACAACAACTTAAAAAATAAAAGAAAAAAAATTAAGTCAAGATATAGTGAAAGATGAGTCATGTGGTGTTTGAATGGGTTGGTTAACAGAAATCATATTCTCGCCTCACTTTTGACTCTAGTTTCATGTTTCAAGTTTCAACCGCAGAATTTGTTAAGTTTTAGATTGATTTATTTTCATTAATTCAGCATAATTGATTGCCACCAACTCCTCCTTTTCATTACCATGCAATTATTTGGTTCTTAAAAATTTTCATACCTAACTTTTCTTTAACCTAAAAACTTTACCGTATTTAAATTTGAATATGATGTGCAAAAGGGATTGTACTACATATAAATGAGACACTCACTTTTGACCTCTAGAAAACTCTCTTTTTTCATACTTTAGATTTTACATCCAATAAAAGCAACAAAGTATAATTGTAAAGTGGTTTTTGTTTATGATAAAAAACTAAAGCACAAAAAGAAAGGTTAGATCAAAAGCGTTTGGCATATTTGTTTGTTTATTCAAGGGAAATTAGAGAAGCACATATTGCAAGTAAACCCCATTGGTAAACTTTTTTCATTTCCTTTTGGATTGGCAAGTAAACGTAAATTTTAAAGGCTGTAACAAAGTGGACTCGAACCGTGACCTTTGGTTTGGGCATTATTCAAAATTATACTTTGATAATTGATTGGTCATTGTGTTTCAATTTTAGTGTGAATCCTGTTTTACGGATCTTGACTTTGTTTATTTCAATAGAAATAGTGTATGTACGTTGTTTGAAGTTGGAATATTATCCATAAGTGAAATGAGCATTGATGATACAATAGGATACCGATATCTTTTCCACATCAATCCAATTTTCTCCATGAATCTAGAATATAGTTTGTATTGTTTTTATTATTTATTCTCATAAATTGTCAAAATTATAGTATTTGATTTAGTTTGTTCAGATTTGTTTGTACAACACATATTATAAATATGTGTGGAGCATTTCATTATAATTAAGAATGAGGAATTAAATAAATATATAAACCACCGTTCTCTTCTCACATCGATCTTTTCATTCTCTTATTATTTCTGAATACGTATTAATCCCTAATTAATACGTATCACCTGTTAAAATACATCAAACAAAGCTCGAAGTGAGAAGCCGAGAACAAGTTACCGTTGGAAGCCGTTGGTGACCGTTGGAAGATATTTTCCAGTTAGTTAGTTAGTTAAATAATTAGTTATGGATGAGCTAGCACTTTCTAGTTTCTTTCCCTTCTTGTTTGATCAGCTATAAAAGCGTGTTGTAACTGAATGTAATCATTGATTGAGTATATTCAAATAAAATTTCTCTGTTTTTTTTTCTCTCGTTGGTTCTATCATTCTATGTTCATAGTTTTATCATTCTATGTTCATGGTTTTATCATTTTATGTTCATGTCAGTTGGTATATCTTCATGTTGCTCGAGTGAGCTTTGTGTGTGTAGCTCAATCTCGCAGTATGTGTGTTTGGTTTCTCAATTTCTACATGGTATCAGCAGTTATTCCATAATTCCGCTTCGCTTATCTCTCATTTCACTCGATGGCTCGTCCTATTCGAGGAAATCGTGGTGGTGATGTAATTGTTCCGGTTGAAGATAACACAAGTCCTTACTATCTTCATGCTAGTGATAATCCAAGTCTCCAGGTTGTTCCTCACTTGTTAATCGGTTCTAACTACATCAATTGGAGTAGATCCGTCGTCACAGCCTTGATTGCTAAGAACAAGCTTGCGTTTGTCAATGGATCGCTTCCACGACCACCAATTGATGATCTCCTATCTCCTTCATGGATTAGATACAACAGCATGGTGATTTCATGGCTGCGAAATTCAGTTTCTCCTCAGATCTGTTCGAGTATAATGTATATTGAAGATGCTCATGAGCTTTGGTTAGATCTTCGTGATCGATTCTCTCAAATCGACTCTGCCAGATCCTATCAGCTGAAACAACAGCTTATGTTTCTCACTCAAGGTAACTCAGATGTGAATTCTTACTTCACAAATCTCAGAATTGTTTGGGATGAGTTTAAACACTCTCAGCCTCTTGCTTGGTGCACTTGCACTACCTGTCGTTGTGACAGTGCTCTGAAATGGCACAAGTATCAGGAGGATGACTGCACAATGCAGTTCCTCATAGGTCTGAATCCATCGTTCTCTCAGATCAGATCTAACATTCTCTCTACTGTTCCATTACCCTCACTCTCCAAGGTTTTTTCCATGGTTGTTCAAGATGAAAGACAAAAGAGTATTGAAGGTTGTCTACCATCATCTACTTCAATTACAGCAAGTGAGCAACCATATGCCAATGCAGCTTCTATGAACTATGGCCGAGGCAGGCTGCAATGTTCTCACTGTGGAAGAAATAATCATACTGTGGATAGATGTTTTTCTTTGCACTGTTTTCCTCAGAGTTATGGAAGAGGTCGAGGAAAGTTTTTGCCTACAAAATAAGTAAACTATGTGGATGATTACTTACCTGAAAACACTGATAAGGCTATCTCTACACCTTCATCACCTTCTTTGCCATCTTCTGATCAGTGTCAGCAGTTAATATCTTTGCTGCAGTCACAACTTGCTGCCATCTCAGCTCCATCAACATCATCTCCACCTCCTCCTTCGGCCGCACAAAACAATTCTCCAGTTATCAATTCAGCCGCACAAATTCCTTTCACTGGTACTACTCTTTTCTCTCCTTTCATTGCTTCAATTTCTTCTCATACTTCATTGTGGCTACTTGATACCGGTGCCACTCATCATGCGTGCTGTGATATTACTATGTTTACATCTTCATCTCCAATTGATAATGCATCTGTAAACTTACCAAATGGTGCTACAGCTACTGTCATACACATAGGTTCTGTTTATCTCACTCCCACCATCACTCTTCATTCAGTTCTCTGTGTTCTCACCTTCACTTTTAACCTCATCTCTGTCAGTTCACTTACCTCATCTTTATCATGCTTTGTTAATTTCACTCATGACTCCATCACTATCCAGGAAACTTCTCCGGGGACTGTGATTGGGAAGGGTAAAAGAATGGGGAACCTATACACACTTGATGTTGAGCCTGATCCTTCCTCAGGTTCTTCTACTCCTTCTTCTCTTCCTTTTATAAACTCTGCTGTTTCTGTTGATCTATGGCATAGAAGACTTGGCCATTCATCATTTAATAAGCTCAAGTCCATGTCATCTTTTCTTCCTTTCTCAAATAAAACTCACTCACTATGTGAGATTTGTCCTTTAGCTAAACAAAAGCATCTGCCTTTCCATGCATCAGATTCTATTGCTGATGACATTTTTACTCTTATACACTGTGACATATGGGGACCTTTCTCTCCTTGTACGTCACAAGGTTTCTCATACTTTCTTACCATTGTTGATGATAAGTCCAGATTTGTATGGACCTTTTTGATGCAACATAAATCGGATGTTAAGAATGTCCTCACACAGTTCTTCAACACTATACATACTCAGTTTTCCAGAAAAATAAAAGCCATTAGGTGTGATAATGGACCTGAGTTTCATCTTCCAGATCTGTATTCTTCCTTTGGTACAGTCATACAACATTCTTGTGTGGAAACTCCACAACAAAATACTCGTGTGGAAAGGAAACACCAACATCTTTTAAATGTGGGAAGAAGTTTGCTTTTTCAATCTCTTTTGCCTAATACCTTTTGGGGTGACTGCATTCTTGCATCATCTTACCTCATAAACAGAACCCCATCTTCTGTGTTGCCCAACAATATATCCCATTTTCAAGCTCTTTTCCAAAAACCTCCATCATACTCTCATCTCAAGGTTTTTGGATGCTTATGCTATGCATCTACTCTCAATCACCATAGAGACAAATTCTCACCAAGAGCTTCTAAATGCATTTTTTTGGGGTATCCCTCAGGGTATAAGGGCTATAAACTTCTTGAGATTGATTCAATGCAAGAAATCATTACCAGAAATGTGGTGTTTCATGAAGATACCTTTCCCTTTGATCACCTCGCACCTTCTGTTTTTCCCATTCCTACTGATATGGCACAAAATTCTCCAGCTTCCACTTCTGATATGCTACAAAATTCTTCAACTTCCCCTCCCACAGATGTCACTCTAACTCCTAAAACTCAAATCACACGAGCTGGTAGACAAACTAAATCTCCAGCCCACTTTACTGACTACATTTGCAATTCTGTCTCATCCTCATCTTCCTATCCCATTTCAGCCTACTTCTCACTCTCTAAACTATCTCCTCCTCACCTCAAATATATCATTCTCATGACTGCTGTGTTTGAACCTAAATCCTACAAACAAGCATCTCCATACCCTAAGTGGCAGCAAGCCATCCAAGAAGAATTATCTGCTCTCATACAGAACAACACATGGACAATTCTTCCTCTACCTATTGGGAAAATACCTATAGATTGTAAATGGGTATTCAAAGTGAAATTTAAACCAGATGCCACTGTTGAAAGGTACAAGGCTCGTTTGGTGGCTAAGGGGTTTACTCAACTAGAAGGCATTGACTTTCTAGACACATTCTCACCTGTGGCAAAATTGACTACTGTCAAATTCATCCTTGCTCTAGCTGCTATACATGGCTGGTCTCTCTATCATCTGGATATAAATAATGCTTTCCTTTATGGTGATCTCAAAGAAGAGATCTATATGAATATTCCTCCGGGGCTTCTTGTTGAGGAGGGCAATCACAGTGGCTCTAGAATGGTCTGCAAGCTCAATAAATCCTTATATGGATTGAAGCAAGCATCAAGACAATGGTACTTGAAGCTCACTGAAGTACTAGCTAAATTCGGATTGCAACAATCAGCCTCCGACCATTCTTTCTTCTTCAAGAATGAGGGTTCATTATTCTTTGCAATGGTAGTGTATGTGGATGACTTAATGGCAGCCACTAACAAGCCTGAGGTCATGAAGGATTTCAAAGAGTTTCTGAGTCAGTTCTTCAAGTTTAAAGACTTAGGAACTCCCAAATATTTTCTTGGTTTGGAGATAGCAAGAAGTGAAAAGGCATCATGGTCTCCCAAAGAAAATATGCAATGGATTTAGTGAGAGATGCAGGTTTGCTTGGTTGCAAACCATCTTCTGTGCCGATAGATCCTTCAAAACAATTACAACAGCAAGCGGGTGATGCGATGGAAGACTCTTCTAAGTATAGAAGACAAATAGGGAGACTGCTATACTTATGCATTACTAGACCCGACATCACTTTTGTTGTGCATAAACTAAGTCAGTACGTATCAAATCCATGTGTTGATCATTGGGAAGCAAGTGAGAGGATATTGAGATACTTGAAAGCTACACCAGGTCATGGGCTGTTCTATTCTATCAAAGCAACACCAACACTTAGCATTTTTTCAGATGCTGATTGGGCAGCTTGCCCAGATACTCGACGCTCTATGACTGGATACTGCCTTTTTCTTGGATCTTCACTGGTGTCATGGAAATCCAAGAAGCAACAAACCATATCTAGATCCTCTGCCGAAGCTGAGTACCGAGCAATGGCTCAAGCAACTTGTGAAGTGACTTGGGCTATTGCACTATTAAAAGACTTTGGAGTAAAAGTAGAGAAGGCAGTCCCTCTCTTTTGTGATAATCAAGTTGCGATGCACATTAGTGTGAATCCGGTTTTTCATGAACGTACTAAACATATAGAGATAGATTGTCATACAGTGAGGGAAAAGTATTTGGAAGGAATTATCAAACCAATGCACATCAAGAATGACTTGCAACTGGCAGATATATTTACAAAGGCTCTTGGTGCTGCTGCTTTTGAGAAGATCTTGAGCAAGATAAGTTTCTACAGCTTATACACTCCATCTTGAAGGGGGGTGTTGAAATACATCAAACAAAGCTCGAAGTGAGAAGCCGAGAACAAGTTACCGTTGGAAGCCGTTGGTGACCGTTGGAAGATATTTTCCAGTTAGTTAGTTAGTTAGTTAAATAATTAGTTATGGATGGCTGGCACTTTCTAGTTTCTTTCCCTTCTTGTTTGATCAGCTATAAAAGCGTGCTGTAACTGAATGTAATCATTGATTGAGTATATTCAAATAAAATTTCTCTGTTTTTTTTTTCTCTAGTTGGTTCTATCATTCTATGTTCATAGTTTTATCATTCTATGTTCATGGTTTTATCATTTTATGTTCATGTCAGTTGGTATATCTTCATGTTGCTCGAGTGAGCTTTGTGTGTGTAGCTCAATCTCGTAGTATGTGTGTTTGGTTTCTCAATTTCTACATCACCATATATACTTAATTATGTTCTCATCCAATAGCATGCATATGTAAACGATGATTGAAGTTATGATAGGCGTTGATTAATGCATATGTCGAGATGTGATTAAGGCGATTTTTGGAATATGTAGAAGGTGTTAGTTATAAAGTCATTAGTCGGCAAAAAAATTTGGGCCACTTTTTTTTGTCGTGAATAAGTGAGATAGGGTTGATCGATCGAGATGCCTTTGCTCAATTGATTATATATAATTCTAATTCTAAAAATTGAGACGTATAAAGAATTCGAGAAGAATAGTGTCGGCATATCTTTCTAAACCTAATATCATAATTCTTTTTTGTTTTATTTTTATATATAAAAATCTGAGGCCAACGGTATTAACTACCGTCAGTCGTTGGGACTGAGGTTGGTGGGGCATCGAATCTTTTTCAAGGGTTATATTTTGATTAAGACTTAATCAATACTTTTAAGTTTTTTATTCGACCTTCATTACCTTTTTTTATGCCATTCCGATAAGACTAACTTTACATCTTTGACAAATTTACTTACTAATTACGGTGCTAATGCCAATAGGATTCACATCAACACCCAACAAATTTTCTTTTTGTGTGGATGTGCTTGTATTACATTTTAGAGTCGCATGTCAATTATAAATCTTGATCAACTAAGTTACTTTGATAATATAGTATATATCATCCGTTTAGAAACGCAGTGATAATTAATCTACTAATAAACATAACCCAAAATGCAAGATCTTTTAGTTTCACCCTACCTAATCAAAGAATGCTTAAATATATATAGTTAAAACTTGGATTAAATGTCCTTAAAATAAGTGAAATTTGAGAGCCAAGTTAATAAATGATTGTATCGACTGATTTGAAAATTTCTGAATCTAACCAAACGAGTCAAAACCACCGCCAAATATCTCACATTTATTATAGGTCAAAAAGTTATTCACTTTTCCATCTCTAATTAGAACCCTGTGTCCAAACAAACGCCTCAATTTCTTAAAATTAGGCTTTTCCTAGACAATAAATCCAATAACTGTCCACGTTATTCTAGCCTTTCTTTCGTGAACAACGAACAACGAACAACGAATTCATATAGTTGAAAATGAAAGCAAAAGAACTTACTCCCTCCGTCCGGCATTAGAGTCTCGATTGACCATTTTTATCCATATGGCATTAGGAGTCACGGTTAGACATTTCCATAAAAAAGTGAAATAAAAATATTATAAAATAAAGCACTAAAAAGCACAAGTAAAAACACATCCAAAGAATAAAACAAATAATAATGCAAATGGGTCACACATTCCATTATCACACACTCCAATTATTACACACTCAAACATTTCTTAAAATCCGCACCCAACTCAACCGGGACTCCTAATGCCGGACGGAGAGAGCATTATAAATGAGCCACTCAATCTCTAAAACGTCTCATAAAAAGAAAATATTATCCACACACTTAGATTAGATGAGATCTTTTAAGTCGGTGCCGGACAAGATTTAGATATTTAACACGCCCCTGCACATGTGGGCCTGAATGACACATCGGATTTCCATCACGTGGGTAGGCAAGACAAGAGATAAGAAACCATCAACGATGTGGGCCAGATGAACATCGGTCTTCCACTCGTGAGATATATAAGTGGCAAAGAGAAATCCATCATCGACTTTGACCTGCTCTGATATCATATTAGAAATGAGTCACTCGTCTCATTAAAAAATCTCATAAGGAGAGAGTTATCCAAATTTATATAGATTAGATGTTATCCTTATCAAATCGATATGAGACAAGATTTAGACATTTAATATGACACAAGATTCAGAATGGAAAACGAAGAAATATTTCATGATTTTTTTATTTTATTTCAAAACAAGATTTTCGTATAAATTAGTTTCGCAAATAATATTCCTGAAACGAAAATGAAAGATTGTTCAATTCTTATTAAGAGCTCCCAAATATAATAAGGTAATTGTATCATCGATGGGAAATAATTATTTTTAATTTGTTGTAAAAATCATGGATTAAATATGCCCGGTCAATGGTTTTGACCAAAGAATAAATGTGACGAGACATTTAATTTTGTGAAATTAAATGATATAGCGTCGTTCTACATTTTACGTAGATAAATGTAATATATTCACTTTCTCTAATCCGATTTCCGGTGAGTGAGAAATAGTGGATTAAAGTTGGGCATAATTAGCTTTTAATTAAAGCTTTAAGTGTGAGCTTAGGGAATAATTAACTAAGTGTTAATTATCCCACATTAACACATCTTTTAATGTGTTTAAATAAAGTGATTTTATGTTACTTAATAATTATAGTGGATTAAGATGGGTGAAAAAGCCCGCACGCGCGAACACGCGCGCGCCGCCGCCGCCGCCGCCCGCCCTGCCCGAGCCCGTGCGCGTGCTCGTAGGCGTGGGCATGGGCGCGGGCCTCGGGCCTCTGGCCCGAGCCCGATCTCGATCTCGATCTCGATCTTGGACTTGGACTTGGACTTGGACTTGGATCTTGGCAATTGGTCTTTGGGCTTGGGGCTTGGCCCAAACTATTCTTTTTGGACCACCGCCGAGTCAGCAATCCAAGTGGCTTGACACGTCGTCAAGCGAGGCACAGTCACGGGTGCCACGTGAGAAATCCACACGCTCCACACACGGATGGCACAATTGGCCATGATGAGCCTTCAATGGCTGGTTGACCCTGCATGGTGGCTTGGCCTATAAATAGGCTAGCCATACCACTGCATTAGGACACAACACATACAAGCATTCTCTGCATAAGCTCTCTCCCTCTCTCTGCATTGTCTTTCTGTCGAAGCTCTGCTCTCTCCTCCATCCAGTTCGCCGGAGCTCTAGTGATTGCGGTGCTGCATCAATAGAGACGTAGCCGTTTTACCTTTGGGGACGACACGCCAAACCGAAGAGCACTACCGGGGCGTATCTCGTCTTGCGGGAAGAGGCCTCCTCGACTCGGCTAAACTTAGTTCACGGTTCTTTGTTTCGAATTCTTGCGTTGTAATTTCATTTAGTTCAGTTTCTCCTTTTCTTTCTTTTGGGTTGTATTACGCCCGGTTTTGTTATCTCTTGTAATCACCAGAAACCAACAATCGCAAGACGAGATAACTTGCCTTTGAAGGATTTTGGACTCTAAACTGAACCTAAGAACTTTCGAAACATTAACACCTTTTGCTGGAGATGTCGACGGAATCCAACACTGCTGCTGCCAACGCCACCGCCGCCATTCCCTCAACCATGGCGACCACTGGACCGATCAACACTTCATCGATTCCCTCGATGATGCCAACTCCCGGCTTCCCAGCCGCTTCATCCACTGTCCCTTGGGTTTGGGACAACCCTTACGGGGCGTCCACTGGTTCCACCTTTGGTGGTTCGGTTGGTTCAACTTTCAGTGGTTCCTTCGGGTCCTTTAATGGATCGAGTGCTGGGGCCTTCGGGTCTCACACGGGTGTTGGGACCTTCGGGTCTCACACGAATGCTGGGGCCTTCGGGTCTCATGCGGGTGCTAGTCTCTTCGGGGCTGGTACGACCATGGCGGGCTCTATGCCCAACATGAATGGTGGGGGCTCTATGCCCAACCATGTTGTTGGCTCCTTCGGGGGCAACGGAATTGGTTCCTTCCAAGGACCAAGCGCGGCACCTTTGGCACCAAGAATGATGCCACCTGCCGAGAAGCCACCAAAGTTTGGAGGATCTGACTTCAAGCGGTGGTACCAGAAGATGTTGTTCTACTTGGCAACATTGGGCGTCGCCAACTTCCTCACGGAGAACGAGCCGCCCGCACCAAGCGACCAAGAGACTAGGCTCGAAGTCATGGCAGATTATGAAGCTTGGAGGAAAGGAGATTACCTTTGTAAAAATTTCATTCTAAGTGCTTTAGATGATAGTTTGTACAATGTATACTCCAATGTAACCACATCTAAACAAATGTGGGAAAACCTAGAAAAGAAGTATAGCATAGATAATGCTGCAGGGACGGAGCAAGTTGTAGCTTCCAAATTTATGGACTACAAAATGGTCGACTCTCGACCCGTCATGGAGCAAGTCCAAGAGCTCCAAATGATCATCCACTCATTAGTGGCTGAAGGGATGACCTTGCCCGACAAATTCCTAAGGTGCACGATCATTGACAAGCTCCCTCCAAGTTGGAAGGACTTCAAGAGTTATCTCAAGCACAAGCGAAAGCAGATGACCCTTGAAGACTTGATCGTGAAGTTGCGCATCGAGGCCGACGTGCGCAAAAGTGATCAAAAGGCTAAGGGATTTACCCCAAATGAAGCCAAGGCCAATCTGTTGGAGCGGGGCGGACCCTCCAACAAACGCCCTCGCCCAAACCGTCCAAATGACAAGGGGAAGGGAAAGCAGCCTTCAAAGAAGTTTGAAGGCGACTGCTACAAGTGTGGCAAACAAGGCCACTTTGCAAAGGACTGCCGCAGCAAGAAGAAGAAGCCAGCTGCCCACGTCGTTGAGAAGGAGTTCAAAGACTGGGATGAAAACGACCTCATTGCTGTGGTCACTGAAGAGGTCAACCTTGTTAACAACAACAATGGTGGCTGGTATATTGATACCGGCGCTACTGCACATGTTTGCTCCGACAGGAGCAAGTTTGCCTCCTACACTGCTGTCGAAGGGAGGAAAATCAACATGGGGAATCAAGCATCGTCCGAAGTCCTCGGCGTTGGCAACGTGATTCTCATGATGACGTCTGGCCTAACTATCACGTTGAAGGATGTGCTGCATGTCCCAAACATCCGCAAGAACCTAGTGTCAGGATCAATACTAGTTAATAAGGGGTTTAAACTTGTATTTGAGTCTGATAGGTTTGTCTTGTATAAGTTTGGAAAATCCCTCGGAAAAGGTTATGTAACCGACGGGCTTTTCAAGCTTAGTGTAGCAACTCGCAGTGTTGCAAAGCCATTGGCCAATAATAATAAAGCATCTACTTCCTCTTATTTGACCGAGTCTTCAAATTTGTGGCATTGTAGATTGGGACATGTAAATTCAAAAGCCATTAAAAGATTAGTGAATTTAGATTTACTAAAGGCTAATGAAGTGGATAATCAAGATAAATGTGAAATTTGTCTTGAAGCAAAAATGACTAAGTTGCCGTTTCACTCGGTTGAACGAAGCACAAAACCCCTTGAATTAATTCACACGGATGTATGTGATTTAAAGATGGTGCAAACTAGAGGTGGTAAAAAGTACTTTATCACTTTCATAGATGATTGCACAAGATATTGCTACATTTATCTTTTAAGAAGTAAAGATGAAGCAATAGAGGCGTTCAAAAATTATAAGAACGAAGTTGAGAATCAACTTGGTTGTAAAATCAAAATGATTCGAAGCGATAGAGGAGGAGAATATGTAGCCCCGTTTGAGGAGTTATGCAACGCAAGTGGTATAATTCATCAAACAACTGCTCCATATTCACCACAATCTAATGGTGTTGCAGAACGCAAAAATCGAACTCTAAAAGAGATGATGAATGCACTGCTTCTAACTTCAGGATTACCACATAACATGTGGGGGGAAGCTGTTTTGACAGCCAACTATATCTTGAATAAGATCCCTCTCAAAGGAAAAGATGTCACTCCTTATGAGTTGTGGAAGGGAAGGAAGCCATCCTACAAATACCTCAAAGTGTGGGGGTGTTTGGCAAAGGTGATGGTTCCTCCGCCCAAAGAAGTTACAATCGGACCTAAGACGGTTGATTGCATCTTCATTGGATATGCACTTAACAGTAGTGCATATCGATTTGTTGTTCACAAGTCTGAAATATCGACTATAATAGTGGGGACAACAATTGAGTCAAGGAATGCCGTATTTCTCGAAAATACATTTCCTTGCAAAGACAAAGAAAAGGTCGTAACCAATTCTGAGACAAGAATTGAAGAAGAAGCCACTAGTTCTAAACCAGTGGAAGAAGAAGCCACTAGTTCTAAATCAGCGGATGCGGAACCTGAATCGCGCAAGCGTGCAAGGCCCAATCCTAATGATACAGTACTAAGACGTGGTAATAGGGTCAGAACACCAAAAACATTTGGTCCTGACTACATTGCTTTTATGCTAGATGAAGAACCGACATCTATAAAAGTAGCTTTCGATGGCCCAGACGGGTTGCATTGGAAAGAAGCTGTTCAAAGTGAAATTGATTCAATTTTGCTAAACCACACGTGGGTGTTGGTTGATCTACCTGAAGGTGCGAAACCTCTGGGTTGTAAATGGGTACTTAAAAGAAAATTTAAGGCCGATGGAACAGTGGATAAGTATAAAGCCCGACTAGTAGTAAAGGGTTTTAAACAAAAGGAAGGACATGACTTCTTCGATACATACTCACCTGTAACGAGGATTACTTCCATCCGCGTGCTTCTCGCGATTGCTGCATTGCACAATCTTGAGATTCACCAAATGGACGTAAAGACTGCGTTTCTAAATGGTGAACTAGAAGATGAAATCTATATGGAACAACCTGAAGGGTTTGTAGTACCTGGACAAGAGAAAAAGGTCTGCAAACTGGTTAAATCCCTCTATGGATTGAAACAAGCGCCATTGCAATGGCACTTGAAGTTTGATAATGTGATGTTATCAAATGGGTTTAAAATCAACGAGTGTGACAAATGTGTCTACATCAAGAGCACTAATAACGGTCATGTTATAGTGTGTCTCTACGTTGATGATATGTTAATCTTGGGTAGCAACACTCAAGTAATTAACGATACAAAGGCCATGTTAAAGAGAAACTTTGACATGAAAGACATGGGTCTAGCCGATGTAATTCTTGGAATGAAGATTCTAAGAACGAATGATGGAATCATCTTAACACAATCACATTATGTTGAGAAGATATTGAATAAATTCAAAGCCTATGATGGCGCGCCGGTTAAAACTCCAATTGAACTCGACGTTCACTTGAGCAAAAACAAAGGCGAGCCCATTGCTCAAGAAGAGTATGCACGGGTCATCGGGTGCATTATGTACTTGACTAATTGCACTCGACCTGACATTGCTTGTGCCGTGAACAAGTTAAGTCGTTACACGAGCAATCCAAGCAAAGAGCATTGGAGAGCTCTTGTGAGGGTTTTGAGATATCTAAAACATACTCAAAATCATGGGCTACTCTTCTCGAGATACCCCCCGGTACTTGAAGGGTACTGTGATGCCAATTGGATATCTGATAATAGAGACTCACTTTCGACAAGTGGATACGTCTTTACTATTGGGGGTGGTGCTGTATCGTGGAAATCCACAAAACAGACATGTATAGCCCGATCAACAATGGAATCGGAGTTCATTGCCTTGGATAAGGCTGGTGAGGAAGCCGAGTGGCTTAAGAACTTCCTTGAAGATATTCCATTTCTGTCTAAACCAGTGCCACCAGTGCTAATCCACTGCGATAGCCAAGCGGCTATTGGAAGGGCAAACAATGGTTTCTATAATGGTAAGTCTCGACATATACGTCGACGACATAACACCGTGAGACATTTGATCACAACTGGCGTGATTACAATTGACTATGTGAAGTCAATAGATAATCTAGCGGATCCGCTAACCAAAGGGTTAAACCGTGATCAAATGAATAAGTTGCTAGAGGGAATGGGTTTGAAATCCACAAACTAAAGAATTATCATAGTGGTAACCCAACCATGATGACTGGAGATCCCAAGAACTTGGTTCAAAGGGACAACTAAGCTATGAGAGTTCAAGAGAAACACTCAACTATATCTATTCCCTAAGAGCAATAGAGTGTTGGCGAACTTGTCTTGTGGTAAAGGCTAAGTCTATGACTTTTAATGATTCTTAAGGATCTCAAAGAGATGGAGTTCTCAAAGAGACCAAGTATGGCAAGGTACTTGACCAAGAATCACCTATATAAGTGCGAAGTGTGGTCGCTTCATAAAAAATACTTATGAATCCAAAGTGGTGTCCAAGACCGCAATGGACACAAAACGTGAGAACGGATGAGGTCGAGGTGTTTAAGTGTTAACACCATTGTCTCGGTGCACGCCGTGGGGGATTAGTTCAAAGCATCGCGCTACTAAGCCGCCTGTGTATCCGATGGTGTCGACTATGGAGGGTTCAAAGTCAACAACTACCTATCCTTATGCTTATATAACTCTCGAGGGTTGAGCTTGTGTCTGCATGCATATGCATTTGGCTATTTCCACTCATGTGGGGGATTGTAAAAATCATGGATTAAATATGCCCGGTCAATGGTTTTGACCAAAGAATAAATGTGACGAGACATTTAATTTTGTGAAATTAAATGATATAGCGTCGTTCTACATTTTACGTAGATAAATGTAGTATATTCACTTTCTCTAATCCGATTTCCGGTGAGTGAGAAATAGTGGATTAAAGTTGAGCATAATTAGCTTTTAATTAAAGCTTTAAGTGTGAGCTTAGGGAATAATTAACTAAGTGTTAATTATCCCACATTGGAGAAGTAACACATCTTTTAATGTGTTTAAATAAAGTGACTTTATGTTACTTAATAATTATAGTGGATTAAGATGGGTGAAAAAGCCCACATGCGCGCACACGCGCGCGCCGCCGCCGCCGCCGCCCGCCCCGCCCGAGCCCGAGCACGCTCGTGCTCGTGGGCGTGGGCGTGGGCGCGAGCCCGAGCCCGATCTCGATCTCGATCTCGATCTCGATCTCGATCTTGATCTTGGACTTGGAC
Source organism: Salvia splendens (assembly GCF_004379255.2). Taxonomy (NCBI): domain Eukaryota; kingdom Viridiplantae; phylum Streptophyta; class Magnoliopsida; order Lamiales; family Lamiaceae; genus Salvia; species Salvia splendens. The sequence continues at coordinate 21,454,476 of NC_056034.1, forward strand.
TTGGACTTGGATCTTGGCAATTGGTCTTTGGGTGGTCTTTGGGCTTGGGGCTTGGCCCAAACTATTCTTTTTGGACCACCGCCGAGTCAGCAATCCAAGTGGCTTGACAACGCGCCGAGTCAGCAATCCAAGTGGCTTGACACGTCATCAAGCGAGGCACAGTCACGGGTGCCACGTGAGAAATCCACACGCTCCACACACGGATGGCACACTCCTGCCACACGCCTGTAACCGACGTCGGTTACGAATTGGCCATGATGAGCCTTCAATGGCTGGTTGACCCTGCATGGTGGCTTGGCCTATAAATAGGCTAGCCATACCACTGCATTAGGACACAACACATACAAGCATTCTCTGCATAAGCTCTCTCCCTCTCTCTGCATTGTCTTTCTGTCGAAGCTCTGCTCTCTCCTCCATCCAGTTCGCCGGAGCTCTAGTGATTGCGGTGCTGCATCAATAGAGACGTAGCCGTTTTACCTTTGGGGACGACACGCCAAACCGAAGAGCACTACCGGGGCGTATCTCGTCTTGCGGGAAGAGGCCTCCTCGACTCGGCTAAACTTAGTTCACGGTTCTTTGTTTCGAATTCTTGCGTTGTAATTTCATTTAGTTCAGTTTCTCCTTTTCTTTCTTTTGGGTTGTATTACGCCCAGTTTTGTTATCTCTTGTAATCACCAGAAACCAACATTTGTATCACCTTTATTTTTTAGTGGTAGTAGTAAAGATCAATATGATTCTAAGTTTGGAAACATCAAGTAGACTTTTCTACCGGGGCGTATCTCGTCTTGCGGGAAGAGGCCTCCTCGACTCGGCTAAACTTAGTTCACGGTTCTTTGTTTCGAATTCTTGCGTTGTAATTTCATTTAGTTCAGTTTCTCATTTTCTTTCTTTTGAGTTGTATTACGCCCGGTTTTGTTATCTCTTGTAATCACCAGAAACCAACATTTGTATCACCTTTATTTTTTAGTGGTAGTAGTAAAGATCAATATGATTCTAAGTTTGGAAACATCAAGTAGACTTTTCTACTAGCCTATTTTGGTGATATCCTCCCAGCAATTAGCTCCCTATAGAGAGCCATTGTGTTTGATGGGATATATCGATTTCATTGATTTCAGGTGAAGATTTGGACCCAGTTAAAATTTAAATGTTACTACTATACTTTATCCAATTGGTTTCTTTGTTTCTTTTGTTTTGCAACTTTAAGTTTTCTGTTATCATATTATCAATGTAACCCTTTATTTAAATTTATATTTCTGCCAAATTCACTGTTTTTGCCTAGGTATGATTTTAGGGGAAATTGTGAAGTTTGCTTAAATAGCGCATTCCAAAATTTTCACACTAACAAAAATTTGGATTTATATATATCTTTGTATGAATCTTAATATTCTAAATGTTTTTATATTTAACAACACATTTAACACCTACTTATCCATTTCATCAATTGGAGACACTTAGCTAGACACATATGCGCTACATCAATAATATAAAACATTTATGCTACCTAATTGTTTGGCCATAATCATGAGGGTGTTTTACTCGTGAGTTTTGAAGCCGAAATTTAACATTTCAATTACTTAACTTCCATAATTTATAATTTTATTTAGTAATTAACAAGATATTTCAATCCTAAATATTTGTACATGTTTTTTAATGCGTGCGTAATTACATTAATACCTTGATTATTGTTCATATGAACTAAATGTTGCATCCTTATTTAGAACACTACAACAAAAAAAATCAGATAAGAACGCTTTTTTAATACTATTAAGAACGTAATTTGTGTGTCTAATTATACCACCGACGCTTCATAAAGTGTTTTTATTGTTAGTGTCCCAACTAAAATTAGGGGACACAAATAAAAACGACCTACAAAAATAAAAGATTAAGATAATTTACCATACACTTAGGGATGCTTTCTTTTGGGTCCTAAATTATGGTTGTTTTTAAAAATTTTCAAATGCTAGTAATTACTTCACAATTTTTGTAGTGACTCTGAAAGAAAATTTACAATTTGATGCATTTAGTCATGTGTAGGTTAGAAAAATGTAGTGCCGCCCCAGTCAAGGAAGTTCTTGATTATTGAACGAAAACACCTAAAACCTTATCTTTCGATAGATCATATAGAGACAGTCATCATTGTAAAATGATTTTGAATTCTGAAATTCTTGTCTCTCTTGAATGTTTAATTCTATATGATCATTTTGAGCAATTTTAATTAAGTTTACAGCTACAATATAGTTTAGTTTCAATTTTTGTTCAGCCATAAAAATCATCATTTATTGAGAAACCATACGTGAGAAGGCAAAGCAAACTTAGATAATTATAGAAGTCAATAAAATAATAAAATGATGAAATGAGGGCGGTAAGATAAAACAAACAAAATTTGGAAAATGTTAATGGAAAAAATATAAGTGAGATAATGAGTCAGCCAATGAGGAAAAGTGAACCATTTTCTGTGGCCAAAGATCCTAAAAGTGAACCTAAAACCTAGGTCGACAAGGTCATAAATGAATTTACTATTTAACCCCCAAGCGAATTAAATTACAAAAATACCTATTTCATTTATTTTTTACGTGTTAACTTTAATATTCATGATATTACATGCAAAAACAGAATGTGTAGTCGCGAAATGATAAATTAATAATATTGCATTAAATGGAAATTTCGGTGGGGGTGACAACAAATGAACAAAGTCATACTTGTGCTAAACTTTATGAGACCAGATGTTGTAATAAAAAATATCAAAACTTTAGGGAAAGTAGAAGCCATACTGTGGATAGGGTAATGAGGCACGTGTCATACTATAGTTGGCTGTTTATTTTGCGACAACCTAACTAACATCATCCACGGCAGTCTTTCCTCTCTCTACTATTTTTTATTCTTTTATTAATTAATTTGGAAATCACAATAAACTCAAAATACGTAAGATTTTTTTCGGTAAAAAACGATCGGAGAAAGTGGTTAAAAAGAAGAAAAAAGAATGTAACATCTATCCCTAGCATAGTATAGGCAGAGGATTAATTTGTTGGTTTTGATTAATAATAATAATGGAGAGTAATTGTTTTATTGAAGTAGGTTAATGATGAAGAAATTGGTATGGTAGTGGAATATGTTTGAAACCACATAGAGCATTATTTTATATAGTAGTTTAGGAAACAAATACAAATGTGAAGACCGAAGAGAATGAGCATGCACAAAGCACTCACACTAGCATGCTTACTTGCTCCAAAAGTCGACATCTCAGTCAAATTTTGTGGCGTCTCTCTTCTTACAAAAACAGATTTGCGCCCGAATATGCCTATTTGTATCTCTCTCTTCCCTCTCACACACATACACACACAAACACGCTCTTCTAACTCATTCTTCCACTCTCAAATGCATTAGCTATCATTGGAATTTTGATGCTTTCTAACTCTTCCATCCAGTTTCCCGTGTGTCCGCAAAGTCAACAGTTGATTTCGGAGGGAAAAATTTATAAAAATGGCCAAGAATCGACTTCCACTACGCTCTTCAAATTAAATCATGAATACAAACATTATCCAAAATAAAGTAACATGATAACAAAAGTATAAACATACAATTAGAAACCAAAAGCATAAAAGAAATTAAAAAAGAATGCAATAAAGTGAGAAAGATATAATTAAAATCAAAATTAAAAACTATATAACTTCAATTCCTACCAATTATGCAAAACACTTTTCACATTTACCAACTAAAATCTTCTCTTTTACACATCTCCACAACGGTGTCTCACCAGCGTCTCGTCTTGACGTGACGAGATCAAGACGACAAAGTGCAACGTTACATATGCTCCAATTATACTGTTAAGTTGTCAATGAAGAATGTTATTAATAACAGTTTGACGGTGTCATTGCCGCTTCTTCAACTTTGAGGTTGCTTTTTACAATGATCCTATATAACATTGGTTTCTATCACTAATTCTCTAATTATTTATCTTTTATAATTAACTCTATCTCTCGCTATCCCTACAACGCATGAATGGTTGCTTCCAGTGACACTCATGCCGTCAACAAAAAACTCTCACAATTATAAACAGTATTTTGGGCTTTCAACGTAATAATCCTGCCTCCGTCACTGTATAGACTTACTCTTAAGGTGGTGTTCGATTTTCTAGATAAAATAGTAGTAAGATATAATATATGATTAGGTTGTGAGATTATTTAGTAGAAGGGGGGTTGGTTGGCTATGACTAATACTATCCATCTAGGATTAAGTCATGAGATTCAATCTCATGAACCAAACATAGTAATATAAATTTAATCATGAGACATAATCTTGCAAACCTAACTAGGAATTCCCAACAAATGTTCCAATCACAGTGAAATACTCCCTCCGTCCGTGAATAGGAGTCCCGTTTTTCATTTTAGTCCGTCCGCGAATAGGAGTCCCGATTCACTTTGACCATAAATGGTAATAGGGTCTCACCTTCCACTAACTTATTCCACTCACATTTCATTTAAAACTAATATATACAAGTGAGACCTCTATTCCACTAACTTTTATCCACCCACTTTTCTTAATAATTCTTAAAACCGTGCCATCAAGAAATAAGACTTCTAATGGCGGACGGAGGGAGTACTCATCATTATTGAAGGGTTTCATGAATTTAACCCGGCCGTAATAATTTGTAGCAATTCAATTGAATAATATATCTGAAAATGAACAACACCAAATATAGGATATTTATAGAAAATTAGAATGTATTTATCCATAAAATCAAATGCTATTATGATTGAAGAGTTTCATCAATTTAACCCGGCCGTCATAATTTGTAGCAATTCAATTGAAAAATATAGCTGAAAATGAACAACACCAAATCTAGGATATTTATAGAAAATTAGAATGTAGTATTTCTCCATAAAATCAAATCGGTGTACTATGGTGGCGCAAAAATGTGCTCTTCAGTCTTCATTTTATGATCAGCCAGTATCATTCTTTCCCTATTTTATCGTCAGATGAGACAGTGGTTCCAATATAATTAATTTGTGAATCTTGTCCCCACTCGAGCATTGCTATCATAACCATTAAAAAGCGAATTTCACGTCGAATTAATTGTTCACATTGAGCAATGCAATATTGAGATTAGTCTATTTCCTCTCCATTTTTTCTTTTTTCATTACTCTACATTTTATTGAGATAAAACTACATATGAATTGACAATATGCACTAATTTATTTCTTGTTTTATACTCCCCTTCCTCTAAAAATAGAATTTTTTTTCCTTTTTATCCGTTCTCTAAAAATAGAAATTATTTTCTTTCTAATATGGTGAGACTAATTTTGTATCTCTCTTACTTTATCATTTTTACATTAAAAGTCGTTTTAAATATATTTTTAAATTTTTATGAGACAAAGAGAGTATTTTTAACTGGGGGAGGAGACAATGGAAGATCGAAGAATGAGTGATCATGAACGGACGAACTCTAGCCTCTATATTAATACGGAGGGGAGGATCTTTTACGATTATATATTTTGAGAAATAAAATTTGTGGAACATATGGCAAGTTTGAATTTAAAAAAAATAGAAATAAAAATAAAATACTAGTAGCATAGGAGTATTACATAAAATCCAAAATAAAATAATGCAGTGGTCCACACGTGCCAGTTACGCAGCACTTTTAACACGTGCCAACGCCCTTATAAATAAAATCCTTAGCAAGTAAGAGTTGTCTCTCATTGCATATAGGCATTATATAGATGGTTTTGTGCCCACAAACTAGTTAGGTCCATAGACTATATTAGAAGCCAGATTCTTATTTTATTCAAGTTGTAGCCTACGTCGGGAGATAAAAGACAAATATACAAAGTGGGGTGAGAGAAGAAAGAAGAAGAAGAAGAAAAAAGGAAATGGAGAGAGATAGTGAAATGATATCATCAAGATTCAAGAGGGTCTGTGTTTTCTGTGGCAGCAGCCAAGGCAGGAAGGCTACCTACCAAGAAGCTGCTATTGAACTTGGCCAAGTTCTGGTAAATAAAATACACATCTCTCTTTCCTAATTTCATTTCATATTTTCATGCAAGTATTTAAATCATGAGCTTTGCATGCTTAATCCTTCTTCATATTGATTTCCTGCACCATGGAGATAAGAAAGTTACAATCTTTACATGTTTTTGGCTTCCTATTTTCTGTTTTCCACAAGTCTAGTTGCTTTCATCAAAAGGGTCTCTCTCAGTTTCTACCTCAAATGGATAAGAACATGATATTTGGGTGTACTATAACAAGTAGTCTTCCCATAGTACTATCTGCAGTTAACCATGGTAGAAACTTGAAACCGATTCAATTTTTTCCCCACAGTGTAAAAGTCTATGTTGCCCAACTATCTTTTTTAGTTGATATTGAGAAAAGATTGAATCTTTTTTTATATCAAAAAGAAAAGTAATGAGTTTGGTGTGTTTTTGAAGGTTTCGAGGAACATTGATTTGGTGTATGGGGGCGGCAGCATAGGCCTCATGGGGTTGGTCTCACAAGCAGTTCATGATGGCGGTCGGCATGTCATTGGGTGAGCCTTGCATTCTACTCTTATCCTTTGACCACTTGTCTCAAATGATTAGATGGATTTAATCTGTCATTAAAGTTTGTGTTTTTATGTTTAATTCAAATAAAACTGATTACTTTTTGTCATGTTATTGTCTCCTCTGCAGGGTGATTCCCAAGACACTCATGCCCCGAGAGGTATGTTCTCCTATGGTTTTATCATTTTTATTTTTTTTCTTGAAACCGAACACACTTTAGTTTTAGCTAAAAATTGCTTCCTCATTTTCTCTTTTCCACCTCTTTTGCTCTTAGCTTTAAACATGGATATTTCTCTAACTCGAGTATGTTGATTATCTTGATCTGATTTTAATGCTCTTTGCCCCTTTTTCTCTGGTTCATGTTCTGCAACATTAAAAGTTGTTGGTTGGTTCCTTATCCACAGATTGAGGTTGCATTTTATGGAGTACTTACTCTGTTTTGACGTTTTCCCATTTGATTAAATTAATTACACTTAAATCCACCACAGGCTCTGACATTAGTTATTTTCACATTTACTTGTCTGCAAAGATAGAAAACAAATCATGATTGCTTGACTGCACTACAACCAATACAATTAAACTCAACTCAACTCTGCTCATGCTTTTTCTTTCCTACTTTATGTTTTGCAGCTGACTGGGGAAACAGTAGGAGAAGTGAAAGCTGTTGCAGATATGCACCAAAGGAAAGCTGAGATGGCAAAGCATTCTGACGCTTTTATTGCCTTACCAGGTTTCCACTCTCAAATCAAAATCATCAAAACCTCAATATTTGCAATCATATTAAAAAATTAGGGCCCTTGATTTGCTAAATTAGAATAGCTTACACATACTATATCAAACAAGCATGGCATACCTTGTTGTTTAAAGTGTGGTGTGATGTGTGCAGGTGGTTATGGGACTTTAGAGGAGTTACTTGAAGTCATAACATGGGCTCAACTCGGCATCCATGATAAGCCGGTATGAAATACTACTCGTATTACATTTTGCGAAAGATGGGAAATGCACAAGTAATATGTATTGCCATTTTGCAGGTGGGATTGCTGAATGTGGATCAATATTATGATTCTCTGTTGTCATTCATCGACAAGGCCGTAGAGGAAGGCTTCATTAGTCCAAGTGCTCGCCACATCATTGTATCTGCACCAACCGCAAAGGAACTTGTCAAGAAATTGGAGGTAAATTTATACTGGTATATTAGTAGAAACAAGAAATTGTGATCTGAATTGGTGAACTGTGGCTGCAGGAGTACGTGCCTTGCCACGAACGAGTTGCTTCGAAACTCAGCTGGGAGATGGAGCAGCTTGGCTACTCTCATGATTATGATCTGTCGAGGTGATGATTGGATCGGTTTCAAGAAAGCTAACTTGGGATTTTAGGAAAACCTTTTTTTGTAAATGTAAATGGTAATCAGCGATTTGCAATCTGTAACTATTGAATTGCATTATGTAATTTCCTCACTGATGGAGAAGTATCATTCCCTTTATGTAACACCATTTCAATTTTGCATCTGCACACATTTTCATTTTCTCATCACAAAACAAGCACAAGGTATAAATATATAGCCGGAGAAGAAGCGACAAGTGATATGCATTGAGGATTATTTTACAGAGAGTTGTTATGGCAGATGATGAAAATATTGTCTTCTTCATTAAACAATTCATACAAAGCACAAAAGCTTTTAACTTGCCAACTCGCTCTTTTGATGATGCTTCTTCTCGTTGCTGCATGGTTTCTGGGCCTTAGCATTGCTTCTTCTCCAAAATATATTCCAACTCCTCTTTGCTTTAACCTTCCTGAACTCCTCTCTCATGGCCAGGCACTCCTTCTCAAGCTCACTGACACGTTCCCTCAAGTTGTTATAGCGCCACTTGGATGTTGGAAGAACCGAGCTCGGATCCTGGGAGCTATCTAGGTTGTCTGAAACAAAGAGCCAGCCGGAGATTGATGTGCGCAGCCGCAGCTGCTCAAAGAACAAGACTTGCACAATTACTCTCAGAGGCAGCCTCTCATTTTGGGCAGCATGAGTGCTGGCCTCCAACGAAAGCTTTTGACAGTTCATCAGTCGACACATTTTCTCCCTATCAGCGTGTTCCAGCCAAGCGTGCGCCTGATGCAGTAAAAATTAATACAAAGACGCATAGATATTGCATTCAAAGTGAGCAGTGATCTCTATTAACCTTGAGATATATATCAATAGCGCGATAAATTCCATCTGCAATTGGCCTAGCATAGTCAGGAATGGCAGCAGCAAGAGACAGGAACTTTGGAAACTTCAAATTAATATCAGGAGCAACTTCAGCAAGATAAGCATCTAGAAGATTAGCCACCATGGTTAAAGATGTCAATGAATTCGTCCCGTCTCCTGCTAGCTGACTTTCTTCCGTAATAATGCACGGGGAAACAGCCGTTGAAGCCTGTTCTATCGACATAAAATGGTCCAGAATTCTCTGAAAACAGTCTATATCGTACAACGTTTCCACAGAATATCCAATGTTTGGTATCAAAAGATCCTCCAAAGCAGATTGATCTAACTGCAGCCCAATTCGCCTCTCCAGATTATCCCTGCACGGCTGACTCGCCTGCAGCACCATGGCAGTTCGTAGCAGCCTGAGAAGGAACCTCGTATGCACCACCCCTTTCTTGTAAGGCAACAACTCCACTAGCTCCTCAAGGAGCGACCCTTGGTCCGACTCAGATGGGATGGAGATAGTCGAACACGTCTTCAAATTCTTGAAGCTGGACTGCCTATTCATCTGTGGTATATACTTCTTGGCATAGAACACTAATGCCCCCGCCACATTCTCGGCCTTCATCCCTCCCGCCTCCACAGCTTGGATCATCCGTTTATACAGAGGCATACTAAGGAAGGACACATCCTCATACCACCAATCATCAGTCACTGATAGGTTCTTCGAACCAGTGCATATCCCGTTCCAAAACCCAGCCCCTGAAGGCCGTCCTGCCTCGCTGCACCCTGCTACAGGCCAGCCAAACAAATTAGGATCCGCGCACGCCTTCACTGACAAAGAATGTATGCATCTCGTCACAATGTGGAGCTCTTCCGCGTGCACCAGAACCTCCTCACAAGTCTCAAGAGCCTTGATCGTGTCCGTCCAATTGCCAAACACTTCCGTCAGAAACGTCTCAGTTTGTGCAATCAGATTCCCCTCTCCATACTCTTCACTCATCTGGAGGTACTCAGATGCACATCGAAGACTAACCACATTCATCGATGTCAGCTCGATTTTGACACCATAGCAGAATTTCGCAACTAGCTCAAACGATTTCGCTCCACCGGGAAGCTGACTCAATTGTAAAACACAAGGCGATACATCAGCATTAGGCATTTCCGAAATAAGCTTCTCAAGCAGTCCACTTCTCGATAGCAGAGGAAACTGTAACATGTAAACAATTCAACATATATCAACTTCATTTTTAATTAATTTGCCACAAAATCTTCAAAATTAAAGTTCACCTTGTGAAGATGAAACGACATTTCACCAATTTCAACAGTTACATCGCTGATTAAACCAGAAGTGCACTGCCTGTAAAGGAAAAAATCACTATATTATTAGGAATGTTTCCACTACGCGAACATCTGTTGGCATTACATTCGATTCGTATCTATAATCGACGAAAAATAAAACGAAATTAAGAAGCCTAGTTCATATAATGAATCATCATTTAGATTAGAAAAAAGCAGAACGGGTTTTTAAACACAGAATAGGAGGCGTGAAACAGTAATCGGATGGAATAGTGGTTACCAAGTATGGCCGTCGCGGTGAAAGGCTTCAGATTTGGAACCAAGCCGCATGTACGCCATGGATGGATGAAGGTGGTGGGAGAAACAGTATAGTGAAAAGTGCAAAAAGAATAAATGTGAGAACTGAAGGGTTTAGTTCAGTTTTATAGTGTCAACAACTACAAATATGAAGGCAGTTAGTTATCCAACTGTCCACCTTCTCCTCCTTTTTTGTTATAAACCAAGTCATATTTGCAACACTCACACAGTCTGCCTTCTACTATTTCTTTACTTGACCACTCTCACCTCAGTACAACGAGGGATATTGACATCTAATATCATTAAACTTTCAAAAAGTTGCTTTTTTTCACAAACTTTGAAATTGACAAATAATATCACGAACTTTACTCTGAATTTATTATTTCTCACTAATGAAAAAATTCCAACTATATTAATAGATTGAATAATAATTTTGGAGGGTGTGCTTCAAGAAAAACTATCCTCAAAGATTGAAAAACTTGAAGATCTCGAAGCTGTTGTCGAGGAATTTTGGAAAAAAAATTTATATCATGATATTATTTGCCGGAATTTTTTCATTGGTAGAAAATAACAAACTCGGGTAAAGTTCGTGATATTATTTGTCAATTTCAAAGTTCATGGAAAAAACCCAACTTTATGAAAATTCCATGATATTAGAGGCCAATATCCCTATAATGAAATTTAAAAATTTTAATTTCTATCACATACTATCTATACATACATGTATGTAGGGGAGATTTCTAGATATTTACATAAATGCTATTGTAATTATCTTCATCCATATAATAATTATAAAAATCCAATTTCGAAATTCCATCTTGGCAGTTTATTTTCTCAAATTTATTGTAATTATCTTCATCCATATAATAATTATAAAAATCCAATTTCCAAATTCCATCTTGGCAGTTTATTTTCTCAAATTCCAATCACAAAGTTAATATAGTAAATGCAATCCACGTCTCACTTATCAAATTCCAATTACAAATGACACTGCGGCTTGGAACTATCAAATTGCAACACAATAACTATGTGCATATAAATGCACAATATGGCTTTTCATTTTATGCATTAAATTAATTAATAGTAAATGCTATTGGAATATGAAAGCTTAAACATTAAAAAATAGTAGTACTCAGTTTTATTGGGTGAGTTTAATTCCCTTCGCCCTTTCTTCCTCCTCAGCCCTATCTTGAACTTCTTTTCACCCTATAAAAACCACGCAAACACATACAATTACAAACATCTGATTCCGATCAGAAAATTAGGCGTTGATATTTTTTTGGTTCTTGGTATTACATACTAACAAACAAAGCTATTGAAGAGTGTGGCCTTTTATATGTATCGTTGATAATTATGTTTGGTGTGAATGATTGAAGTCTAATTATTAGTTAATAATTTTCTTCATCGATAATTCATTTTATTATACACATTTTTGTTTACAATTCCCATATAATCATATTGTTTCTAATTTCATTTAATGATTTACAATCTAAAATTAATATTTTAAAATATTTTAATCTGTGCATATATAGCACCGGTGCTGTGTAATAATAGTTTGAATTAAACTCACACAATAAAATTGAGGTTCATGCGCGAAAGGTTTTTTTCAATCTTATCATTAGTGAGGTAAGTGAAAGGTTTACAGTTTTATACGTAATTATAATAGTAACTTCTCCTTTACAAAGTTTATTTGATGTTTATATACTTTGATAAACTTAAGATTTAAGAATAGAGAGTTACAAAATTAAGAATTTATTCAATCACATCATATGGGCACAGATCAGAGACGGATGTCGAAACGATTATTGGTAGATCTATATTTTCTAAATTTCATTTCAAAATATATTTTTATGTGATTTATTGGTTGGGATTTTTATATACTAACAATTTACATACAAATTTCAATAAATTAAAAATTTTGTATAAAAGGAAAAAATAGTTTAGTAGGGGGATTTAGCCCTTTATATCCCCATTTGGATCGGCCCATGACACCATTTCATATCGTAGTCTCATCTCATCAAATTTAATTTACAAAATACATTGAAAGAGATTAATATAAGATATAAATTAGGATTTTTAGGTACCCTTGGTTGGGTTTAGCCGTTTAGATACTTGCATTGGATATCCAAATATAATACTAGGCCAGGTATCGAGTGGAGTGGACACAATTTTCTAGTGCAAATATCCGATTTTTTTCATATCGGATACCCACGAATACCCGTTTTCCAACCGCTATTCAGAAAAGAAAAGATAACATCGCCCATATATGTTAATATCTCCACTTTTGTTTAAAAATACGTAGATATAACTAACCAAGCAAAACACACATCACAACTTAAGAAGTTAGGGTTTACATACACCTACTTCATCATATTAACCTAGCTTTTCTCTAGAACTATAACAAAATTTATTAATACAAGAAATTAGATTTCCTATAACATGTAATATCACACTCATCTGATTCAAATTAGTTTTGCATCAATGCAACCTCCATGACATTAAGAATTGTACTCTAAAAAATATTTATAACAAAAATGAAATTACTAGTGAACGATCGTATGATCTGCTCAATGTTGTGGCTGAAAAGAGTGTGAGAGAAGGAAGTCTTCCAAACACGGAAGACGGTCACAATATTTCAATCCTTCCAATTTAATGCTTGTAAACTGACACGAAGAATCACTTCACCGATAGCATAATCCATAACACAATAGTTATGGATGAACAACTCCTTCACATTTATATAAGGTCGAAGATTTGCAAGCACTTGACCATGCGAAATTTTCTTCACTGAGTGTCTATTCAAGTTCAAGTTTATCTAAGCGTGTCTTCATGTCTAACTTTGCATCACTAGCTTCGCTTGCACATACGATATCAATATTTCTTATGCAGAGCAACTGACTAAGGCATTTCAGGTTCTCTAGTTCTACAATACACAACCACTTTCCTCACGTAAGAAATCTAAAATATGGTCATTCCTATTTCTCTCCCAACCATACTATTACTAATTACTAAGATCGAATTCCAACTTTTCCAGCATCCAATTTTATTTGCATGATTTATTTTGATTGATAATAATTGAATAACGAGCATAGTAGATCGAGAGATAGAAGGAGATATGATCCCACGGACGCAAACTGCTTCACAAACTCAAATACTGATACTCTGTTGCCCAGCCAATGACATAGAGGAAGTGACCATTTCTCAAATCTTCAGCAAACTCATAAACTGCAAGGAGTATTTTATTGGGAATTAATTTTGTGGGCATAGTAAGAAGATGCGTAGAATATGACCGAGTTCTTATATTAATATTAATTCTAGATTGTCCTAATCTTACGGATATAAATAGATTTATTTCTATTTAGAAAATATCCTAGATAAATTTGGATAAAGATAATACAAGATAATCCTTATCTAATTAGATTTTGATAAAATTAATTTTATCTAGAATAAATCATATGATATATTCTATTTTCTTATTCTAAATAATCTAAGATTTGTTTAATTTTAGAATGATCGGGTTTTAATCTTTATCTTATGGATTTGGATAAATTTGTTTCCATCCTAAAATATTCTAGTATGATTTAGATAATGATAATCCAAGGCTTGTCTTATCTTAGATTTTAGGATTTGATTTTATTCATATAAAATCTAGATGATTTAGATAATGATAATCCAATGCCAGTCTTATCTTAGATTTTAGGATTTGATTTTATTCATATAAAATCTAGAACATTCTTATTGGGTTTAGATAGATTAAATTCTATCTAGGTAAAACCATAAATATATATGGGTAACCATTATCTTGATAAATCCTATCAAATCCGAAATTCATGATTTCGATAAGATAATGAATTAATTATTTAATTAAACCTTCCTATATTTATTAAATAATTTAAATAATTATCAAGTGTAATTAATCACCATGAATTAAATGGATTTATCTGTTTACTTGGTGTAAATCTATTTTTAGTGTATTATCTGCATTATCTCCTCATGTGATAATTATTCAAAAACCATGTTTAAAATGATTAAGAGATAATTACAACAGTGCATTGTATATGGTCTCCATAAATTGGTCTTATATGAAGCAGTTTCTAATATTATCGCGACCCACCTTAATGGGAGCAATAATCCTACGAAATAGTAAGTTCATAAGATTAGATTTCTTAATAGTAAATTGTTTAAACTAGAAGCGTGTTTCTAATATTATCGCAACCCACCTTAGTGGGAGCCATAATTGTTAGTTCATATGTTTAAACATATTTATAAGATAGCTATGGAATTTTTTTAGTGGCGTACGACCTTCCCTAGAAGGAGTATCAAAACAGAGATGAAATTCCTAGATGCAAATTGTCACGACCGCACTTGCTAGGGGTGTTACAAACGAGGCGATCGTGACCAAGGGACAAACATTAAGAATAATATTTAAGGATAACAGTTCATAAGAAAGCCTCAATTAGCTTAAAGAATAATATTTTAGTTCAAAAATATAGCAGCGGAAATAAGGTTTCAAAGAGAGTCAAGGATGACGCCTGTGTGTGAAGACACAACGCATCCATATTCCCTATGCCGACTCAACATCCACCGCAACATCCCGCTCAACCTGCACATAGAGAAAACACATGCAGGGCTGAGTACTTGTTGTACTCAATGGGCTCATGCCGAAAACATTTTCATAAAAACAGTTATGTCATCTATACCAGTGATCTCGAGTTTTATGAAGTTAAGAAATATCACGAGAACACAAAAATATTTCAAAGTCTGGCCAGACAATCAATCTCCCCACTTTCTCATCAATCATTCAATCACATTCTCTTTCCATAGTGCGACGAAAGTGTGGCCACACTATTCGCCCACGAGACCGGCCGACTAGCAAGGACGGCTCACGATCCCACTTGTGCACACAGCCTGATAGGGTTTGCGGCCCTACTCAGACCCGAATTCGTTTCATTCATTCATTACAGCCATATAGCCTAACGGAGCAAGCTCAGACGAACTAGGCATCAGGCAACAATCTCATAAACAAAACATCATGGCATGACATAACACTTTAAACCACCCTTATTTCTCCATAATCATACTTTTGAAAGCGTAAAAGAGTTTTATAAAAGAAAGCCCACCTCGTTCTCCTAGCAATTCACACCCCAACTTAGCAACTCTCGATCCTCGAGTTCACGAGTACACAACACCCTTGTCAATGACAACACAAGTCAGCCTCACACAACATCATCTTACTATGCATGTCCTATCGCTTCTCTCTCATCGTTTTCCTCAATTTCCCAAACCCAACATACGTCACAAAGGTGTAAGACACGCGTAACACATTTCAACTGATCACAAGTGATTTCAACGTTTAAACACGTTTCTTGGACATACATGCATCATATAACACTTTTAAATCTTGAAACTAGGTGTCATTTTAATAAGGCAGAAAACTGGCAGAATTGCACAGTCAACTTCAAAAATTCACCAAAATTTCATCCTTCCTCATATGACGCTAACATTTGGTCACAACACATTAGACACATTCAAGTTCACCCAGTTAAAATTTCACACCGAAATCATATCATTTGGTCAGTCAAAACATTTATGCAACTCTCTGATCGGAACATAAAATACTAGCAGCACTGCGCAGTTCATTTGTAAAATTCACCGTAAATTCATACGATGTCCAATAAGGCTGAAATTTTCACAAGACTCAGAAAACACTTCAAATTTTCATCTAGTTTAAGAATCACATCAAACGGAGGTCATTTGGTCTGTCAAACAGATTTCGAAATATTCTGGCCGAGAACACACGTTACTGGCAGAATTGCGCAGTCGACTTCAAACATTTTTCAAAAATTCATTTTTTGACAAAAAGGGCTGAAATTTATACGAGACACAGAAATCACCTTGAAATTTACTCAGTAAAATTTTCATATCAAAATTCGACCGTTTGGTCATTCAAATACACGTCGGAATCCACTGTCCGAACACCACAAATTTCATACTCAAAATTTCGAAATTTGAGTTTCTTCCACAATCATCCAAACAAAATTTTCTCATGCTTATAACACACAATCATGCTTGATAAGACTTTCTTAAACATGTTTGCACATAAACTTAGATCATTCACCAAGGATTCAAATCAAACTTCACACAACTTAATCAACAATCGCATAACTATCAAAGTTCTCAAGCAAACTCACTTTCCCACCGATTAACTTTGCGATCTATGATTCCTACACCCTCTATATGCATGTAGGATTCAAGAATAAAGTTTCAATGAAGGAGATGAGAAGAAAATCTTAGTTATACCTTCTTGAATCAAGAAAACGAACGGTAGAAACAAACGTTGACACGATTCGTCCCTCTCCCTTCACCTCTGCCGCCGCTGCCACGAATCCGCCGTCGCGGATCCGCCGCCATCGACTCCTCCTCTCTCTTCTCTCTCTCGGATTCTCGATTGCGAAAGAAATGAAATGAAATGAAAGGAGGTTGTATTTATAGAAAAAAATTTTCATAAAAGACAAAAATTCACGTCTTTTCGTTTCGATGTGACGCGTAATTAATGCGGCATTGAAAAACGTGCCTGATGCGACGTGGTTCTTATCCACTTGGAAAACGTGCCTGATGTGACTCGGTTCTTATCCAACTTTTCGTCTCGATTTGTTGTCGAAAGTGTATTTGATACGTGGTTTATTCTTTCGTGTAGGTAACGATTTAGCGGGTCGTTACATTCTACCCACCTTAACAGAAACTTCGTCCCGAAATTTGATCGTCTTACATAAACAACTCGGGGTACTTTTCTTTAATTCCATCTTCTAACTCCCACGTGGCTTCCTTGGAACCATGGTGTTTCCAACACTTTCACGAATGCTATCGACTTGTTTCGCAACTCTTGTATCTTCCGATCTAGGATTGCCTCAGGCCTTTCCTCGTAGCTCATGTCGGGGTTTAGGATCACTTCTTCTTGACGAATCACATGCTTGGGGTCAAACACGTACTTGCGCAACTGTGACACTTGGAACATGTTGTGCACATTCCCAAAACTGGGAGGTAACGCCAAACGATACGCTACAGGACCTACTTCATCGATAAACTCATACGGTCCTACCAAGCGCGATTTCAACTTGCCCTTCATTCCAAACCTCACAACTTCTTTCGTCGGGGATACTTTCAAGAACACTTTATCACCAACGTCGAATTTGATTTCCGTTCGACGCACGTCAGCATACGACTTCTGCCTATCTTGAGCTTCCTTGATCCTTGCGCTGATTTGATGTATAATTTTGGTCATTTCCTTTATAGCGCTGAGTCTTAACATCTTCCTCTTGCCAACTTCATCCCAATATAGTGGGGATTGACACTTCCTGCCATATAAAGCTTCATACGGAGCCATATCGATCGTCGCTTGGTAGTTATTGTTGTAGGCGAATTCAACCAACAGCAGAACAGTTTCCCAACTTTCCCCTCAATTTAAGACAACGGCTCGTAGCATCTCCTCAAGCGTTTGAATCGTCCTCTCTGACTGTCCATCCGATTGCGGGTGATAAGCAGTTCTGAAGTTCAATTGCGTGCCCAAATCTCGTTGCAAACTCATCCAAAACTTAGATGTGAACTTCGTATCGCGGTCGGACACAAAAGTCTTTGGCACTCCATGCAAACGTACAATCTCACTCACGTAGATCTTAGCTAATTTGCCCGATCCATAGGTAATCTTTAATCGGTAAGAAGTGCGCGCTTTTAATCAGTCGATCGATAATCACCCAAATCGCAGTGTTGCCCTTCTGTGACTTTGGCAAATCTGTCACGAAATCCATAGGTAGATGCTCTCACTTCCATTCGGAAATTTTGAGTGATTGCAACTTCTCATATGGCCACTGGTGTAAGACCTTCACTTGTTGGCACGCTGGACATCGTTCCACATGTGACGCTACGTCTCCTTTCATCCCACTCCACCAAAAACGTTGCTTCAAATCTCGATACATCTTCGTACTTCCGGGGTGAGCAGTATAAGGCGTATCGTGCGCTTCACTTATAATCTCATCTTTTAGCGCCTCATCGTTCGGCACACACAATCGTCCATCGTACGTCAAAACATTATCCGCCTCATCATGATAATGATCGAGCTTCTCGGCTCTCACCTTCACACGTAATTCTTCCAACTTCTCATCACGTCGTTGGGCTTCTATGAGCTTGGTTCTCCAGTCTGGCTTGATCACTAGCGTCTTTATTCTTCCTCCTATTGTCTCGGGCTCTTTTACTATTTCCAATCTCATTCTATCGAATTCGCGAATCAACGCTTCCTCTTGCGTTAGGACATAAGCAAATTGCGGTTGGTTCTTCCTACTCAAAGCATCGGCTACTGCGTTCGCCTTGCCCGGATGATAGTGAATACCACAGTCATAGTCTTTCACGACTTCTAACCAACGTCATTGTCGCATGTTTAGCTCCTTCTGCTCGAGTACTTGAGACTCTTATGATCCGTATAAATCTCACATCACACTCCATAGAGATGGTGTCTCCAAATTTTCAGTGCGTGCACTACTGCTGCTAGTTCCAAATCATGGGTCGGAAAATTCAGCTCATTCGATCTCAACTGTCGGGAAGCATATGCTATCACCTTCCCATCTGGTATTAACACGCATCCAAGTCCTACTTTTGATGCATCAGTATAGACGGCGAAGTCCTTGTCGGCTGCCGGCACCGCTAGAACAGGTGATGTGGTCAACTTTTCTTTCAATAGTTGGAAACTCGTCTCGCATTCCGGCGTCCAAATCACTTTGATTCCTTTCTTCGACAATTGTGTCATTGGTCTCGCGATTTTAGAGAATCCCTCTATGAAGCATCGATAGTATCCCGCCAATCCCAAAAAAACTGCGGATTTCACTCGGCGTTTTCTGCGATTTCCAATTTTGCACAGTCTCAGCCTTTGCGGGGTCTACTTGAATCTCATTTGCCGTCACGATATGACCAAGAAAGTTCACTCGAGTCAACTAAAATTCACACTTACTAAACTTGGCATCAAGCTTCTCCCTTCGTAACGTTTCCAACACAGTTTGCAGATGCCCTCCATGTTCCTCCTCGTTCTTCGAGCATACTAAAACATCGTCGATGAAGACTAACACGAACTTGTCAAGATACTCGTGGAAAACTCGGTTCATCCAGTCCATGAAGACGGCCGGGGCGTTGGTCAGCCTAAATGGCATCACTACGAATTCATAATGGCCATAACGAGTGCGAAAAACAGTCTTAAGTACATCCTCTCGTCGGACCTTTAGTTGATGATATCCCGACCTCAAGTCCATTTTTGAAAATATGTCCGCTCCTCGAAGTTGGTCAAACAAATCATAAATCCTCGGCAGTGGGTACTTATTCTTCAAGGTCATCTTGTTGAGCTCACGATAGTCGATGCACATCCTCATCGTTCCATCCTTTTTTTCTTTACGAACAACACCGGCGATCCCCACGGTGTCACACTAGGTCGGATAAAACCCAAGTCTAACAATTCTTGCAACTAAATCTTCAACTCTGCCAACTCTTTAGGGGCCATTCGATATGGCGCCTTCGATACTGGCGCAGATCCTGGTTCCAAATCAATAGTGAACTCTAATTGTCTGTCGGTTGGCGGTCCAGGCAAAGCTTCTGGAAAACACATCAAGAAAATCTCGCACTACTGACACTTCTTCCACTCTCAATTCCTTCCTTTCCTCTCCGTTCAAGTACACAAGATACGCCGGACGCCCTTTCCTTATCATCATGGTTGCTCGCAATGCGGAGATTATAGAGGTTTGTCGATTTAAAGAAATCCCTTACAAAAATAGTCGGCTCGTCGCCAGGGGTTTGAAAAGAAATTTACCTCTAGCTGGTGCATCACTTTTACGCATGTCTGAGTATAGAAACTTATTTCCCCGTGTGCATTCGAAAAGCTCAACCCCACCCTTTTCTCCAAGTCTAGTATCAAGAACTCGAAAATTGATCAAGCAGTCTTACTTGGATATGAACTGAATTCAAAATTGTAGCAACACTGCTGAAGGTGTCTTAATCCGAAAGGTTGCAGAATTAATCAAGAAACAAGAACAACACTTCTAGTTTGACTCTTTTAGATCTCATCACCAACTTGCAGAAATTGGTTCGAAAAAATATGGCAGGGTCTAAGTTTCATTGATCTTGATCATGTTCATTCTGGAAATTAAGGTTTCAAATAAACTCATAAAGGTTGAGACTTTACTTCTGACGAGAGCTCGAAAGAATATGAGATAGGCCTTGAAAACAGGATGAAACTGAATCAGGTCTCAAATTCCATAGTAGGCTGCCAATTAAGATATTTCAATTGTCAAATCAAATTTGTAAAATTTTGGCATCAATGAATGATGGTTCAAACAGGTCATGACATGAGATGGTCAATCGTGTAAGGATTTAGAAGCATAGACAATGTCATGAGGTAGCACTGATCATGGTTCGACGACATCATGTTACTGAATAATGATGTCACATCAATGGATTCACAGGGTTGCAACCAACGTGAAGTGAACTTTTTTAGGAAGATCGGCTAAATCAACCACGTTAAGGAAAAAGAGACACAATAGCCTTAACTTGGTGTTGCAGAAAGAAAATCATTGAGCATGAAACAATATGTGTAGTGAAACTGAGCTAAAAATTTCACTTCTGCAAGGAAGAACTTGCCGCATGCATAGTTACGAAATAAAAAGGTGTACAAAACTTCCAAGAAGAATATTCCATCCTTTGAAGAAACATGTTTGGGAATGGGATCGTACTGAAGGTCATAACTGCAAACAACTTTAGAAATGAAGTTCAAAGGCAGAAGTTCATAAAGTCAAAATATTGTCCTTACGAAAGTTGAATCAAAGAAGACTACTAATCAAGATGTCCAAAAATGACGAAGGCAAACACAATTTTCAAGAACTGAAAGTGAGTCATGACTCGATATAGGAAAAGAAATAACGTGCAATAATTGCGAATTGTGAGTCAAACAAGGTCGTAAATAGACAAGGGCTCACCGTTAATTGAAAGATTCCAAAAAGAATTTCTTATAATCCAAGTAAATACTGTTGATTAAAATCATTCATTCTAGCTACGAGGGTCACGCTCTCACGTTCATCTTTCTGAGGCCGAACATGGTAACATCGTTCTACGAAACTGTTGATTCCAAGTTAAGATTCATCGTGCCGTTACAACTAATAACAGTATTCGAAAGCCATATCTTCATATATTCCTTGCACGTGATAATCGTCATTTTCTTAAAGCGTTGTAGTTATACTCGCGCTCTCAACATGATGTAACGGTCGTTTTCGCCGCATCGCCACTTTTGACCGAAGATCGGATTTATCTACTAGATCGCAGGTATGATCTCTACATCCGTTGTAGGATTACATCATTTCGCGTCTCTTCTTGCCTCGAACATTTCTCGTTTGGAACATCTCTTCAATTTGCACTTCTTCTTTTCTTAAACTCTTTATCATATGCTACGTCTTTTCGCATTCTCCTTGTTCTCATCATTCAGGAAAAAAAAAATTTGAATTTGTAATCATTCGATAAAGTTCGAGTTCACACCACATATTTCCATTTGTCCTATCACTCGGAAAAGTGATCTTGCAGTTGTCAACAACTAACTTCGATATCATTCAATCTAACATACTTCTTAGGCACTCTATGTTCGCATACAAGGTTCATAGCGTCATATTTCACTCCCACCAACAATTTCATAATATAACTCATACTTCAACGTCAATAGACCATTAATTAATACGCGTTTCACACATTAAGCTTGCTCCATTAGTTCGCGTCATTCCAAGAAATAGAAAAAGTTTCATGGTCCACCGGTCTCCATCCTCTATCTCGATACTCTAGTCTCATATCTCGATAATTTAGAAATTTCGCCCTACTTTTCATTCTCGTTTGTTTTCATTGCTCGGGAAAGCAATAGGTGAGTTTTCAAATTAGAACTACGGTCCGCGTGGTCAACTAGGTCTACATCTTCGGCACTCTAAGTTCACAGCACATTTCATCATCTCGTAGATAGCAAAATATCACAACAAGTACTATAACACACGACATTTTCACATCTCAAAGCAAAACACTTTCACACTTCTCATTATCATTCAAAACTTTTGAAATAAAATTTTCTTCAGACTCTTACACTTTCCTCAAAATTTTCACATCTCACGTCGTAGTACTTTCACACATATAAAACATACTTAGTCATCATACTAGTCTTGCTCATGCTCCATATAATCACATCATAACAATCTCATGATCAACATACCACACGTGCTTAGATCATCCTGTCAATCATGCGCATACTTCACATAATCATACTATCACAACATCGTATTCACATATATAACACGTGCTTAAATTTTCAATGTCAATCTTACTCATATTCCACATAATCATATCATCAAAATTCAGCTTCACGTATAACATTCATTCACATGCGTACACTTGCCAAAACATCCTCATCATATCATCATAAATTTCATACATCGATCTCACATTCTTTCAACAACTTAAAACATACCTCACTTTCTTTGGTTGAGCGTGATGCTTTGGATGTTGAGCCTTCGTGACACTTCCAGTTTAAGGTTTACCATTCTAGACTTAAGGAGAAAGAAGACTCTCGGACCAGAGCGAAAGAACGAAGCTCTGATACCACTCTGTCACGACCGCACTTGCTAGGGGTGTTACAAACGAGGCGATCGTGACCAAGGGACAAACATTAAGAATAATATTTAAGGATAACAGTTCATAAGAAAGCCTCAATTAGCTTAAAGAATAATATTTTAGTTCAAAAATATAGCAGCGGAAATAAGGTTTCAAAGAGAGTCAAGGATGACGCCTGTGTGTGAAGACACAACGCATCCATATTCCCTATGCCGACTCAACATCCACCGCAACATCCCGCTCAACCTGCACATAGAGAAAACACATGCAGGGCTGAGTACTTGTTGTACTCAATGGGCTCATGCCGAAAACATTTTCATAAAAACAGTTATGTCATCTATACCAGTGATCTCGAGTTTTATGAAGTTAAGAAATATCACGAGAACACAAAAATATTTCAAAGTCTGGCCAGACAATCAATCTCCCCACTTTCTCATCAATCATTCAATCACATTCTCTTTCCATAGTGCGACGAAAGTGTGGCCACACTATTCGCCCACGAGACCGGCCGACTAGCAAGGACGGCTCACGATCCCACTTGTGCACACAGCCTGATAGGGTTTGCGGCCCTACTCAGACCCGAATTCGTTTCATTCATTCATTACAGCCATATAGCCTAACGGAGCAAGCTCAGACGAACTAGGCATCAGGCAACAATCTCATAAACAAAACATCATGGCATGACATAACACTTTAAACCACCCTTATTTCTCCATAATCATACTTTTGAAAGCGTAAAAGAGTTTTATAAAAGAAAGCCCACCTCGTTCTCCTAGCAATTCACACCCCAACTTAGCAACTCTCGATCCTCGAGTTCACGAGTACACAACACCCTTGTCAATGACAACACAAGTCAGCCTCACACAACATCATCTTACTATGCATGTCCTATCGCTTCTCTCTCATCGTTTTCCTCAATTTCCCAAACCCAACATACGTCACAAAGGTGTAAGACACGCGTAACACATTTCAACTGATCACAAGTGATTTCAACGTTTAAACACGTTTCTTGGACATACATGCATCATATAACACTTTTAAATCTTGAAACTAGGTGTCATTTTAATAAGGCAGAAAACTGGCAGAATTGCACAGTCAACTTCAAAAATTCACCAAAATTTCATCCTTCCTCATATGATGCTAAAATTTGGTCACAACACATTAGACACATTCAAGTTCACCCAGTTAAAATTTCACACCGAAATCATATCATTTGGTCAGTCAAAACATTTATGAAACTCTCTGATCGGAACATAAAATACTAGCAGCACTGCGCAGTTCATTTGAAAAATTCACCGTAAATTCATACGATGTCCAATAAGGCTGAAATTTTCACAAGACTCAGAAAACATTTTAAATTTTCATCTAGTTCAAGAATCACATCAAACGGAGGTCATTTGGTCTGTCAAACAGATTTCGAAATATTCTGGCCGAGAACACACGTTACTGGCAGAATTGCGCAGTCGACTTCAAACATTTTTCAAAAATTCATTTTTCGACAAAAAGGGCTGAAATTTATACGAGACACAGAAATCACCTTGAAATTTACTCAGTAAAATTTTCATATCAAAATTCGACCGTTTGGTCATTCAAATACACGTCGGAATCCACTGTCCGAACACCACAAATTTCATACTCAAAATTTCGAAATTTGAGTTTCTTCCACAATCATCCAAACAAAATTTTCTCATGCTTATAACACACAATCATGCTTGATAAGACTTTCTTAAACATGTTTGCACATAAACTTAGATCATTCACCAAGGATTCAAATCAAACTTCACACAACTTAATCAACAATCGCATAACTATCAAAGTTCTCAAGCAAACTCACTTTCCCACCGATTAACTTTGCGATCTATGATTCCTACACCCTCTATATGCATGTAGGATTCAAGAATAAAGTTTCAATGAAGGAGATGAGAAGAAAATCTTAGTTATACCTTCTTGAATCAAGAAAACGAACGGTAGAAACAAACATTGACACGATTCGTCCCTCTCCCTTCACCTCTGCCGCCGCTGCCACGAATCCGCCGTCGCGGATCCGCCGCCATCGGCTCCTCCTCTCTCTTCTCTCTCTCGGATTCTCGATTGCGAAAGAAATGAAATGAAATGAAAGGAGGTTGTATTTATAGAAAAAAATTTTCATAAAAGACAAAAATTCACGTCTTTTCGTTTCGATGTGACGCGTAATTAATGCGGCATTGAAAAACGTGCCTGATGCGACGTGGTTCTTATCCACTTGGAAAACGTGCCTGATGTGACGCGGTTCTTATCCAACTTTTCGTCTCGATTTGTTGTCGAAAGTGTATTTGATACGTGGTTTATTCTTTCGTGTAGGTAACGATTTAGCGGGTCGTTACACAAATATTTATGGTAAAAGCTTAGGAAATATTTGGCGGCCTTGCCACCCTAGTGGTCTCTGGACTATTCGTCGGTATTGTGACTAGAAAAGCTTGGCCAATATTTGACAGCCATGCCAAAATTATGTAGACTGGAAATATAAAATGGATAAGATACTCAATGCTGAAAATTTAAAGTTTGTATTTACCAATTCATGTCCTCTATTTCCTTGACAAAATTCTATAAAGAAAGTTCAAGAATGCATTTCATGCATGTACTTAACTAGTTCTTTGAGATAGAAGGTCAAGCTACTTTCTTTAAAGTAGCAAGACAAGTCTTGGTTTATACCGATAATAAAGGGATATCCAATGAGGACGTTGTCCAAATTCTATTGGACATCCAAGAGATAGAATGTTTTGAGGAATCTTCTGATTCAGTTACTCAATTAGTTTCTATACTCAGTTCATCGTCAAATATAATAAGAAGTGAATATAAGAAGGTTGTTACTGAAAAGTTGGAAACCTT
The DNA here is from genome assembly GCF_004379255.2 of Salvia splendens. Classification (NCBI taxonomy): domain Eukaryota; kingdom Viridiplantae; phylum Streptophyta; class Magnoliopsida; order Lamiales; family Lamiaceae; genus Salvia; species Salvia splendens. Next base: position 21,480,327 of record NC_056034.1, read on the forward strand.
CAACATGATATTCACTTTATTTCTATTGTAGAAAGATAATATGATAGTTGAAAAATTCATTAAGGATGCATCTTTCCTATGTCTCAGTTCAATCGAACAGAAGACTAGCAATGGAGAGGGAGAGCTTAATTGTCATCAATGTCTGTTGAAAGCAAGAAAGGCAAGATAAATTAGGTGAAAAGGCAAAGAGAAGATGCATTATAAGTCGGATTGACCTCTTTTATAGAAGAACAATGGCTTAGATAACAATGCAACTTCTAATAGAGATATCTAGATCTAGTTGGGTAGTTGTTGCAGTGGGAGCTATTTATTTATGCTCATTTTATTGTTTTGTTTTAATGTGTAAGATTTTGTTTTATTGGTACAATTTAGTTTAGAAATAATTCAATTTCGGTTTCTAAACTTGTTTATGATTAAGCGATGTTCGATGTCATTTTATAATGCGTGCATTATTAAGAAATGTGATTCGAATATCTATCATAGTACCATAGAGAAACAAATTATACATCATAGTATCTAAACAATGAAATGCAACATATTGAGTTTTACACAACAATTCAACTTCTTAAACAATGATAAAGTATTTATGGTACTTAGACATAAGGCCAAGAAAATACTTAAATATTATTCAAACTCAAGTGACTATCGAGATTTTAATAACTTGCTTGTTAAATAGCTTGAAAGTCAAGTAAGTCTGGTTGATGCACTATAAGTTAGCATCTTTTGGTGGTTCAAGGGATTCAGAATACTTATAGAGGTACGACAAAGAAAGACTAGCAAGTCTCAATAGTTTACACCATAGGAGACGAGCAATGAGTAAAGATCAGTAGTGGGAGTCAAATCGCAGTTGACTACTCCAAGCATTCTTCTAAAGAATGAGATAGTCATATAAGAAGATATCGAAGTCTCTCTAATACAAGTTCGATATGGGAACAGTTTTACTCAATAACACCTTATCATTGATGGGTGATATGTTGGAAACAACGAGTTATACCTTAAAGAAACTACCATAACATCAGTGAAAAGAAAATTAGGGCAACCCTAGGCTACTAACACCAAAGCAAACACTCCATTGGCTCCACATTTATGACTACACCACCATAAATGCACACCTTTTACTTGACCTAATCTATAAGATAAAATCAAGCAATCTACAATTAGGAATTGGATAAAATCTCACAAAGGAGATGCTCCATAAGAGTCTTTCAACATTCAACATTCATCAATCAATCTTCTTCTAAAATTCTTACAAATGATATTTATTGCTAGGGTTAGAATCCCAAGAAAAAGCCCCAAAAAATGGATAAAATCAGCCAAAACAGTGCCAATGCCCGACCGGGCGTTTTAGATATGGCAAATCGCCCGATCGGGCTAACTTTCTGCCTGAATTCCAAAAATCGGACAAAAACGCCCAACCGGGTGTTTTCTGCATCTCAGAACGCCTGGCCGCGCGTTCTCTCTGGAGTCATCCGCTCTTCAGCGCGCGACTTTCGTAAATTGGCCATAACTCTCTCCCCCGGACTCCGATTGAGGTGTGTGAGGTACTCACTCGAAACTCTTTCGAAGAAGAAGACATTAGTAGCTTTCGAAGAGAAGTTGATCGTCATTTGAATTGTCCGATCACTGTTTGAATCAGACTCTAGCTACATCTTAGCTCCTTGTCATGGCCTTTCATCCTTCTTGGACCCCAATCTATGCATGGCTCATGGCGTACGAGTGACTCTTGAGGCTCGGAAATTGTGGTCGTATCATCCTCTTCTTCTTGAGAAGGATTTGTCCCTAAATCTGAGCATTTTCCTTTCCTATTATCCCCGGGAGGCTATCGAGCTTTGTTGGATCCTCGGTGTGTCTTCTCTCTCATCCTTGGACCCCAATCAATCCACGGCTCACGTCGTCGGAGTGACTCTTGAAGCTCGGCATACGTGGTCATATCATACCTATAAAATTAAGCAAGAGCAAATCAAATATCATAGTATGATGGGGATTAGGACCACTACAAACTCCAAAAGATGGTATCACACCAATAGGGTGGGTATGATCATGCACAAAACCAAAAGCCAATCCAACATATTTGATAAGGCCTATTTCATGCATCGGTTTAGGGGTGAAATGTATGCTACTTGATCAGTTTATCGCGCAAAGCGAGTGTTAATTGTGCAGGAATGCCGCTTGACCAAGGGCAATAAGGCCAAGCTGATCAAGCTGGTGCAGATGGTGAAAAGGGACAAAGATCGGGTTTAATGATCAAGGGGGTGATCAAGCAGTTAGGCGGGGACCACGACATTCTAGAAGAGAAGCACGTGTAGCTGATGCGTTGGATATAATCATCAATCAGTTATCAAGAATGAAGGAGAATCCTCATTCGATAGCTGAGGGACCACCGCATTCTAGAAGAAGGGGCACGTGCCAATTGATGAGGTGCGCGATCCTAGCGTGAGCGAATATTCTCTGCCGAAATCGTTATCTAGCTGGAGGTCGTGGCGGCGAGCATATAAATAGAGGATGTGCCACCATAATGACAGCTCCGAATAATCTTTTTTTTATCTTCCTTTTTATCTTCTCTTTTCCGTTTCTAGTTTAGTTTCCAGTTCCGAAGATAGCTTAGTTAGAGAAATGATCAGTTAGAAAGAGCGACCGAAGGGAGCGCGACAAAATACTCAATATCTGTTCGGCGCCGTCTCAAGTTTCCGACCGAGAACTTCTCGGCTTTACTCGCTCTCTTATTTTCTGAAGTTGTTAGCTTAGTTTAATTCCGTGTTTTTCCATAGTTAAAGAATCAATATTTTTGTAGTTCGCATGTTCACAGTACTGATCTGAGCTTTGAATATAAAATTCGGGGTTATTTGGTTTTCGAGAAAATTGTCCACAGTTCCAGTTTAGTTTGCTTTAAAGTCTCTGATCCAGTGTCTCATTATGTTGAAAGTCAAGGCGTTTTCGTAGTTTCGTAGCATGATTAGGTAGTTAGTCTTTATTCCAACCTGTCGTTCACTTGGTCCAATTCCTGTTTTTCTTCCAGCATGATGAATGCCTTGATCAAGTAGATAGTTTATTTTCTGCCTAGCGTAATCCAGTAGCTTAAAAACTCCCAACTTAAAGCGTGGCAGCAGCCGACCCCTGTTCACTACTCACACACTCAACACACCGTTTTCTCTGTGGGATCGACCCCGAACTTGCCGCTTTACTGTTAAAGTAGTGCAAATTTGGGAGTTATAAAAATATATTTGCGGTGGGAACGAGAGAGAACGTCTTGATCAAGTGGCAACGATATTTGCCAACTGATCCACTCAGTTCAGTTATCTTCCATATAGCTTGATCCACTCGCTTCTTAAATCGCGTCCGACCAATATTCATGCTCCATCAAGTTGAAGACCAAGTCACAAGAAGTATGAGAGCATAAGTTCATGAGTTCTTTCATGTCCAAAACCAATCCATAAAGGGAAAAGTCTATAACAAGATTTCCATAGAAATTTTCCAAATTATTATCCTCATAATAAAACCAAACAAAGTCATCAAGATAGCTTTCATGCCTATACTCAAATAATCTTAAAAAGTAGGCACAAGATGTGGGTGCACATAAGCCTAGACATTCTTTCACAATGAAATCCCAAATAAGATCATTTGAAACAAAGTCTTTAACAAAAATACCATAAAACATCCCAATTGCGTTGGAAGGCTTAATTGACATGCAATAAAAGCAATTAACATGCCTAAACACACATGTCCCAAGCACTTTGTTTCCATTTGACTCGATCATCCCCACACCATTTATGACGAAATTCTTGAACATCTTTACAAAAGATTTGACATTCTCATTAGGGCTAAAGGTACACAAGAAAGGGTCTTCATATTGTGCATAGTTGAATATCACCAAGAAGAGCCTAAGCACAAAATCTCTAACCTTAAGATCATACAAGGGAATGTAAGAAAAACGTGAGGGAAATAGAGAAGTCTCAAGCTTTTCATTTTATAAGTCTTTTGGCTTTTCACTTCTAAGGTAACCTCCAAAATGGTTATGAGGTGCCTTAATGCCGAGACCGCTCATGTGGCCACTCCTATCCTATAAATAGGTGTGGATTTGAGAGATGGAAACACACCAACAAATTATTCTATCTTCTCTCTAGCTCTCAAGCATTCTAGTTCGCACTTAGGAGCATTGCCTTGCTCGGTTCTCGCCTCCAATTCAAGTTCGCCGGTGCCTACGAGTTTAAGGTGCTTTAACTCGGTAGGAGGAAAGTCGTTTCATCTTTAGGGATGTTGCGCCAATCCATGAGCACTAGCCGGGGTGTATCTCGTCTTTCGGAGAGAGGGATACCTCGACTCGACTTGAAGAAGACTATAGTTTGCATCTTGTTCCTTTTATTGTATTTACTTTGTTTTGTTTACCTTCTAGTTTTTGGTTCTTTTGTAATAGCAAGAGTTTGCCCATGTAAAGCTACATTATTTCCAATAATCGCAAGACGAGATAGTGTACTCTTGCCAAAATCATGTCAACCGAAACTGGAGGAAACGGAAACAACTTCATTGGATCATCTTCTGCTGCAGCTGGCTCCTCAACGATGGCACCTGTTTCGACCTCAAGGGTCTGGGCTCAAGCTGATAAGCCCGACAAATTTAAGAGCTTGGATTTCAAACGTTGGCAACAAAATATGTTGTTTTACCTAACTACGTTGGGTGTTGCTAATTTCCTAAGGAGGATGCTCCAACTGTATCTGAGGAGGAGACGGACTTTAATGTCCAGGTTGCCTATGATGTTAGGCATCAAGGAGATTTCTTGTGCAAGATCTATATCTTGAACGACTTAGGAGATAGTCTCTATTCTATCTTTGCCGGGGTAAAACCTCCAAAGCTTTGTGGGAGGCTCTTGACAAGAAGTATCGCGTCGAGGACGCCGGTACAAAGAAATTTACAGTCACAAAGTTTCTGGACTACGTGATGGTTGACTCTCGCTCAGTGGTAGAGCAAGCTGAAGAATTGCAAATCATTATCCATGATGTCCACGCTGAAGGGATGGCCTTGCTAGACCAGTTTGTTGTTGGATCAAATACCTAAAGCACAAGAGAAAGGAGATGAAGCCAGAAGACCTGATTGTCCGTCTTCGTGTTGAAGAGGATAATAGGCGGTACCATAAGAAGTCAGGAAGGCCTGAAGATGCTAAGGCAAATCTGATGGAGAAGGGAGGAACTTTCAAGCGTCCCCTCCCGAGGGAAGATGACAAGGGCAAAGGGAAGGTAGCTGGTGTCCGAAAGTTTGAAGGCAACTGCTTCAATTGTGATAAGCCGGGCCACATGGCGAAGGACTGTCGAAGGCCTAAGAAGATGAAATTCAAGAAGGGTGCTCTCATGGTCGAGAGAGACTTCAACGATGATGATCTGGCTGCTGTGGTTTCTGAAGTGAACCACGTTGACAATCTGAAGGCTTGGTTTGTTGACACTGGGGCTACTTTGCATGTATGCTCTGACCGTAACCAATTTTCGACCTATAAGCAAGTTGAAGGGAAGAAGCTCCACATGGGAAATCAAAACTCGTCTAAAGTCGTTGGCATGGGAGAAGTGAAGCTCTTAATGACATCTGGTCGTAAGCTAAAGCGGAAGGATGTGCTGCATGTCCCAGACATCCGCAAAAATCTTGTTTCTGGTAGTTTGCATGTTAGTCATGACTTTAAGCTGTGTTTGATTCTGAAAAGGTTATTTTATCTAAGTTTGGTACTTTGCTTGGAAAAAGTTATCTTTCCAATGGCTTATTCAAACTTAATGTAATGGCCACTGGCCGTGTACCAAATCAAGTGAAAGATAATAAGAATGCTTCTTCATCTTATTTGCTTGAGTGCTCCGATTTATGGCATTGTATATTAAGACATATGAATCTAAATGCTATAAAAAGATTCTGAAATCAAAACTCGTCTAAAGTCGTTGGCATGGGAGAAGTGAAGCTCTTAATGACATCTGGTCGTAAGCTAAAGCGGAAGGATGTGCTGCATGTCCCAGACATCCGCAAAAATCTTGTTTCTGGTAGTTTGCATGTTAGTCATGACTTTAAGCTGTGTTTGATTCTGAAAAGGTTATTTTATCTAAGTTTGGTACTTTGCTTGGAAAAAGTTATCTTTCCAATGGCTTATTCAAACTTAATGTAATGGCCACTGGCCGTGTACCAAATCAAGTGAAAGATAATAAGAATGCTTCTTCATCTTATTTGCTTGAGTGCTCCGATTTATGGCATTGTATATTAGGACATATGAACCTAAATGCTATAAAAAGATTAGTAAATCTTGATTTACTAAAAGCTAATGAGTTTAATTCACAAAAGAAATGTGAAGTCTGTGTTGAAGCAAAAATGACCAAGCTGCCGTTCCGCTCGGTAGAACGGAACACAAAACCTCTAGAATTAATCCACACAGATATATGTGATTTAAAATTTGTGCAAACTAGAGGTGGTAAAAAGTATTTCATCACATTCATTGATGATTGCACAAGGTATTGTTACATTTACTTATTAAAAAGTAAAGATGAGGCAATTGAAGTGTTTAGAGATTTAAAAAATGAAGCAGAAAATCAACTTAAATGTCGAATTAAGTGTGTTCGAAGTGATAGAGGTGGTGAATATGTGGCACCGTTTGCAGAATTATGTCATGCAAGTGGTATAAATTACCAAATCACAGCTCCATATTCTCCTCAATCGAATGGTGTTGCTGAACGCAAAAAATTAACACTGAAAGAGATGATGAATGCTATGTTGATTAATTCAGGTTTACCCCAGAACATGTGGGGGGAAGCTCTGTTAACCGCGAATTACATCTTGAACAAGATTCCACTAAAAAATAGGGATGTGACTTCTTATGAACTGTGGAAGGGAAACAAACATTCATATACATACCTCAAAGTGTGGGGGTGTTTAGCAAAGGTACAAGTGCCACCTCCAAAGCAAGTTGCAATTGGCCCTAAAACAGTGGGTTGTATCTTTATTGGATATGCACTTAACAACAGCGCGTGTCGCTTCCTAGTTCATAAGTCAGCTATACCTGATGTAGCTGAAGGAACAATAATTGAGTCTAGGAATGTTGTGTTCTTTGAGAATGTGTTTCCTTGCAAGAAGCAAGATGATCGTTCTAGTGAAAGAATGGGAGATGAAACCACTAGTTCTATTCTCCAAAAGTGACGAGGACAAGTCCTGGGATGTTGAATCAAGACGTGATAAAAGAGTTAGAGTTGCTAAGATTTTTGGTGCAGAATTCACAACTTTTTTGTTGGATGGTGAACCAAAGTCAATATCAGAAGGGATATCCAAAAAAACGCAAGAATTAGGAGAACCACTGCAAGTTCCTGCAGAGGCGGCTGATAGGAAGCCCCAAGAAAATCCCATTAGAGAGATATATGATCTAACGGAGACAGACGATGAGGAAGTAACTGCGTCTGATAACTGGAAAAGCAGAATGGAGAAAATGGTGGATATGTTGGTAATAGAGAATGTAGAGCAAAAAGCTATGCTGAAGGCTCAAAAGGAGCAATTGACCAAGCTGGTCGACATTGTTGACAGGATGATCTCCTGTATGGAAGGGAAAACCCAAGCCTCTCATCAACCCTTGCCGGCAAGGTCAGTTGCAAGTCAGAATAAACCTCAGCAGGATATCCCAGACACCAATCTTGCAGGAACATCGAGGAAAAGGAATCCAGCCACCACTACCAGCCAACCACCCTGTGCTGATCCTGCCCCACCTGCGGCAAAGAGGACCAAGCACTCTGGCTTCCACGAGGGCCAGAAAAGGAACTAAGCTAACCGAACCAAGTAAACTTTGTTTTTGGTTCAAATTTGACCTCTCTCAGTTTAAACATGTTGTTTCCTACCTGTGCATATATGATGGTTGTTGGATCTTGTGATAAATGGTAGCCTATGCTTCATAAGATAATTTCTGCTCATACTCCTACCAAACTGTTCGCATGCCTCTGATTGTTAATAGGTGTACTTCCCCCACTTAGCCCAGTGTCTGGTCTAAGTGTGAGAAGTTATCTAATTTCCTTGTTATCATGTTCGCTACTGTTGATTATATGTGTACTTCTCCCACTTAGAATATGTTTATGCATGTTTTGTGTTCTTCTCCTACTTAGCCCACTTTCTGGTCTAAGTGTGAGAAGTTTCTCTGTTGTTTTTGTTTTAGTTGTTCATGTTTAGAGTTTGATATGTCTTATCACCTCACACATAGCCCACTACTTGGTCTAAGTGTGAGAAGTTTGTTTCTTTGTTCTTTGACACCAACCACCCTGTTTTCCACTTCATCAAGCCACTTGAGGACAAGCTGTAATGAAGTGGGAGAGGGGAAACAGTTGGTGTAGTTAGTGTCAAAGTTGTGTTTTATTTATCCAGGAGTCTTTTCTTAGTTGTTTTTGCTTTATGTGTTTTCAAATAAGAACTGGTTTAAGAAAATAAAGGCAAGATTCTCTTAGTAAGAGTGATTGAAGAGATGATACATGTTGATTTGTGAGTTTCCCTTCTTTAATAAACCAAAATCTGCTTGGAAGATGTAAGGACAATGGAAGTAGCTTTAATCTAACCCTCTGTGAAGCCCTCTAAAATGTGAGTTATAAGCCGGAGTAGAACACTTTCTACCAAAAGAAAAAAAATCAGAGAGGCTGCCATTAATGCTTAGAAGGAAATGACATAGGCTAGCAAGGACTAAACGCAATAGGAATAACCAGTTGAGCCAAATTCTTTCGAACCAGGTGAACCTGCCTCATTGTAAAGGCACCCCCTAGTTACACCTTTTGAGCTTCAGCTATGATCATCCCTTCTTTGGAATCCCTTAGCATTCATGCCATATGAATAAGGGGATAGGCTAGGGTAACTCACCGTTTGGGGATAGGAAATAGATTGTAAAACAGGGGAGTATAAAACAGAAAGATAGAAAGAAAACGGACAGGAAACATTGTGACCTGACCTAGAAAAAAAAGAGTGAAAAAACAGAAAAGAGAAAAAAAAAATTAGAAAAAGGCAGGAAACATTGTAACATGACCCACAAAAAAAAGAAAGAGAAAATAGAAAACAAGAGGGCAGGAAATGATGTAATCTGACCCTATGAAAGAGTTAGAAAAATAAGGCCAAAATGGCCAGGGGTAGTTCCAAAGTTATAGATTGTACATAGGGAGGTTGTTCTAGTTGTGTCCCTAAGTTCGCATGTCCTTCACACTTTTACATACATTATGAACTTAGAACCCTTAGGACCTCACCTTTATACACTATAACCCCTGCCCCATTACAACCTGAATAAAGACCTTAAGGAGTTAGCTTCTGTCAATAGAACTCTAGCATCTTGGGGTCCCGATCTTCAGAGGAGCGAGGATGGCAGATCATCTTTTGCCCCTTAGGCAGAAGCTCATGTATAGAATCCACAGTTGGTCCCATCGGCATCTTGCTTTTGGGGGTCGGCTTGCTTTGATTAAGAGCACCCTCGCCGCCATCCCGCTTCACATCTTACAGGTCATGAACCCTCTACTTGGCTTTCTGGACGAGTTGAAGTAGATTCTGGCTAGATATTTTTGGGGTACAGTTGGAGAGAAGAGGAAGCTACACTGGATTTCTTGGAATTGCTTGCCTTTTGATGAGGGTGGCTTGGTGAGAAGTTGTAGAGAAGGGGAATTGAGTTAGCGTCTAGGTGTCAGTGTTGTCGGTCTCCTTCACTCGAGTCTCTTAGTCATGTCTTTTTTTCGAGTCAGACGGCGATTTCTGCATGGGAGTATTTCGATGCCTGGTTCCCTTCCTCGCACACACCGATTCACACGTGCACCGATATTGCTCTTAGACTAGGTCACTAGCGGAGGTCCTCTTTCAAGAGGGCTCCCGCTTTACATATTAGTTTTCTTATTCCCTGTTTGATTGCTTGGTTTCTTTGGACGGAGAGGAACGACTGCAAGCATGGTTGTCGTCCTTTTCGTCACTCTCATGTTATTTGGCAGGTCACTCACCACTTGCACGTGCTTATTTTGGCCGGTAAGATCACCCCGACCCATTGGAGGGGATGTTCGCCGTCGGTTGATTTCATGCCTTTCTCCCCCATATAGCGTGTTCTGCGGTCACTCATGGTCCTATGGCATCCCCCTGATGCCCCTTGGGTGAAGCTGAACACTGACGGTGCCTTCTCTACATCGACACTGAAGGTGGGGGAGGGAGGATTCTGATGGAGGACTTCTGCGTGCCTTCTGTGCTCCGATAGCCGCATCATCGAGCTTTGAGGTGGAGCTGTTGGCTCTGATTCAGGGTTTCGAGATGGCTATGGAGCTTTCAACACACATTTGGATAGAGCTCGACTCAGCGGCTCTGGTTACCTTGTTGTCATCTGGACAGCTTGGCGCTGCGGATTTTAGACATCACATGGCTTTGATCCGGAGTATGACTTCTCAGCAGCATGTTCGGTTCTCACACATCTATAGAGAAAGAAACCGGGCTGCCGATTTTCTTGCAGGTAGGGGGCTCAGACCACTGCACTTATTTACTATGATCCAATCTCTGCGCCTCGGTATCTGAAGGCGCTGGTTAGGATGGACCAGCTGGGATATCCTAACTTCCGTTTCCGACGTAGAGATGTGGTTTGACCCAGTTTCTTTGGTGGTTGGTTTTGATAGCTTTTCTTTTCTTCATCTTATATATTTAGTCAGTTTTTTCCACTTGATAGCACGGAGGATCTCGACTTGTGGGACCTCTATTTTGCATCTTCATGTTCTTGTTTAGATCTTAGTCACTTTTAGGTTAAGATCATGTTTTTGGAACATTACATTTTGATCTTATTTATGGGTTGGAGGTCTGCCTAAACCTCTCGCCCACAAAGGGCGTTTTAAAAAAAATTGAATGAGAGAATGGTCCTAACAATTCTGGTGAGGATTGAGTTATCGAGTGAATCCAACAGTTGGAAAGATAGAAGCTATCTTGATAAACGGACAAGCATGAATAGGTAGAAAAGGGGAGGGAAATGAATCTGAGACTGTAGACGATTGGATTGACCTTAAGCTTGTGGGGACAATTACCAAACAACATAAACCAGTTCTTTCTTTTCTGTCTTTTCTCTTTACTTGTCAATGTGTTTAGTTTACTTCTGTGTTTTCCTTATCTAGGTCTTTAAAGAGCATCTCCAATGGCGGCTAGCGGACCGGCTAGCCGATTCCCGGTGCTAGCCGGTTCGCTCGTCGAACCATTGGAGTCGGCTAGCGCCAAATCGGTGAAAAAATCAGCGAGTGTGCGCCGATTCTCGGGCCCTGGTCGATCGGCTGGCCGCCATTGTAGGCGGGCGATCGGCGAGCGATTGGCCAGCACTTTTTTTTTTAATTTTCGAAACACTATATATACGCGATTTGCACATCATTTTCATTCGCATCGCTTGTTTTAACAATTTTTCTCTCTCACTTAATTTCTGTACAAGAGCAATAAAGCAAAATGGAGAACAACAACGAGGGGTTTCCAGTGACGAGCGGGCAGAGGGTACTGGGGATGCAACCCGGGATGCAGATGATGCCGGGGTGGCAGCCCGGGATGCATGGGACGCCGGGGGGACAATATCTATCGCCCTAGTTTTGATTTTTTGACTGCTTCTTCTTACACATCGACCCCATCGGAGACGCAGTTCACTGGGTGTGAGACTTTCTCCTTAGAGGAGTTGGGGATAGATCTCGAGGATGCGGACACTCCCGTTCAAACGGGAGGAGTAGGGCGGGGTCGGGGCGCACCAAAGAAGAAGAAGGGCAAGGGGAAGGGAAAAAGGGTGGTCGGCGAGTCGTCGCAGCCGGCTGATGACGACAGTCGGGCACGGAGAAAGTGGACGGATGCGGAGAACGTCGCGTTGTCCAAGGCTTGGGTGAATGTTTGCGATGATCCCCTCCATTTGAACAATTAGAGGATCGTCAACTTGTGAGCTAAAATATCAGCAGCCTACAAGCATTTTGCCCGGAGGGGAGGCCACACAGCGGGGAGGAGTGCCGGAAGGGGTGGGACCAAATCAGAGCTGCGGTCTCCCGATTTTCTGGCTTGTACACCAACGCCCTCCGCATGCAGACCAGTGGCCAAACTGGCGAGGACTGCAGGAGGATAGCGGAGAAAGCCTTCCCCGTGCCCGAGCTTTATAAGAAGTTCACCTACTGGAATCGCTATGAGGTCCTGATGGACTCGAGAAGTTTCGGGCAGGTGTCGATGTTGGCCGACCGAAGAAGCAGCGACTGAACTATGCCGGTGATTACAGCGGCAGCAGCGGCGGTTCCCACGACCTCCCCGAGGATGTTCAGAAGTTCTCGTCCCTTCCATCGTTTACTCACCCGGTTGGGCAAAGGTGGGCGCAACGGGTAGCGAGGGGGGTGCCCAGGGGTCCCAGGAGGTCCAGTCGGCATCCCCCTGTTGGCTCGTCGCCAATCGAGCTCGCCTTCTTCGCGCGTCAACAAACGCGGGATCAGATGCACAAGATCTTAGCTGAATGGAGGGCGGAAACTGACCCCGTGGAGAAGAGGTTTCTTCACTCAATGCTCGAGAGTATGCGGGTCGATTTGGATGCCGCCGCGGCACGGTTGGGGGGCTCAGATGCCGCAGGTGTGGGGGTCCCGGATAGCGGCGACAACGGCGGCGACGAAGGCGACAGCCACGAGGAGTGAGGCGCAGGCAGGGCTCGTGTGTGGAAGAGGGGTTTTTTTTAAATGAATGTAATTTTTTAATTTTACTATTATTATTGAATTTTCCCGTATCTTTGGCCAAGAGCGGTTGCCTATTGCTAGCCTATTGCTTGTCCAGTTGCTTGTCCTGATGATGTGGCAGGAGGAGTTTTTAGTGCTGATGATGTGGCAGGAGGAGTTGTGGCTAGCCTATGGCTAGCCTAAAACCATTGTCGATGAAGTGTTACTTTTGTTTTATGTTGCATTTAAATAAGAACCATGCATTGAAACTTGCCTCTTTTCTTTTTCTTTTCTTTCATACTCGAGGACAAGTATGGGTTAAGTGTGAGCAATTTGATGAGGCTCATTTCATGCATGTGTTCTATAGTAAAATTGCATAAAATTCTGTAAACTAACAGCCATTTTTTAGCATGGTGTATGTGAAATCCGCCATTTTCAGAATAAGGAATAAATCAATTAGGCGGAAGCACAAATCAAGAAAATGAGGAAAAAACTGCGGCATTGAGCGGATCAAGTCAACAATTAAACGGAGCCAGCAGGAGTTCTGCATTGGAAGATAGAGCGAGAGACCCCACCACAAAATCTGAAGGGCAGCAATGACATTTCAGAGAGGATGGTACCCTAGGGATGAGAGCCCTACGCCTCTCTATATAAAGGAAGCCCGACATAAGAAAAATGAGTCCCAGCCAGTAGTGTACGAAGTGGGTCTCACAAGCTTTCCTAGTTATGATATCTTTAGGAATTCAGCTCTCTTCTAGGGCTGAAAACGGAGCTCATTTCACTTCATCTTCTTTATTCCTTTGCACTCACACCCTTGGTCCTAGCTTAGTTTAGTTTAGTTGAAGTTTGGTGGTAGTCTCTGCATTTTCAAGCTTTCGGTTCTTTAATCCACTCCTCGAAGGGGTGATGAAACAATTTACTATTTTCCTTGTTTGTTTTCTGTTTACTTTTGATGTTATTGACGCTTTGATGTTTTTGATTAAATAAAGCTGAAGTTATGTTTCCATTTCCATCTTTTGCGTTCTGTTTCATGCATGATATTTCGGATCTGTTTTCGGCTTCCCTTTTATGTCGCGTATCTTAGCTCCAAAAGGTTTTGTTATGTTTCGATTTGGTCACATCTGATGTTATATGTTTAAAAGTGTTTAGGATGTTTAGATCTAGTAGTTTCTATTTCGTTGCTGCATGAGCATGGGTTAGTTTTGTGTTTTACGTAGTCGCAGCTTAAATCTTAGGAGTGGATTTAGTTTTATGAGTTGTTCTGGTGTTTCATCTTTCTTAGCTTTTCAGATCTGTTACTACTCTGTTTTCCATGTTGATTTTTTAAAGAAAATGAAGTTGTTAGAAAGTTTTTCTTTACAGTGCTTTTTGCAGGGGACTGGCAGTCCCCGTTTATTCTGTTTGTCAATTTATGGAAAGTTCAGTTAAGTTGATCAAGTAGACTTAGTTTTGTCCTGCAAGTTGATCAGTTTAGTTAATTTCTTATTTTCCAAAGTCTAATAGTTTAACTTAATACACCCCTAGAAGCGTGGCAGCAGCCATCTCCAATCTGTATCTCGCAAACAAATCTCAAAATGCCTCATCACTGTGGGATCGATCCTTACTTCCTTATACTAGTTAAATAATATTTGTGGGTTAAGGTTTTGAAAACAAACATCTTCTTAGTTCTTCCTTTCTTCTCACTCGAGTCGGAGTAAGTCGAGTTAATTAGCCTGAGCTTTTACTGGATACACTCATCTGCAGTTTATAGGTAGCAGGCATATATAGGCTGGCCGGATCAGTTTGACCATTTAACTTGAGCAAGCCACAACGATATACCAAAAGAATGAGAAGAACAGAGACTGAGAAGTCGCCTAAGCTTTCAGTACTATAGACAAGTACAAAGCCCGCTTAGTAGTCAAAGGCTTTAAACAGAAAGAAGGGCATGACTTCTTTGATACTTACTCACCTGTTACGAGAATAGCTTCCATTCAGGTGCTTCTTGCGATTGCTTTGTTGCACAGTCTTGAGATTCACCAATTGGATATGAAAACTGCGTTTCTGAATGGTAATTTGGAAGAAGAGATATACATGGAGTAACCTGAAGGGTTGATACGCTCGGATTTTGCACTATTTTAAGGCCATTTTTTGTTCCGTTTTGAGTGACAAAGTTGAATTACATGTCCATTATTTGCATATTTTATCTCTTTTGGTATTTTGAAGTATTTTGTGAGAAATGAGCAAAATAGAGGTGAAAAAGGGCATAAAAACGTCAAATCTGGAAGCTGGAACTGAAGCGCAACCCAGCGGCCCGCTTGACCCATGCCAGCGGTCGCTGCAACGAGTCCAAAGAGTTCTGGAGCTGTCCAGCGGCCTACTGTGCCCGGTCGCGCACGACAGCCTGTGTTCAGACTCAATTTTCCGGCGATCCTGAAGTCTGATAAGGGTGTTCTATATGTCATTCTCTTTGTCTTCGAAAGAGCTTCGCATCTCAATCAGAGTTCTGTGGAGAAAGTTATGGTTGTTCTACCAAAGTCGCGCAAAGCTGTCAAGTGCAGAATATTCGGCGGAAATTCAAAGAAGGAAAAAAGACATTACCTTGTGAAGCCAAATATTTTCCTTAACCTATGGGGCACGAAAATTCCTTATTTACTATTTCTTGGAGGAAACTTTGGGTTTCAACCTTTGGGTTTTATTTGCTTTAGCACTTATGTTCTTTTTGTTTTCCCTACACTCTATATTTTTAGCTTATTCTTGTTAGAAAATACAATGCGGAAAATAAAAGACTATTGCAAAAAGTAAAAGAAGGGGAGAACTTCAAAGACTACATTGTGAATGACTTGAATTGATTATCTCAATGGCTACACAACCTTTTATAGGCCCTAATTCTAGCTATACATGGAAAATATATTCTAATTATACTAATATCCTTTGTATTTGAATTTCCATAATCTTTAATTGTTTTCCTTTTTTATTCTTGCCATAGCTTCATCCATTGCCTTCTTGTTCTCCAATTAATTGATTTCCTTATTCCAACACTCCCCCTCAAGTTAAGTATCGAGTTTTTCGACACTTAACTTGCACGATCTTTAGTTTGATAAATAGTTTATACTCGTATTTAAGAGTTCTTCAATTTCCATTGACAGTTTATGCTCGTATCATAGAGCTTCTTCAATTCATCATTGATAATTTATACTCGTATCAAAGAGTTATTGAAAGTTTAGACTCGTTTCAAGGAGTTCTTCAATTTTCTGTTGACGGTTTTATCTCGTGTCAAGGAGCTCATTCGGATAGTTTTGACTCTTGTCAAGGAGCTAATTCGGACAGTTTTGACTCGTGTCGAGGGGCTAATTCGTACAGTTTTGACTCGTGTCGAGGAGCTAATTCGGACAGTTTTGACTCTTGTCGAGGAGCTAATTCAGACAGTTTTGACTCTTGTCGAGGAGTTAATCTAGACAGTTTTTGCTCATATCTAAGAGCCATCAGACAGTTTTGACTCATGTCAAGGAGCTAATCTAGACAGTTTTTGCTCGTATCTAGGAGCCAAATTTAGACCATTCTCGGCCCATTCCAGCTCAAACTATGTGTGACACCTCAACCCCTCTGATGTATGCACTTACTATAAATAAATTTCTTATCATAAAAGCAATCGATACACGTGTCTAATTCATAGAACACACATATTATATAACTCTAAAATTCAACATTCATCCAGCACATATTTCAAAACATCCTGTAAAGTAGTGGAACCCTCTCACAACTCTATATACTATACATTTATCTACATGCGAAACTGATGAGGAGGAGAAAGTTGTCAATATGCGTCAGCCGCCAAACCTGATAACACTTTAATCTCACATGATACAATATCAAGCATACTCTTTTATCAAAACATATAATCAGAAACAATACATATCATACTTTAAAAACAAACCATTTCATATTCATATGCATATGCCTCTCTGATCAATTTATTATTCTGTGACAGTCAAGCCTGGTATCTGCCCGGGATTTCCAATATAATTGACCCGTAGGTCCCATTATGATTTGACCCGAAGGTCCCACTGTAATATGACCCGAAGGTCCCAATATGTTTGACCCGAAGGTCCCAATATGATTGACCCGAAGGTCCCAATATGTTTGACCCGAAGGTCCCAATATGATTGACCCGAAGGTCCCACTACGATTTGACCCGAAGGTCCCAATATGTTGACCCGAAGGTCCCAATATATCCACTGTAATTTCAGATCCAGGGCAAAACCGTCACAGATCCTTTTCAATCCAATGATTCACATCATAAGTATCATAAACATATCATTTGCACCAATAACATATTCATACCATATTCCATCAAATTATCCAATATATCTAAACAAACATGTCCATTTCAGCAATCAAATATTCATATCATATTCGACCATCAATATCAAATAATTCATAATCATTTCAACTTCACACCATATAATCACATAATTCACTCAAATTCAACATATAACAATCAACCACATAACACATGTAAAACTAAAAGTGTGATTTATACACAACTGATTAGGATAGATAACCTGGTCGAACACTAGCTCTTGATTCCCGATCTACGTTCCTTGATCCTCTCAAAAATTCACAAGTGTAGAATTTCTCTCTCTTTTTCCCCCTTCTTCCCTTTTTTTAACCTCTTTCAACTCCTTTATATATATGACGAAGCTTACTTCAGAAGCTAAACCGAAGCTTACCTTAGAAGCTAAATACGAAGCTTACCTCAGAAGCTAAATACGAAGCTTACCTCAGAAGCTAAACTAATACAAAGAGTTACTTTCTTTTCTTTCCATATTCTCACTACATATTACTATAAATCCCATGCACACATTTTCCATGCACAAGACACTTAGTATTAAGCACACATACACATTTGCATAACTAATATATAATAAAAATATGTAATTATGCCATATGATGAATGATTTGGGTCACGAATGTCACACTATGAGCCCATTCATTTCTTTTCTTTCTTGAGCCTAATAACTACTAGGCCCAAATTTACTTTTCCAATTTGGAAACATAACAATGAAGCAGACATATCACAACGTCTCCTTCCTCTTCTTATCTCGGAGAACAACTTGTTCTCCGGCGGCAATGCACTTGCCAACATCTTCTCAGGATTCTGTCAACCATTTTTGTTGGTTCCTCCATCAATGTCTCCATTCTCAGTGGTGATAATTCTATGGTCGAGTAGCCCGAGCTCTTTTCCTCCGGTCACTGCTTTCTTCTCAGGCCATAGACAATCCCCACCGTTGTTGGTCCCCTTCTCAGTGACCGCTTCCACAACCTTAGCTTTCCAGAGACAACCTATGACGACTTCCACTTTAGAAGCTGACACGAGTTGTCTCTGGGAGACTTCTCTGGTCATTTTGTCGGTTGTGCTTTCTTTCATGGCAAGCTTTACTACAGCTAGCTTATTATAGTAGCATGTTGCTTTCTCTGAGGTGCTTTCATCATGGCTTTCTCTGAGCTTCTCCTCATTGTTTAGGAGAAAGCTGTCTCTGGGAGAATGCTGCAGAGTGCTGTTACTGATGTGGAGAGATGTTTAATAATGGACCTTTCATCTTGTATTATTGAAGATTGTGACACAGATCTAGTTAATATACTATTTTCTCTTATTAAGCTTTCTCTTGGGGCAATTCTTCCATTGATCCTTTTGTGTCACATTCTTGACGCTCCATCGGCGTGTGGGCTGTACTTTAGCAGCATTCTCGCCCTCTTACCGGCGGTCATCTTTGGTCTTCATTTAGCAGCATTCTTGGTCATTCCTCCTCGGTGACTGCTTCCTTGGCTGCATCTGGGAGAATCGCCGGCCCTTAGCTCTCCTGCTTTCTCGAATGCATATACTCGGTCACCGCCTCGCCCTTCTCTGCAGCCCATATTCTACTGGCTGCTTTTGCTCCTTTCTTCTCAGCATTCTTCCCAGCGCCTTTACGCCTACCCCTCGCCTTCTCTGGAGGTAGGTGGAATCATCCGACAAGGGTAGTGCTCTACCTCTCTTTCGGATGATTCATTGAATATAAAGACTTTATTTTGGATCTAACGACCTCCAAATATAAGGTTTGGCTTGGCTTCTCCTTCTCCGGTCCTTCTTAGATGGCTGCTTTCTCGACTCCCTTTCTGGCAGCCTTGGCTTCTTCTTCTTTGGTCTAGCTCAGAATGCATCTCTGAGATTCATTCCAGGCATTGGGGTGTGGCTTCGTCATCTGCAGCTTTCTCACCCTCTCATCGGGGGTGTCTTTGGCCTTCTCTACCAACATAGATTCAAGAGGAATTGTTTGGTCAGATATTTCCTATCCCCCTCGGCCAAACAAACCTTGGACTCCTTTTTTCTCTTGACTGTGGTTGTTCTTCCATAGATGGTTATTTCCTCAGTTCGAAGAGGAATCCTTCGGCTGTGTGCTTTATCTCCCATCGGCTGGACAATTGACTAACTCCATCTTTGAAGCCATCATCTCTTGCTTGTTGCCTCCTCCAGATTGACGCTCCCCACCGGCGGCCAATCGATCCTTGCTTGCTAGTTCTCTGGGCTCCATTGCTGCTCGAACAGAACAGGTGGTCATATCGCTGTTTGTCAGGGTCTCCGTTGCTTGCGGTCTGCACCGTCGTCCGTACCTGCTGCTTGGTGTCCGGCGCTGCTGTCTGAGGAAACAAAGCTAAGCCCTCTCTCCTTGATGAAAGTTTGATTGAGGCTTCTTAACTAGATTTTTTGCAAAGTAGCTCCTTTCATTCTCTCCTTACTCTCTTGCTATCGGCTTTGAATGTGAAAAAGGGAGTATGTGGTAGTGTAAAATTGATTTCTTCACCAGCAGAATAGCATGATGATAATTGGTGCAACCTTTTTGGAGATTTTGGGGTTCAAGGATGAATACCAATGATAACTTCTTCTTTTTTTGTTTTTTTTGGTTTTGAACAAACTAGCGAAGGATTGTTAGCTGCTCTGATACCATGTTAGAAAATACAATGCGGAAAATAAAAGACTATTGCAAAAAGTAAAAGAAGGGGAGAACTTCAAAGACTACATTGTGAATGACTTGAATTGATTATCTCAATGGTTACACAACCTTTTATAGGCTCTAATTCTAGCTATACATGGAAAATATATTCTAATTATACTAATATCCTTTGTATTTGATTTTCCATAATCTTTAATTGTTTTCCTTCTTTATTCTTGCCATAGCTTCATCCATTGCCTTCTTGTTTTCCAATTAATTGATTTCCTTATTCCAACCATTCTATCATGTGTAACTAAACTCATAGGATTCTAGGGATGTGTTAGTAACGACTTTGGTTATACAATTCCGTTTTCTATTTAATATCCATTTTATTTTTACTTCGTTTCTTCCCTAAGTTGTTCTATAATACTTCACGTTTGAGTGACACATTCGGTGATGATCTAATATAACTTGCTACATAATCGTGAGGGGAGGTTGGCGAGTTAGATCAATTAGTAGACACTACAATTAGCTTCCCTTAAAACGACACTGTTAATTCAGAGTGAGGACGGATCTAGGATTGAGAACCCTAGTGTTAGTAATCTACACTTGTGCCGCATGGAAAAAACTTATGTGACTCGTTCTATCGAAGTAATAACTGTTCTAGGGTATTGTAGTAAAAATTTATATAACAATAACTGTGAACGCACATCCTTGGAATTCCCTTATCTCTCATACTTTATCTTTGTGATATAATTGCAATTAGTTGTTTACTTGTTTTATTTATTTATTTTATTTATTGTAAACCCAAAACTCTTGTTTCTCTAGATAGTATATGACGCTTAGTACATGATAGCCAGTTGCAATTATATTCCCCGTGTTCGATATCCCGGTACTGACCTTTAGCTATACTAGATCTACTATGTATACTTGCAGGTATTTATAGTGCTAATAAAAATTGCATCAAGTGTTTGTTGTACCCGGACAAGAGCGCAAGGTATGCAAATTGGTAAAGCCTCTTTATGGATTGAAGCAAATGTCGTTGCTATGGCACTTGAAGTTTGACAATGTGATGTTGACAAATGGATTCACTATCAATGAGTGTGATAAGTGTGTTTTCATTAAGAACACAGATAACGAGTTTGTTATTGTGTCTGTATGTTGATGATATGTTGATAATGGGCAGCAATAGTGCCATTATTAACGAGACAAAAAACATGTTGAATAGAAATTTTGATATGAAAGATATGGGTCTAGCTGATGTGATTCTCGGAATCAAAATATTGAGGACTAATGAGAGAATTGCCTTAACGCAATCTCAATATGTTGAGAAAAAGCTTAAGAAATTCAACTCGTTTGATTGTAAGCCAGCAAAGACTCCTTTGGAACTTTATGTCCATCTAAGCAAGAATATGGGTGAGCCTGCTGCTCAAGAAGAGTATGCAAAGGTTATAGAAAGTTTGATGTTTATCATGAACTGTACTCGACCAGATCTTGCTTGTACGGTGAACAAGTTGAGCCGATTTACGAGGAATGCAAGCAAGGAACATTGGAAAGCTTTGTGTATGGTTTTGAGATACTTAAAGTATACTATTGACTTTGGACTACACCCACAAGATTTCCCCAAGTACTTGAAGGGTATTGTGATGCAAATTAGATCTTTGAATCAAAAGACTCATTTTCGACGAGTGGGTATGTGTTCACTGTAGGGGGTGGTGCTGTTTCGTGGAAGTCAACGAAACAGACGTGTATTGCTTACTCCGCCATGGAATCCGAGTTTATCGCATTGGATAAAGCAGGGGAAGAAGCCGAGTGGCTTAGAAATTTCCTAGAATACATTCCATGTTGGAAGAAGCTAGTGCCCACAACAGTGATACACTGTGATAGCAAAGCAGCTATAGGTAGAGCACACAGTGGCTTCTATAATGGAAAGTCTCGACATATTCGTCGAAGATATAATACTGTAAGGCAGTTGATCACAAGTGGTATTATCGCAGTTGACTATGTTAAGTCAGTGGATAACCTAGCGGATCCGTTAACAAAAGGTTTAAACAATGATCAAATGCATAAATTTCTAAAAGGAATGGGACTGAAAACCACATCTTAAAAGATGAGTATAGTGGTAACCCAACCATACGATTGGAGATCCCAGGGGATTGGTTCAATGGAAAAACAAAGCTATACAAATCTAGCTGTAACACTCAGAAGATTTTAATCTTTGCGCATTCTTTAGAAAGCATTGAGTGTTGTAACCTGCACGTGGTAAGAGGTTAAGT
Source organism: Salvia splendens (assembly GCF_004379255.2). NCBI lineage: Eukaryota > Viridiplantae > Streptophyta > Magnoliopsida > Lamiales > Lamiaceae > Salvia > Salvia splendens. The sequence goes on from NC_056034.1 coordinate 21,502,185, forward strand.
CTTTTGACTTTTAATGATTCTTGAAATCTCAAGGAGATGCAGTATGGCAGGATACTCATGAAAGAATCACCTATACAAGTGAGAAGTGGGGCCGCTTCGTGAGTGTGAGTCACTTATGAATTCCAAAGAGGTGTTCCACAGTTGAAACGGACACAAACGTGACAACTGATGGAGTTGAGACAATATTGTGTTGACGCTATTGACTAGGAATACACCAAGGAAAAGTAGTTCAAGGCATCGCGTCCACTAGCCCGCCGGTATGTCTTATAGTGTTGACTATGGAAGGTTCAAAATCACAAGTTACATCACCAAATACTGTATCGTTTCTCGAGAACTGAGCAAATAGTCTATATTCTAAGGTAACCTCCAAACTAGTTATGAGGTGCCTTAATGCCAAGACCGCTCATGTGGCCACTCCTATCCTATAAATAGATGTGGATTTGAGAGATGGAAACACACCAATAATCCATTCTCTCTTCTCGCTAGCTCTCGAGCATTCTAGTTCGCACTTAGGAGCTTTTCCATGCTCGGTTCTCGCCTCCAATTCAAGTTTGCCGATGCCTACGAGTTAGAGGTGCTTCAACTCGGTAGGAGGAAAGTCGTTTCATCTTTGGGGACGTTGCGTCAATCCGTGAGCACTAGCCGAGGCGTATCTCGTCTTGCGGAGAGAGGGATACCTCGACTCGACTTGAAGAAAACTATAGTTGTCCTCTTGTTCCTTTTATTGTATTTACTTTGTTTTGTTTACCTTTTAGTTTTTTGTTCTTTTGTAATAGCAAGAGTTTGCTCGTGTAAAGACTACATTATTTCTAACAGGGAAGACCATCAACAACCATTAACACATCATTCTTGCTCAAATAAGGAATACCCTTCCACAAATCGACAAACTCTTGTCCAACACATAGCGTAGGCTCATGACAATTCATATCAAGCTTGCAAGAAGATATATCAATCAACAAACCAATTTTATCAAAAAGGATTTCACTCAATTGCCTAAACAATCTCAAAGCATGAGCACAAATATGAGAATGATACATTGTTATGCCTTTAATCACAACACAATCCACATAAGACACGTGAGTGGAAAAATCCTTCACAAAACGGCCATAGAACATTCCAATCCCGTTGAAGGGTTTAACCATTTTGCAAAGAAAACAAAGCAAACACCAAGTTCTAAATTCATCAACATTTTCACTCTTGTGGTTCTAATATTCTCATCCACATACTCATGAAGCACAAAATTACCAACAAACGAAAGCTTAGTCATCTTAGTATTGATACGCTCGGGTTTTACATTGTTTTAAGGTCTTTATTTGGTCCATTTTTAATGTCAAAATCATAATTCATGTCCATATTTTGAATGTTTTATCTATTTTGGTATTTTGATGTGTTTTGTGATAAATGTGCATATTTGAGCCTGAAAAGACAACAAAAAGTCGAAGTTGGAAATTTGGAGCTTTCGTGAAGCCCAGCGGTCCGCTGCAACACAGCCAGCGACCGCTGGGGCCCAACGACCGTTGGGTAGTGCGCAGCGATCGCTCCAAATGATCCAGAAGCTACGGGACAATTTCCAGCGATTGCTGGGATGAAGTGTAGCGACCGCTATCCGAGAGGCAGAGGCTACGGATCACCGTGCAGAGACCACTGGCCAAGGTACAGCGGCCCGCTGGGAAAACACGGCGCACAGAATTGACCTACTTTCTCACCTAGATTTACCAAACTTAGCCAATTTTTACCTTATTTGCTGATGCATGATTTTTCCCCTATAAAAACCCCCTCAAACCTCTTCATTAAGGATCATCTTTTTGCGATCTAATTCTAGAGCAGAAATTTGAGAGTTCTTCATTATGCAAGGGGTTGGAGAAGGAAGCAAGAGATCATCAAAGAGCTTCAAGGATTCAACCTTTGGGTTTTATTTGCTTTAGCACTTATGTTCTTTTTGTTTTCCCTACAATCTATGTTTTTAGCTTATTCAATCATGTGTAACTAAACTCATAGGATTCTAGGGATGTGTTGGTAACGACTTTGGTTATACAATTCCATTTTCTATTTAATATTCATTTTGTTTTTACTTCGTTTCTTCCCTAAGTTGTTGGATAATGCTTCACGTTTAAGTGACACATTCTGTGCTGATTTAATATAACTTGCTACATAATTGTGAGATGAGGTTGGCGAGTTAAGTCCACTTAGTAGACACTACAATTAGTTTCCCATAAAATTACACTGTTAATTGAGAGTGAGGACTTTATAAGGGTCTTAGGAGCTTTTGGGAGTTACAGATCTATGATTGACAACCCTAGTGTTAGTAATCTACGCTTGTGCCGCATGGGCAAAACTTATGTGACTCGTTCAATCGAAGTATAAATTGTGTTAGGGTATTGTAGTTGGAATTTGTATAAATATAACTGTGAACGCACATCCCTGGAATTGCCTTATCTTTCATATTTTATCTCTTTAATTACTTGCAATTAGTTATTTATTTGCTTTCAAACTGTTTTTATTTTAAAAAATTCCAAAACTTTTCGGTTTTCCAAATAGTGAAATAAGCTTAGTAGAGGATAGCCAATTTGTGATTGTTTTCCCCATGTTCGATATCTCGGTACTGACCTTTAGCTATACTAGATCTACCCTGTATACTTGCAGGTATTTTTAGAGCTAATAAAAAGTGCCTCAAGTTTTTGGCGCCGTTGCCGGGGAATACATTCACTACGTGATTGATATCTTCAAACGGATGAATTGGCGTTGTTTTTAAATATTTTTTAGTTTGTTTTTGTTTGTGTCTCTTTCAGGTTGTGTATGCGAACGTTTTCTGGGAAGAACATCTTGGAGTCGCTCGATCTCGAACTTGAAAGGACACGTAAGAAAATAAGAAGTGATCGAAACACAATGGAGGACGAGACTAGAGTTGAGTTAGACAAGCTGCAGATCTTAGTGAAGCAGTTGATAGATGAAAAGACTACCCGTGAGGAGCAAGAAAAGAAAAATAGAGAGATTTTACCTATTATGCATATGTTCAATCACAGGAATATGATTACAATTCCCGAAGGCCCTCGTGTCGATGTAATAATTTTGAACTGCGAATGCCCCTTATGCAAAGGGTTGAGCAACATCCTTTTGCGGGTAGGGCCACAGAAGATGCAAACCGCCACCTCTCGAAGTTCGTGGAGATTGCGATCACCTTGAAATTGCATGATTTCGACGACGACGCCATTAAGGTAAGACTCTTTCCTTTTTCGTTAATTAATTGTGCTAAAGAGTGGTTTGAGTGTCTACCCACAGAGCAAGTCTCCACGTGGAAGGATATAGTGGCAGCCTTCCACAACAAATATTACCCGCTAGGAACCATCTTGAAGTTGAAGAGTGAAATCTTCCAATTCATGCAAGGCCACGACGAGCCCCTCTACGAGGCTGTTGCACGCTTCAAAGGCCTCCTCCGCATATGCCCCAACCATGGTTTCACCGTGGACCACCAGGTAGCATTTGTGCTATGTTGGATTCATGGCCAACAGAGGATTCTTGCGGAAGAGTGGAGCGGATGCCATGGCGTTGATAGAGGAGTTTGCCACTAATAGCAGAGGGTGGTCAAAGGAAAGGCATAACTCACGAAGGGTAGCATCCATCAACGAGGCCGAAGAGAGCTCCTTTGCGAAGGAATTGAGGTGAAAGTGTGAAATTGAGGTGACTGAAGATGATGGTGCCGGGCCCCTTTTTGTGTGCACTTTCTCCACTATTTATAGAATGGCATTGGGCCCAAATCCCTAGGGTAAGCTCATCATGTCTTGACATTAATGCCCTTGAGATGGCATCTTTTCTTCTCTCTCCTATGACTTATCATCTCTTGTGGTGAACTCCACTTGATCAACTTGCTGGCTAGGCAGGCTCCATGCTTGTCCGCAACTGATCGACTTGTCTTCGGTTCTGACCATTTTTCGCTTGTTTTCTGAGTTGATCAAGTTGTTATTGCATTCTGCCGCTTCAGCACTTTTAAGCCCCTGTTCACTCAAATTCACAACTTTTTCACACATTATCAACCTTGTTAGTGTAATAAACCCCTATACAGCCATGCTTGTAACGAGCCCTATCAGATGTTATCCTTATTTTATAGATTTATATATATTTAATTATATCTATACAAATCCTAGATAAATTTGGATAATAATTAATTTAATTCTATGTGAATAAGTCCTAGATTGACTAATATAAAATTTAATTAAGTTTATCTGTATCTTGTAGATATTGATATATTTATATCTATCTAGAATATATATCTTAGTAGATTTGGATAATTCAAATCCATGTAATTGGAGTTGTGTACTGAGGTAATATTAATAATTTTGATCATTAATCACATAAAACTACGCAAACACAATCTTATATCAACTAGTATTATAACCGTGCGATGCACGGTACATTGTATTTTTTTTAAATGTGTATATAATATATTAAATTATCGTGAACAAAAAATAGAAACCGTGCGTGAAACACAATCATCAAAAAATAAAAATAATAATAAATAAAACTACGTACTCCCTCCGTCTCACTCAAGATGGCCACATTCTTGAGTGGCGCGGGATTTTAGGAATTGTTGTTAGGTGGAATAAAATAGAGAAGAAAAATATAGTTGAATATTTTAATGAGAAGAGAGGAGATTGTTTCCAAAATTGGAAAGTGGTCATCTTTATTGGGACAAACAAAAAAGGAAAGGTGTCATCTTCAATGGGACGGAGAGAGTATATTTATATTAATAGACAAAAAAAATCTTCACCTACAACAAATACATTAACTTGATAATCTAATGAATGGAGTGAATAGTGATGGAAATTTTGAGTTGAAAGAGTGTATTTATGGTTGCAAAACAATATTGATATTAATAGACCAAACAAAAAATCTTTAACCACAAAACCAAGTTTTTGTTAAAACAATTTTTTTGAAGAGACAGAAAAACACATAAAATTGAGACATAATTTTGTTGTAAACTGAATGAAACATTATATGTGAGTGAGTGGATTTATAGCATTTAAATGCAATAAATTTAAAGTCCAGACAAAGCTTCATGACCATCTTCACTTTTCACATCTCACAATTTTAAAATCTTTTCACTTCCCCTAATTACGACAAGAAATAAAAAAATCCACTTTACTTCTATTTAGTACCCTCTATCGACTTAACATGTCCATATTCTTGAGTGACACGAGATTCTAAGAGAAGTTGTTATCGACTTAACATGTCCACATTCTTGAGTGGCACGAGATTCTAAGAGAAGTTGTTATCGACTTAACATGTCCACATTCTTGAGTGGCACGAGATTCTAAGAGAAGTTGTTAGGTGGAGTAAATAAATTAAAAAGGTAATTGAATATTTTAATAAGGAGGGAGGAGAAATGAATTTATTTCTAAATGTCGAAAGTGGACGTTTTGAGTGGGACAAACTAAAAAGGAAGGATGAACATGTTGAGTGGGACGGGGGGAGTACTAAATCTTCACTGAAATAATAGTACGGAGTAATATATATGAAGATATATTTAATATCTTTTAAATATACTATATGTAGAATAACTACTATTATAATACTTGAATTTTAAATGATTTAACATTTATTTTGGAGTAATTCATTTTTCTATTAACTATAAAAGGGAATGTTATTTTTATAGTTATTTACATTATGCAAAGGGTGAAAGGGTTATTGGCATGTAAATATACAAACATTCAACATTTTAAAAGTTTTTTTTTCCAGAATTTTTATTTTTGAATGTAAATGCATGAAGTTTAAAAATTTTTGTGTTTTCCTCGACTTTCAATCTGGTTAAATTAAAGCAGATGTAGAGTACACTTGCAATATTAGCCTTCAAATACACGAACTTTCGACATTTTCTGATATTTCTCTTAAACATTCATTTTTCTTAATATAAATACATGAACTATGGGATTTTCTAATTTTCCCCCAATAATTTCAATCGAAATAAAATAATTTTGTGAATTGCTCTAATTTCACCCTTATCTAAAGTGTAATTTTTTAGACAATAACTTTTTTTTTTGAATTATATGGAATTATGTTTAATGTCTTGAAAAATTAATACGGAATAAATTTTAAAGATGTTATAAATTTTGATATTGTAATTTTTATGTTTGAAATAGCATTTGGTTAAAATAATAGTTTTTTTTATATGCTAATACTTTATTTTTGTGATTTACATTGTTTATATAAAAATTTGCATTTTTAATTTAATTAAAGAATTTTCTTTATTTAAATGATGTATGGTATAAAAAGTTAATGAATTAATATTAAAAAAGTGCTTCCTTCATAAATTTAAATAAATATAAATTAATGTAGTACATAAAAATTATTGGGCATTAAATTAAATAAATATTAGGTGAAAAGTTAAAAAATCCAAAAGTTTGGGGGAAATGATAAAAAACCTCAAAAGTTTGTGTATTTCAGAAAATAATGTCATTATCATCTATTCAAAACGACGTCATTTTAATACTTGTCATTTTTTTCCACATTGGAATTTCCGACAAATACATCAACTTCAATTTAAAGAAAAAGTGATTATTGAGGAAAAAATCAGATAAGCTCAAAGTTCATGTATTTAGATTCAAAAATTAAAATTAAGGTGAAAACCAATAAATGTTGAAAGTTCATACATTTACAAGCCAATAATATTTACAAGTAGATCTCACCCACCGGGTCAGTCCTACTCGAATTTTGGGCTTATAAGATGTTTTAAAAAATTACATACCCCCTATGTCTGTCATTAAATGTTTCATTTTTCATTTTCTGTTTGTTCACCAATAAATCTCTTATATTATTTTGGTGTGCGGACCTCAAATTTCACTAACTCATTTCATTCATATTTTATTTTATGATCAGTACTGAGTTATCTCCCCATTAAATGTCTCATATTCATTTATTTGGATGAATCCCAATAAATGTCTCATTTTACTTTTACTATTTTTACTAATTTGACTCCACTTACCACTAATTTAATCTACTCACAATTATTATAAAATTAACACTATATAAAATTATGGCCCACACTCCACTAAATTTTTCTATCTATTTCATTCACAGAGATAAACAATTTGTTAAAACTTGCGCTAGTCAAATATGGGACATTAATGAGGTCTAGAGGGAGTATATAAATATAGGACCTACACTATCATTTTCTGTTTACTTTCTTTCACATTATCAAACAATTTTATAAAACCCGAGCCAGTCCACTGTAAGATACTCCTTCTGTTCTAGGTTAATTGAGCCATTTTTCTATTTTGAGAAGTTCCAAGTTAATTGAGTCATTTATATTTTTGGCAAAAAGTGACCATCTCTCTTACTTTATTCTTTTTCACCTCTTTTATTTTATTCTCTCTTACTCTATTCATCATTCACTTAACACACTGTTCTTAATCTCTATAAAAAAAAGTGTCTCAATTAACAAGGAAAAGAAAGAGTATTTGTTTGTGGAAAAAAAGAACACTACAGAATATTGCGTTAATATATCTGTAAAATAATCCCCTCATCTCACTCTAAGTAGAGTATTTCTAATCTGACACAAGTTTTTATGCAGTTTTATTTTGTGAGTTGGGTTAAAAGAGAATACCATAAAAGAGAATAAAATAAAGATAACATGTACACCCCCCCTCCCCTATTAATTGTCCATTTGTGCTATTTTCGTCTGTCCTCCATTAATTGTCAACTTTCACTTTTTATCGTAAATGGTAGGTCTCACATTCCACTAACTCATTCTACTCACATTATATTACTCTCTTCGTCCCTAAAAAGTATGAATTATTTCCTTTTTAGTCCGTCCCAGAAAAATATGAATTTTTTAATTTTGGAAACTAATTTTCTTTAATGAGGTGAGGCTCATTCTCCATTAACAATATTTTAAAACCTTTTTTTCTTTCTATCTCTCTCTTACTTTTCCAATTAAGTATTAAAATCCATGTCGAACCAAATGTTCATACTCTTTGAGGTTGGAAGAGTATAAAACTAATATACAAAAGTGAGACTCATATTCCACTAACTTTTTCTGTTAACTTTGAGTGTGAATCTAGATGTGCGTGTGTTTGAGTGTGTGTTTTATCGAGAGATTGTAGAGAGAATTGAGAAGGAGAAGTTGTTATTAAACGTGAAATCAGCTAACATCTCAACAAACACAACAACTATTTAAAGCTAAAACAAAGAACTAACGGTCGAATCTAATCGACGGCCGAGATTCAAACTTATCTAACGAACGCGATCCAACGGCTGCTGAAGCGTTTCAGCTCGCTCGAAGCATTAACAACTCGATGCAGCTGATTCATCAATTACTTCCACAAACTCCACCTTGATGACTCAACTGCCAATCAACTAATTCTTTTAGGATTCACTAGATTCATGCACAACTCCAGCTTTGCCTTCGGTATAGGTTTAGTTAGCATATCCGCCGGATTCTCAGTTGTGTCAACCTTGAAGATCTTTATTTCTCCATCATCTATCCTTTCCCGGATGAAGTGCAACCGCACATCAATGTGCTTACTTCGTACATGGTATACTTGATGTTTTGCCAAACACAAGGCACTATTATTGTCACATCCTATGCTCACAGATTCTTGGAGCACACCAAAGTCTTTCAACATGCCTCTGAGCCACGAGCTCTCTTTTACTACTGAGGTTAATGCCATGAACTCAGCTTCAGTAGTAGACAATGCAACCACTGATTGAAGACTGCTCTTCCAGCTTATAACCGAACCATAAAGAGTGAATAGGTAGCCTGATTGAGACCTTCTTGTGTCTAAGTTTCCAGCAAAATCTGAATCACTCCATCCCACTAGGGCATCCCCCACATATTCACTACCACCATCAAACATAATCCCAAAATCAGTAGCTCCTTTTAGGTATCTCATTAGCCACTTTAATGCAGACCAATGTTCCCTTCCATAGCTAGTCATGTATCTGCTAGTTACTGATATGGCATGTGCTATATCTGGCCGCGTGCAGATCATGGCATACATCAGGTTACCAATAATATTCGCATAAGGTATACTCTGCATTTCCCTCATTTCAGTTTCACTCTTTGGCTTCTGCTCTGCTGTCAGTTTGTAGTGCTGAGCCATTGGTACATCCACTTTCTTAATGTCTTCCATCTTGAATTTCTTCAACAGCCTGGACACATAATCAGCTTGAGTGAGACATATTTGTTTGCTCTCCCTTCTTCTTACTATAGACATTCCCAGAATTCTTCTAGCTGGCCACAAATCCTTCATTTCAAAAGCATCACTGAGATCTCTTTTCACTTTCTGAACTTCATTTGAGTCAGCTCCAGTCAATAACATGTCATCTACATAAAATAGTAGATAAGGAACAACAGCTCCACCTACATTCTTAATGTAGACACATTCATCATAAGATGATCTCAGAAATCCACTTTTGATCATGTGTACATTGAACTTCATGTGCCACTGACGGCTAGCTTGCTTCAATCCATAGATGTTTTTCTTCAATAAGCAAACCTTGCCTTCATCCCCAGGTTTCACAAAGCCCTTTGGCTGAGCCATGTAGATAGTTTCTTTTAGCTCACCATGCAAGAATGTTGTCTTGACATCTAATTGCTCAAGTTCCCAGTTCTTTCTTGCTACTATGGCCAGTAGAATTCTTATTGAAGTATGCTTGACCACAGGGGAGAACACCTCATCATAATCAATCCCATGTTCGTGTCTGAAACCCCTAGCCACTAACCTGGCTTTGTACCTCAGTTTCTCACCATCAGCACCTTATATCTTTCTTTTTAATATCCATTTGCAGCTTATTATCCTTCTTCCATCTGGCCTCTCCACCAGCACCCATGTTCCGTTCTTTAGCAATGAATCAATCTCATCAATCATAGCTTGAATCCATTTCTCCCAGTCCTTACTGTCAGCTGCTTCCTCATAGGTGCTAGGCTCAGAATACTCCATTTCTTCTGCAGCTATCAGACAGAAAAATAGATATTCTACATCAGAATACTTGCTTTATGGTGTTACATTTCTTCTCACCTTATCCCGGGCTAACCTCCAACTCCCTTGATCATCAGGACTTGGTTGTTGGACCTGCTGAGGTGACTGTGGGCCATTGGCTATATCAGTCTCAACATCTTCCATATTCTCTTGACCCCCCAGGTGCTCCACCTCAATCTCAGTGATTTCAGGAGTCTTATCAGAGATGGCTGTATCTGATTTTCCTTTAAAAGGCATATCTTTTTCCCAGAAAACCACATCTCTTGAAATAACTATTTTTCCATTCCCACGTTCAATGCACTAGAGCCTGTAGCCTTTTACACCTGGTTAATAGCCCATCATTATGCATTTGATGGCCCTTGCTTTAAGCTTTCCCTGTCTAATATGTGCAAAAGCTTTGCAGCCAAATGTTCTTAAATTTTCATAGCTGCATTTCCTACCGAACCATCTGTTGTCTGGTATATCCCCATTTAGGCTTGATGTGGGACATTTATTTATCAACACAACTGCTGTGGAGGCTGCTTCTGCCCAGAAATGTTTCCCCAAACCAACAGCAATCAGCATGCACCTTGTTCTTTCCAAAATAGTGCGGTTTGCTCTTTCTGCCACACCATTTTGTTGTGGATTTAAAGGGACTGTCCTATGTCTTTTAATTCCCTTTGTCTTGCAAAACTCATCGAATTCCTTTGATAGGTACTCAAGACCATTGTCTATTCTTAAGCAACCCAGACTTGTGCTCTTCTCTGTCTCCACCTCAATACACCATTCTCTGAACCTTGTGAAAGCCTCTGACTTCTCCTTCAATATATATATATATACATATCTTCCTGGAGAAATCATCAATAATGCTCATGTAATATCTCCCACATCCAATGGACTTTACTTGAGCAGGCCCCCACAAATCACTGTGGGCATAATCAAGTGGGCTTGTAGATGTATGAATGGCCATTGGGTAGCTAATCTTCTTAGCCTTTCCCAGAACGCATTCTTCACATTGCACTGAGTCAACATCATTATCATCACAATGCACAAGTCCTTTCTTGACCAATTCTTTCACAGTTCCCATGGTTGGGTGACCAAGCCTAGAATGCCATGTTCTCAGATTTTCAGTGACAAGAACACAAGCTTCCTCGGTGCCTGCTTTCTGGACATTTGCTGCCATATAATACAAGCTTCTTCTTCTTTCTGCCTTCATCAACAATCTTCCTAACTTGCTGATGGTCATCACACCAGCCTCAGACACAAATTTGCAGCCTCTTCTCTCAAGGGAACCTAATGAAATCAAGTTTCTTTTTATCTCAGGAATGTACCTGACTGAGCTGAGCAAAATGTTTCAACCATTCTCAACCTCCAGTCTAATGGTGCCAATTCCTTTGATTAAGCAAATCTGATTGTTTCCCAGAATGACATATCCTGAGGTCTCCTTCAAATCATCAAACCAAGACAAGTTATGGCTCATATGGAAGCTACAACCCGAGTCCATTATCCAAGATCCCCTCTCCTTCTTGTCTGTAACATTTAAGGCCACTGGAAGCTCACATTCTTCAACTTCCTCGATTGAGTTCACAACCTTTCCCCCACCTTCTTGCTGCTTCTTCTTCCAAGCATAGCAATCCTTCTTTAGGTGGCCTGGTTTCTTGCACCAATGGCAAGAGCGCGTTTCCTTCTGCTCATTTGGAGTAAACTTGGGAGCATCATTGTATTTCTTGTATGGTTTCTTACCCTTGAACTTCTTCACATTCAAGCTTTCAGAGACTGGATTTCCTAACTTCATTTCAACATTCTGCAGCTCCTTTGATCTCAAGGCAGACTGCACCTCAAGATATGTTACAGTCCTCTTGCGCCCATACAATATAACATCACGAAGTTGATCATAATTTGATGGGAGCGCATTCAATAACAGAATCGCCTTATCCTCATCACCAATCGACACATCTATATTCTCCAGATCATCAACGGTCTTATTAAAATCTTCCAGCTGTTCTAACACTCCATTTCTCTCCAAGAACTTATATATGAGTATAATCGCTGCTTCATAATCAATCTATTCGCAAGCGATTTAGTAAGATACAAATCTTCCAGTTTAGCCATTATACCTGCAGCCGTCTTCTCTCTCGCGATCTCTCGAAGGACTTTATCTCCAAGGAAAAGAACGATCGTGCTATACGCCTTTGCTTCAATCTCCGCACGCTGTTGAACCACCTTCTCATCAAGATCCCCACCCTCTGCCTCATTTTCTTTGGCCGTTAGAGCAAATGCAAGACCTTGTTGAGTAAGCATTGCTCGCATCTTTATTTTCCAGAGTGCGAAATGATTCTTGCCCGTAAATTTCTCCACCTCAAACCTTGATGCCATTTTTTTCGCAGATTCGATTCCTCCTCGCAATGTTCACCTCGAGAAAGATTGGATTTCCCACCGGACGGCGCCAGTTGTTAACTTTGAGTGTGAATCTAGATGTGCGTGTGTTTGAGTGTGTGTTTGATCGAGAGATTTGTAGAGAGAATTAAGAAGGAGAAGTTGTTATTCAACGTTAAATCAGCTAACTACATCTCAACAAACACAACGACTATTTAAAGCTAAAACAAAGAACTAACGGTCGAATCTAATCGACGGCCGAGATTCAAACTTATCTAACGAACGCGATCCAACGGCTGCTGAAGCGTTTCAGCTCGCTCGAAGTATTAGCAACTCAGTGCAGCTGATTCATCAATTACTTCCACATTTTCAACCTATTTTACTTTATATTTATTAAAACTCGTGCGGGAGAGTGAATAATTAATGAGGGGCTGATAGAGTAAATTTTAGGAAATGTATTAGTCACACTTGAGAAATAACTACTCCTTAAAATTTGACGGAGGGATATGTTATTTTAGATATATATGCCTTTTATTTTAAAAATAAGAGCGTTAAAGTTGCTAACAACAAAACACGCTTCAAGCTAAACCACTTGAAGCAGCAGTAGTGGTGATTGCAAGATTACGTAGTTTGTCAGACACCTGAGCTTACTCACCCACTCCCCATCGTCACCACTCTGCGCGTCCGCCACAATCATTCTCATTTCTTTACCACTATAACAAAACCACAATCAATCCCATTTTGTTTTCTTCTCTTCCCATTTTATCGTCACGCTTTTTATTCCTAGTGTTGAATCGATGGGCGAATACTGAAGGAATAACCAAATGAGCGGCCCGGCGGTGCACCCGGTGGATGCTCCTCCGCCGACCACGGAGGCCGCGCCTCCCAGAATTAGGATGAAAGATGTTCAGGGAATGTCCGGGACCACCGGCGCTCTCTTCCTCCGCCTCTGCCAATTCGCCTTCGCTGCCATTTCTCTGTGCGTTATGGCCACCACCTCCGATTTCCCATCCGTCACCGCCTTCCGGTGAACATTTAACCCCCCTCATCTCTCGATAATTTGATATTTTGTCTGTAATTAGGGTTTAGGGTTTGGTAAAGTTTTTATAAGTATTGAATTGAATTTCAATTGGTGGCTGTGTGTTCTTAAAATCTCTGCCTTTTTATAGCTTGTGGTTATACATGGTGGAGATAACGATAACTATCTCAGGATTATGCAGTAGATGACTAAATGGGAGAGTCATTGTAGTATTTTTAAGTGTTGCAAGTTTAGAATATGCCCTTAATCACCGTGAGGAGACCTGAATTATGCTTCTTTTGTGAATATTTATGTTAAAGGAAAACTTATATTTAACTGTAGCTTCATCGAAGCTCAAATGAAGTTGATATATTAGACCTTTTATACTTTGGATGTATTGTTGGTTGGGGGCAAGACGGAATTAGCTCATATACTTGGCTGGGATGGTGCATTTAATGAAGTTGCGGTTTATCTCTTCTAACCTTTTTATCCTTCCATTTGTAGACCATGTTTCATCTTGGTGAGATGTGGTATTTTTGGAATAGATTATTAATAAAAAGAACTTTTTTTTGTGTGTTAGCTACCTTGTTGGTGCTGTTGGTTTGCAAAGTATATGGAGCCTGTCTCTGGCCCTCACTGATGTATATGCTCTCATGGTGAGGCGAAGTTTCAGAAATTCGGGAGTTGTCAGTTTATTTGCTATTGGTGATGGGGTAAGAAACTGGCTTGATTGGTAAAATAAATAGTCAGCGCCTACAAGTTTTTAAGTGAAGTGCCTTTTTTTATAAATGTTTCTTTGGTAGTTATGTGTTTGGCCTCAATCATTTTAACCTTGGCATGTCTAGACTCTCTTCTTGTAGTTGTAAAAAGCCACGCATGGTGCACTTATTATCAATTTTAGGTGTTGAGATAGTATGATACATTAGTATAGTTTTAGTGATACTCGTTGCTTTATTCCTTAGCATGTCTGTAATGTTTGCCAATCTAAAAATGGCTAAATTTCATTATTTAGCCATTTGAGTTATTTTCAACAAACTCTTATATGTTGTCAGATTCACTTACATTCTTCTATCTGTTATTTTCGTTCTTATCTAAACACCCTTGCAAAATTTTCAGTCAATTTTAAAGCTTATTTTTAATGCTTATGTTAGCTGAAGATTTTTGCTCTTTACCATTGTATTTCAGTCCAGTTTGATGCACATTTTCCTATTCTTCTAAATGCATATACTGTCTACTACAGATCACTTCCACTCTGACGTTCGCTGCAGCCTGTGCTTCAGCTGGTATCACCGTCCTCATCGGAAATGATCTTGATAAATGTAATCTCAACCACTGCACAAGATTCATGTCGGCTACAGCCATAGCTTTTCTGTGCTGGTTTGCTGTGTCTCCTTCATTTCTGCTGAATTTTTGGTCTCTGGCTTCTCGATAGCATGTTATACAAGCATTGCAAAATAAGGAGTATTGCGAGACTTGATGATTGATTGCATTTTGCTTTCTGCGCCCTTTTCTGACTCTGTTGGTCAAGCAAATAGATAGATCCCTATCACTGATTCGGTGGTTTTATAGAATTCGTGGAAAAGTTACTGTTTCCCTATCGAATGGTGATTGTCGAAAATAGGTGTGTTTAGATCTTGGTTCCAGTTTTGTTTTAAAATCTGGTCACAGTGTGAAACAGTGTTGTTTTGAACATACATTTAGTTTTTATTTGGAACGGAAGTTTGGATGAGAAATCATCTGCAGTAGAACCATATTCGTTTATACCGCTGGGCAAACATATTGTATTCATAAATATGTTCATAAATATGTTTAAATGCAAATATAAATTGGCATTGGCAACACAAAATAATGAGCAATTGGAGGATCCAAAATGTTTGAAAACGCCAAGCAAAATCGGACATCACATGTTACGCAGGCTGCATTTTAGTTTCTCCGATTCAAGCTCTTGCTTCAATGACTCTACTCGCTCGAGCAAATCCACATTTTCCTGGCAATGAGCATTTTCAGATGAAGTAGTAAGTATCTCATAAACCAAAATGAAGTTGAAAAGATGAGGGAGGCACCTTTTGCAACATTTCCATTTTCTTGTTGAGGACCTTTGTTTTTTCTCCAGTTGCCTTCTTAATCTATGCAAACGAGGAGGAGCTACATTTAGAGATGATGCTTTTCCCAAATGTAAAATACTACAAAAATACTGCATCCGTCTCACGAGAACATGCACTTTCTAATTTTGGAAAGTCTTTTCTCCCTAACAATGTGGACCACTAACAATATAATTCTTTTTTCTCTCTACCTCTCTCTTATGTTACTAATTTTACATTAAAACCCTTGCTCATCCAAAGGGCATATTCTTTGGGGACTGAGGGGAGTAACAAAACTAAACAAGTTTTCCAAATGTGCGTAGAAAATTGATTAATTTAGCAATTTCAATGAAACATATACTAATAAAATTCTGGGAAAAAGGAAGCACATATACTTGGTCGAGCTCCGTAGAGCACTTGGCAGCCTTGTCAAACTCCAAATCAAACCTTCTTCTCCATTCTGCAGATTCATCCATGGCTTCTCTGTTAGCAAGATCAAATTGTCGCCTACAACCAAGTAAGCGAACATACTAGTCAAATGTTTGATTTCACCCAACATCAATTCACCAACAAATTCTGATTAAAACACACAATCGAGTCAATTGAGCAGCAAAAATGAAGAAACCTCAAAAGCTGGGAATCGTTGGAAGAGATTCTCCGATGGATAGCCCAAAGGCGGAAGTGAATGGCGATTCCCAAAAGCAAAAGGAACCCTAGAGCTATGAATATATGCCGCCGTTGAGCCCTCCCCATTTTCTTCAACTTTTCAAACTATGCAATTGTGCCCTCCTATACATATGTATCCCTACATTTCACGCTCTCATTTCTTCTCCCACACAATTCATCAATCAACTCTTTTCAACCCAATCCTTCGAAAACAGACCTTATAGTTATAGCTTAAAACTGGTGTATAATTAATCTCTGAAAATCAATTTCTGTCAAACCTTAACTTTAACTAAAATCAGAGTGGCTCCAAACTCTAGATAACCAAAATAATATCGCCTTAATTTGAAGACGGTGGGTGGGGACTTCTCTAATTATACATTTTTCACACTTTAGATATGTTCTATTTATTTATATAGGCCATATACGCTAGGATTAATTAAATGGGCAATGGTTTAGATTTTGAGTTTAATAAGGATTATCCATGTTTAGATATATAATATACTCCTAAATAATAAAAGAATTTTAATAAATATTTATATCAAACTAGGGTTTCTCTTAAATCCTAGTTCTTGCCCTTCCGTCACAACCAATGACTATTGTGATCGATCCTTTCGGTGATCAATTCTCGCTTTACCATCTCTCGACTCTCTTGGCCAAGGGAGTCTTGACCGATATGAGTTTCTCTCGTATCAATGAGAGAATTAGAGAGCAAAAGCGGCTGGTGATATTTATTCATTTAGTTGTATGTGGTAGAGGTAGGCGTGCACAAACCGAACCCCGGCGATTAACCGCCGGTTCATAAACCGAAACCGGCAGTTTGAACCGGCCGGCGGGTTGCCGGTTCCAACGGGCCGATTCAGGGTCGAAGGATGCGTGAACCGTGAACCGGCGGTTTACCGGTTTGAACCGGCGGTTCAACGGTTCAAACCGCCGGTTTAGGGTCGGTGAAATCATGAACCGTGAACCGGCGGTTCGGCGGTTTGAACCGCCGGTTAAACCGAATTTTAAAAAAAATATATTTATAAAAATTGATTTTTATATTTAAAATCAATTTTTACAAACAAATGAATACAAGAAATTCGTAATAGCCCATATATTTGATGGACTTGCGAATTTATGAAACCATTCTTGGTTGTTTCTCTTTTATAGAGACATCCTTGAATGTTTTATGTTCCACTTTCGATGTGAGACAAACTCATTCTTGGTTGTTTCTCTTTTATAGAGACATCCTTGGTTGTTTCTCTTTTATAGAGACATCCTTGGGACAAAATATGTTGAAGTACTTTCTTTTATAACTACATGTTTAGAGCATTCATTCATCTTTTTCCAATGTGGGATACAAAACTTTCTTTTGTCTTCTACTTTTCTTCATGTTTTGTATGATATATATAAACAAAATTATTATTCAAATATATTCTTGATTTATAAAAATAAAGAATTATTGAGAAATATGATTTGTATATAGAAAATATTTATTTGTATAATAATTATTGTTAGGTTTATACAATTTGTATAAGAATTATTCTTTCAATGTGTATAATATTATTTATTAGTTAACATATACATAAATCTATAAACATAAGCAAATCATTAATGATAAATAAAATATTAAGTAGTGTTTATTAATTTTTGTAAATAAAATATATTCATTATAAGTTGAAATACACTCTCTATAATTCAATACACTATAATTCAATTAGTGTTTTCCCTATAATTGAATACACTCTCTTCCAATTTAAATGCTCAAGTCCAATATTAAGTATTGATATTTTAAAAATCAAAAGGTTTAACTTTAAGTAGTGTTTATTAATTTTTGTAAATAAAATATATTCATTATAAGTTGTAATTTTTAGTCTTATTCAAATTTATTATCAATAAAATTGTAATTTTCACCTTATTGTTTGAAATTTGTTTAAGCACATTTTATACATAATAAAGATTAAAAAGACAAAAAAAAAACTCCATACTTAAAGTTGGATTTGATTTTTAAAATGCCAATACTTGGATGAGAGTATATTGGATTTTAGTTAATTTAGAAGATAGTATATTGAATTATTCTCTTTTATAGTTACACATTTTGGATGTGTTACTCTTTATTTCAATGTGGGATAAAAGTCTTTATTTATAAGTATATATTATAGATCGTCCATCATTCTTCGTCTATATTAATACTCGATCTTCTATTATTATAATTTAACAACAAATATTATTACATAAACTATTATTCATTAGTTCTTTATCATTAATGATTTGCTTAGGTTTATAAATTTATGTATATGTTAACTAATAAATAATATTATACACATTGAAAGGATAATTCTTATACAAATTGTATAAACCTAACAATAATTAATATACAAATAAATATTTTCTATATACAAATCATATTTCACAATAATTCTTTATATTTATCAATCAAAAATATATTTGAATAATAATTTTGTTTATATATATTATACAAAACATGAAAAAAAAAGTAGAAGATAAAAGAAAGTTTTGTATCCCACATTGGAAAAAGATGAATGATGCTCTAAACATTTGTTATAAAAGAAAATACTTCAACATATTTTGTCCCACATCGAAAGTGAAACATAAAACATTCAAGGATGTCTCTATAAAAGAGAAACAACCAAGAATGATTTTGTCTCACATTGAAAGTGAAACATAAAACATTTTCTCTTTTATAGAGACATCCTTGAAACAACCAAGAATGGTTTCATAAATTCACAAGCTCATCAAATATCTATGGGCTATTATGAATTTCTTGTATTCATTTATTTGTAAAAATTGTTTTTAAGTATAAAAATCAATTTTTATAAATAAAAAGTATTTTTTTAAAAAAAATTTCGGTTGAACCGCCGGTTCATGCCAAAAACCGGCGGTTTTGAACCGCCTCGTGAACCGACGGTTTTTTTAACCGGAACCAGAACCGCCGGGACCCTTGGCGGGCCGGTTCCGGTTCATGCAAATGATGAACCGTGAACTGCCGGTTCATGAACCGGAACTGGCGGTTTGAAACCGTTGTGCATGCCTAGGTAGAGGCATCATGAATCATTAAAGTTTTTATTTTTCATTTGTTTCAAAGTAGATATCACACTTTTCTTTTTAGTTTATTCTATAAAAAAAATTATTTTTAAAAAAAATCACTCATATTAATATATAAAAATATTTTTTATCTCTACGCTTCACAAATAAAATAACATCTCCTAAAATCTCATATCATCGTGTGATATCTATTATAAAACGAAGGAAGCAATAATTTGTTGGGAATCTGTACTAGACCAACGTAATATATTAGTATCTATTTTATTCATATAAAAGAAAATTATACGGCGCCTTTACGTTTGAAACCCCTTCCGCCCGCCAAACTCCCCACAAAAGTTAAAAATTTTTCTTATTTTTTAGAAGATTTATAATTCTTGAATATGTTTCATTACTTACAAAGGCAGCCTATGTATGAAGTATCATCGAGCGTTTAAATATCAACCTAATAATTTGATATAAGAATAGAAAATCTTAATTGCAAGTTGCAGATTAATTGGCTGTTAGGAAAGACGCCCCTAGTTTTGTTTGGTACTAGGTTGTCTGCCATGACGAGGGAATGGCATAATTTTCGCGAGATGATGGATTAAAGCATCCGCAACGGTGGCAGCCGTCGCCACCGCCGTCCGCACCGCGGAACGGATGTGTCTCGTTGCCGCCGAGCCAGCGAGCAGCTGACGTGTCGCGCGGCGATTGGGCAACGACATAGTCGTTGCCTTTAAATGTTTTTTTTAATTTAAAATCAGTTTTTAATTAAAAAACCGATAAAAAATAAAAAAAATTTCACTTCCCAAAAAAATTATAACCGTTTATTACTGTTTTTTACACTTTTTTATTTTTTTTATTTTTTTTCCCCCAAAAATACACACTTTCATCTATAAATACCCTCACTTTCACACCAAAAAATTCACATCAAACTACATAATTCTCATCTTCATTCTCCAATATCCATTCTCATCTTCATTTTCTCATATCCATTTTCATCTTCATTCTCTCATACCCTAACAATGTCCGGCCAAGGCGATGACCCGCCCTCTCACGGTTGGAACCCCGAATGGTTTGATGCACAACCGTGTCCTAGTCCAGAAACGGAATATTCGGCCCCTCCTCTCACCCAAGATTCGGCCGTTCCGGGTGGCTACCGGCCATACCCAATAGACGACCAAGGTGCCTCCAAAGGGCGATACGGGTGGACACCGGAGCCTAGGCCGACCGCCCCCTCCCAAACTCTGTAGGCTCCTACTCGTAGCGGTGTCCGAACACCGTACACTCCGGCGGAGATGGATAAATTGTTCAAGGCGTACTTCGAAATCTCCGAAGATGCGGCGGTTGGCACGAACCAATCCGACGATCACTTTTGGTGGCGCGTCTCTCGCCGGTACAATGCAAACCGGCCGCCGGGAACGATCGAGCGCAACGAGAGTATGGTTCGCAACTGCATCGGCCGAGCCAACGAAGAAATTGGCAAGTTCAATGGCTATTTCCTCCAGGAGTCGCGAAATGCCGGGAGCGGCCGGAGCAAGGTCGACATCATCACTGCCGCGCTGAGCACCTACCAATCCTTGAACGGTAAGTCGTTCAAGTACCTCAACGTTTGGCAGGAAACGCGGTTCCACCCGAGGTATATGGGAGGCATAACATCCTCCTCGAGCGGCTCCTCCAAACGGTCAAGGTCGGTATCCATATCCAACTCCGGCTCCGAAGAAGTGGCTAGTCAACTCGCCGGAGCTAACTTGGGTAGCCCCGACGCCAGACCAAGCAGTTCCCAACGCCGACCGCAAGGAAGGAAGAAGACGGCGGCCGATCGCCGGTGCTCCGCGACTCCATCGGCCCCCGCCCCCGAACCCGCACCCTATGTTCCACCTCCACCCCCGAACAACTCGTTGTGGGCCCTTTTGGCTCAACTCAATATGGTCGATAGGTCAACTATGACCCCCCACGCAACTTCAAACGCACGAGGACATGATATTGGGTCTCAAAAAATAATTGGGGTTGGTGCCGCCGGATGCGTGGTCTTCCTCAGGTAATATTAGCCAATAATCATGTAATTTTTAATTTTTAGGAGTTTAATTATGTAATTTTTAATTTTTAGTATTTTAATTATGTAATTTTTAATTTTTAGGATTTTAATTATGTAATTTTTAATTTTTAGGATTTTAATTATGTCTTTTTTATTTTATTTGTAATTTGTAATATTTATTGTGGTTTTTTAATGAATTTTAGTATTATGGAAATGTTTTTGTGTAATTGAATTTTAAATTAATTGTGCTCGTCCTTGCGGAAGAGCACAGCTGTGGATGTTGTGCTCTTGGCAGAGAGCAGACAGAAAAAGTAGGGTCGGGCCCACAACCGTGCCGCTGGCAAGAGCACGGTTGTGGATGCTCTTAGATGCTTAAACTTGCAATTATTACAATTATTATATTATAAAGAGGGATAATCAACTAGTATTATTACTTTTGTCCATAGTAGACTCAATTTAATCTTATCAGCAGCATTTCAATTACGACTACATAGCTCATAGCATAGCTAACGAGTGTTAAAATAAAGATCAATTTGATCTCCTCTAATTTTCTATACTTAATATTTCGATCTTATATTTCATTGTATTATCTTTGGCTGAATTTCGAAGGAGGAACCGGAACCCTAAATATGCTAAGGAATATCAGTATTCCATCTGTCTCATTAGAAATGAAACGTTTTCCTTTTCGGTTTGTCCCATTAAAAATGAAACATTTCTAAAAATAGAAACAATATTCTCTCTACTTTTTCTTTTCCCTTACTTTACTCTCTCTTCATTAACTTACAAAACAACACTACATAAAATCTTGTGCCGAAAAGTAAATGTTGCATATTTAATGGGATGGAGGGAGTACTAATTAATACTCTCTCCGTCCTACAAGAATATGCACTATTTCCTTTTTAGTCCGTCCCACAAGAATATGCACTTTCTAATTTTAGAGAGTCATTTCTCTCTAATGAGGTGGGACTCATTCTCCACTAACAATACTTTAATTACTTTTTTCTCTCTACCTTTTCTCTTACTTTACCAATTTTACATTAAAACTCTTGTCAACCTCAAAGTGCATATTCTTTGGGGACGGAGTGAGTATTCTCAAGCA
This sequence comes from Salvia splendens, assembly GCF_004379255.2. Lineage (NCBI taxonomy): Eukaryota > Viridiplantae > Streptophyta > Magnoliopsida > Lamiales > Lamiaceae > Salvia > Salvia splendens. Next base: position 21,524,440 of record NC_056034.1, read on the forward strand.
AGCCCCTATATTCTTTGTTTTTTTTTTGCTCACAACTTATTCTACTCACTACAAAAAACTTGTTTTTTAAGGACACAAAAATTGAAACGCAATTACTTGCATTGAAAAATATTACCCTCTCCGTCCCATTTTAGCAGTTCCAGTTACTTTTATGCACTCGTTTTGTAAAAATGATAATAAATAGTTAAAGTGGAGAAATATTAAAGTAAGAGGGAGAATAATATAAAGAAGACTTCTCTACAAAATTTAGGATGCAACCTTTAATTTTGTTGAGACACCAACAATAATGACGTTTTTTTGAAGCATTGGTGATATATTTAGAAACGTCCATCAGCATTCTTAATTACATTAAAAATGTTATTAACAGTTTTTTTAGTGACTCACTATAAATAATGTTGACAATACAATCAATACTACTACTATTATTGTTTATATGAAACATGACATTAAGTTAAAGGCATGATTGAGACGGGTGGTTGAAATATAATTGGCAAGTGGATTCAGTTATTAACAAAGAATTGCAATTATGAACAATTGATATTAGTATATAACCTATGAAATAATTATTCAATATACAACATATTTTAAAAGTTATTTTAATGTTATCTTAGAGGATATATTATATATACTCGACAGACTAGTTAAGAGGTAATAGCAATATTCTTAGATATTTTGTACTTATTTCATTTAAGATGAGTGCAATGTTTTCTACAAGTCGCTACATCATGTATGGGGAAAAGGTTTAAATACGAAACTAGTAGATTTAGGTAATTCGGAAAATTTATTTGGAAGAAATATAGAACTCAAGTCACTCAACCGTATTTATCATGGCCCCTCAAAGTTCAGTAGTTGGTGTCCATTTAGTACTTCTGTAATAATTTTACTTCATTTTTTTGTGAAATTATTTCGAAAAAATGCCCCCACATAGAGAAATACTAATAATGATGCTTACGCATTCCATCAATATAGTGACGAGAACCAATTACAAATTACAATGGAATCTGCATTTACTTGCTCTTTACTATTCCACATAATATTTCATCTCACTAACAATTGGACAAAAATTAAAACAGAATCGATTTTTCTCGAAACTAAAATAAAAATTACTAAAATAGAATCGAATTTTGATTTTTCTACTAATCTAAAATTTAGTGATAAAAATCATGAATTTTATTGTAATTATAATTTCTTACTTCTAGCGATTTTTACTGAAATTAATCCTAATGTGACTTGTCGGATAATCAAAAGGTGGCGTAAAATGACTTTGTTTTGGCAAGTTGGAATGCCTACTCTTAAAGATGGTAATCGAGAGAGGTAGAAAAAGATTGGATAGACATTTGAAAGGATAAAGTGTATAGAGAAATATTCCAATGTTTATTTTTTGTTGTTTTCTCCAAAGGTTCATTACCCTAGTATTTATAGGGTGAATGAGAAAGTTCTAGTACATCAATAAAAGGGATTGGAACTCTACAATACTTAGGAATTCTACACTGCTTAGGAACTCTCCATAATGAATGTGGGCGGCATATTAATGTGGTCTTCTTTTCCAACACTCCCCCTCAAGTTGAGTAACGGTATCTCCGATACTCAACTTGCCAAGGAATTCTTTGAATTTTGTAGGACTCAACGCCTTGGTGAGAATGTCTGCCAGTTGTTCCTCGGATCGGACAAATGGGAACTCGATAATCCCGCTTTCAAGTTTTTCTTTGATAAAGTGACGATCGACTTCAACATGTTTGGTCCTATCATGCTGTACCGGATTTTCTGAAATGCTAATTGCAGCTTTATTGTCACAGAAAAGCCGACTTCTCCTTGTCGGTGGAAATCCAATTTCTGTTAATAATCTTCGAAGCCAGAGTATCTCCATAAGACCGCTTCTGATCCCTCGGAATTCAGCTTCCGCACTTGACAAGGCAACCACTTTCTGCTTCTTGCTCCTCCAAGTGACTAAATTACCCCCAACAAAGGTAAAATATCCTCCAGTTGATTTTCTATCAACTGGATTGCTTGCCCAATCTGCATCGGTGTACCCATCAATTTCCAAATCTTCTCTTTTCTCTAGGAATATCCCATAACTGGAGGTTCCTTTTAAATATCTTACAATTCTCATGACAGCATCCATGTGATCTTCTTGAGGCTGATGCATGAATTGACTAACCACTCCAACGGCATATGCGATGTCGGGCCTCAAATGAGAAAGGTAGATAAGCTTTCCTACTAGTCGTTGGTATCTTTCACGATCAGTAGGTTTAGCTCCATCCACAATTTTCAACCCATGGTTGGGTATCATTGGAGTTTCAGCCGGCTTGCAGTCAAGCATGCCCGTCTCGGCGAGCATATCAAGTATATACTTCTTCTGCCTTAAAAAGATTCCGTGCTTGGATCTCAACACTTCAATCCCTAGGAAGTACTTCAAAGCTCCTAAGTCCTTCATTTCAAATTCTTTGAAAAGATTCTTCTTCAGATTTTGGATTTCTTCAACATCATCTCCTGTTATGATCATGTCATCAACATAAATAATCAAGCATGTCATTTTTCCATTCCTTTCTTTCAGAAATAGTGTGTGATCTGAATGGCTCTGTTTGAAGCCATGCTTGAACATTGTCTGACAGAATCTTCCAAACCATACTCTTGGTGATTGCTTTAACCCATAGAGGGTCTTCCTCAATCTGCATACTTGCCCTTTTCCAAATTCTTCGTCTAGGCCTGGTGGGACCTCCATATAGACTTCCTTGTTTTTCTCAAGTTCACCCTGAAGAAAGGCATTTGTAACATCCAACTGGTATAATGGCCACTCTTTACACGCAGCTACAGACAGAAGGGTTCTTACTGTATTTAGTTTGGCCACCGGGGAGAAAGTTTCCTCATAGTCAAGTCCATACACTTGAGTGTATCCCTTAGCAACCAATCTTGCCTTATATCTCTCGATTGAACCATCTGCTCGTCGTTTTATGGTGAAGATCCAACGACACGCTACTGGTTTCTTTCCCGGAGGTAGAGTACACTTCTCCCATGTTTCATTTTTTCTCAGGGCATCAATCTCCTTCTTCATGGCTTCCCTCCAGTGCTTGTGTTTTATTGCCATCTCGAATGATTGCGGAATCTCTTCTTCTTCATAAAGAGCAGCTTCGAATGCTCTAGCCATTTCAGTAAGGTGTCCCTGTGTGAAGTTTGCAACTGAGTACCTTGATTTCCGTCCTTTCCAGTCTGGAGAATATCGTCGAGGAGGAACACCCCTCGTACTCCTGTGGGGTAATTTGCCATGCCCAGTCTCTTGTTCTGTAGGTGGCTCTTCTGTATCACTTATATTTTCCCTGTCACTGTCAGCAGTTTCGGGTAGGATAGGAATATTGGAATCAAAAGTTTTTACCTCAGGAGTCAAAGACTGGTCAGATAGCTCGGCAGTGTCCTGAGGCGACATGTTCTGTTCCTGGGGAATTGGCGCTGTTTGACTCACACTTGTGATAGGATTTTGGTCGGTTTCCCTCAAATTTCTCTCCCCCTGAATGGTTTCCCTTAGATTTTGGTCGGTTTCCCTCAGATTTCTCTCCCCCTGAATGGTTTCTCCCCATAGAGGTAGCCAATTAAGTGCGTCACTATTCGCATTACCCGTCTCACTCTCCCTCTGACCACTAGATTGGCTATAGAAATATTCACTTTCAACAAAGTTACAGTTCATAGTGACATACATGCGATCTGTTGACGGGTCATAACATCTATACCCTTTCTGACCTTTCCCGTACCCCAAGAAAACACATTTGACTGCACATGGTGAGAATTTATCGCGATCATGTTTGGGTATGTGAGCAAAGACAGTGCAGCCAAAAACTTTGGGTTCAAGACTGAGAGAAGAGGGAATTGAGTGTTTTGAAGAGAATATTTCTAAAGGGGTTTTGAAGTTTAGGATTCCTGTGGGAAGACGATTTAGAAGGTAAACAGATGTGGCTATGGCTTCAGGCCAGAAAGATTTAGGGATGTGGGATTCTATTAGAAGTGCACGGGTGATCTCAAGGATATACCGGTTTTTTCGCTCAGCCACCCCGTTTTGTTCAGGTGTGTATGCACATGTCGTTTGGTGAAGGAGACCTTTTTCGGTGAAGAAGGTTTTCATTCTAGAGTTCACATATTCTCTCCCATTATCAGATCTAAGGACTTGGATTTTGGTGTTGTACTGGGTTTGGACAAGGCTATAGAACTCGGTGAATTTTTCAAAGACTTCTGATTTTGATTTTAAAAAATAAATCCAAGTCATACGAGAAAAATCATCAACAAATAGCAAAAAATACCGAAATCCTTGACCCCCGATAACCGGAGCAGGGCCCCAAACATCAGAGTGAACTAAAAGCAAACGGAGATTTTTCTCTAGTTTTGTTCAACTTGAAGGAATGTCTATGACTTTTAGCCAAAACACACGTTTCACAATTCAAAACAAGTGAAGAAGAAACTAATTTAGGAAAGAGTAGACGGAGATAACCTATAGATGGGTGCCCTAACCGACGGTGTAAGAGCCATATCTGTCTTTCATTCAGTCCATGAGTTAGCAGCGCATTACTGTGTTGGGCAATCTCATCTACGTAGTACAGACCATGTCGCTCAGTGCCACGCCCAACTATCGTTCCCGTCTTGATATCCTGCAACATGCAAAAACGAGGCTGCATTAGGAGTTTGCAATTAAGTTCTTTCGTGACGTGACTCACTGACAACAATTTGTGGGACAAAGAGGGAACATAAAGACAATTTGAGAGGCGAAGGGTTGGTGATATAGCTATAGTTCCCGCCCCTTCAACATGAGCTAATTCCCCACTGGCCGTTTGGACAAATGTTTTTGTGGATTGAGAAATATCGAGGAAGTCCGATGCATCAAAGGACATGGTATCGGTTGCCCCACAGTCAAAAATCCAATGATAGTCTTTAGGTCCTATGTTTGAGGAAGATGAGTATGCTAAAGCTTGGAATTTGTTTGTACACATAATGGAAGGCTGAAATTCAAAATGTCGGGGTGTATTTTCGAAAATTCGGACAAAAGGGGGTTTTTTCTGCAATTGTTTGGTCAACTGGGGGGGATTTGTTAATATCAGAATTGACTTGGGGGGATTTTGGTAGGGATTTTTATGGTGGGGTTTATTTTGGGATTTTCTCAAATTTGAGGGGCTTAATTGCAAAATGGTGGTGGAGACTTTAGAACACCCTATTTTCGGCCCCTCCTTCTCAGCCATTTCCCCTTTTCCAATTTCAGAATCTTCTCCTGCCGTCTCATCAGAGGCGGTTGTTCGGTCCTCACCGCCTGCCAAAATCCGGCACATCCCCTGTTTCTTTCTTCTTCTCCGCTGCAAAGCTTCCGCCGCTGATGCTGCTCCTTCAGCAGCCTCCCCCACCGATGCAGCTCCTTCAGCAGCCTCCGCCGCCGCTGCAGCTCCTTCAGCAGCCGTCGCTCCTTCAGCCGCCGCCGCCGCAGCTCCTTCAGCAGCCTCCGCTGCCGACGCAGCTCCTTCAGCAGCCGTCGCTCCTTCAGCCGCCGCCGCCGCTTCTGAATTTGACGGATGCAATTGTCGACCGGTGTTGCTGCTTCCGCCGTCAACAAGGGCATTGGCGTACGTCTTCTTCGGTTTAGGAAGTTTGTCCTTGTGGGCAGATTCGATATGGTTTCCGTTAGGAGGCAGGGATATGTTTCTACTTCGGTTGTTTGCCTGAGTCGATGTGGCTGCTGTGCGCTTGGACCCTACGCCGAGATTCTTCAACGGGTATGAATTTTGGCTTTGGTTTGTGTTGGATTTGTACAAATCAATTAGATTTGCGATTGTCTCGATCAATAATTTGAGAGTGTGTATTTGGCTGACCTCCATTGGAGGTTGTTTTTTAGTTTCCTGCTCTGATACCATCTTAAAGATGGTAATCGAGAGAGGTAGAAAAAGATTGGATAGACATTTGAAAGGATAAAGTGTATAGAGAAATATTCCAATGTTTATTTTTTGTTGTTTTCTCCAAAGGTTCATTACCCTAGTATTTATAGGGTGAATGAGAAAGTTCTAGTACATCAATAAAAGGGATTGGAACTCTACAATACTTAGGAATTCTACACTGCTTAGGAACTCTCCATTATTAATGTGGGCGGCATATTAATGTGGTCTTCTTTTACCAAAACGATGTCATTTTGATCCACCTCATCAATTTAATGAGTAATAATTTTTTGTTATTTTTTTTATGGTTAATACCCTCCTACTCTCATTCCCTAAACTCCCTCTCCATCTGTATCCATCTCACCCACCAACTTCCACCACCACCGGCTCCATCTCTCGGAGCACCCACAACCCACAACTGTGCTCTTGCCAGCGAGCACAGTTGTGGGCCCAACCCCACTTTTTCTGTCTGCTCTCTGGCAAGAGCACAACACCCATAGTTGTGCTCTTCCGCTGGGACGAGCACAATTCATTTTAAAATTCAATTAAACAAAAACATTTCCATAAAATTAAAATTCATTAAAAACCACAATAAATATTACAAATTACAAATAAAATAAAAAAAAGACATAATTAAAATCCTAAAAATTAAAAATTACATAATTAAAATACTAAAAATACCTAAAAATAAAAAATTACATAATTAGAGAGTGTAGATGAGAATTGTGTAGTGTGGGGTGAATTTTTGGGTGTGAAAGTGTGGTATTTATAGATGAAAATGTGTATTTTTGGGGAAAAAACTATAATTTTTTTTTAAAAAATGATGGAAAACGGTAAAAACGGATATATTTTTTTTGGAAAGTGGAAATTTTTTTTAATCGGTTTTTTTAAATTAAAAACCGATTTTTAATTAAAAATAATAATAATTCAAAGGCAACGGCTATGCCGTTGCCCAATCGCGTGCTGCCACGTCAGCTGCTCGCTGGCACGGACGTGCTCAATGCATCGAGCAGCGCCGTGCCAGCGGCACGAGTGCAGCGGCGGTGGAGCTCGTCCTTGCCAGCGGCACGGACGGACGGACGCCGTCCGTCCACCGTTGCAGATGCTCTCAGTCGCCAACACACACTACAAGTATTTTTGTTGAATATGGAGTTCGAAAGAAAGTAAATTGGTATATAATTTTTTTATTTTTGTGTATTTTAGGGCTAATATGTTTCCTAGCTATCCTAAATATGATTTGTTTCATTAGTAGTAATATTTTTATTTGATATGTTTCCTAATGTGATCGGAATTAAAGTTGTCTATATTGCCTATATATAGAGTTGTTCTTGCATTATAATTTGCATCTGAAAATTATATAGTGAAACTAGTGACTTGATATTGCCTCCTTAACATAGATAAACATCATATCGAATTGTGTAACAATTCATGTCTTCATTTCTTTTATATTTGTAATTACAAATCTTAAATAATTAGATATTCAGTCCATGCATGATCCATCATAACCTATTCTTATACATATTAATTCATTCAATAACTTAAGATTGATCTAACGTCATTCTTATCATAAGTCATACTGTATACACTATTAGTATTTAATTATGGTTGAGCTTAGCAAATATCCCAAAATTATCATAATTAAATATTCTATATCATATAAATATGACTAATTTTAATCATTATGCATTGGATTGAACCTGTGTTCATTATATTGCTAGTAGTGCGATTCGCCTGTTGGGCTCGCCCGAAATCCGAATATTTGGGGTTATGGTTGAAACTTATAACACGACAAAATTACAGCCTGAATAGGATTGACCTAAAACCTGTTGTCCCTAGTACTGAATATAAATAGATAGTAATATATGGAGTAGGGTTTTGATCTACCTAAAACCAGATCTTAATACAAAAAACGCAAAACAAAATAATACGGAAGGTATGTTTAGGTCATTATTAGTTTATTTTTAGGTCATTTTAATAAAAAATGACCTAAATGATCTAACAATGACATCACACTCATTTTAATTATTGACCATCAGATGATATAATCTTAAGGCCATGATTTGGCATGTATTTCTGTATAAAAAAGAGCAATTACCTGAATTGATAAATTTGAGAGGAATTAAAACGGAATACCAAACTTAGTGGAGTAGTATAAATAAAGCAAGATAGACCCGAACCAAAAACATCTGGTTGTCGAAATATGGTGGTTTGCTCCAATACAAATCCAACCTCTCTCTATAAATATCAAGTCCTGTCCTCCCTCCCTTCATGCTTCTTAATATCCTGCTATTATTGACTTGTCTGAATTAAACCCTCTCTTCTCTTTTTCAATCAGATCGATGATGATATACTAATTAGGCATTTTGTTCTGTGAATTTATATTTGCTTTGTGTTTGAAGTAGATCATGATTTAGCCCCAAATTCGTAGCTAGCTAGGGTTTCTGTGATTATTAATTAGATCTCTTTTATTTGTCTCTCTGGTTTCATAATCCGAGTCCGTCCGTGGATGTCAAGAAGAGATAAACAGTCGTCGTTTGCAAATGCAGCGTTATCAAGATTCACATTAATTCCGCTTTAAGCAATGAGAATCTTGATGATGCTGCATTAGCTATCACCGACTCGTATCATTCTATGCAGATTTGCAAGGACAAGGTATGCAGGCTTTTATGTCTTAATGAATAATCCACTTTGTAAGTTTTACTTTCTAATCAAATCTAAGCTGTTTGTGAAATTTGTATGCATATGCTATCCTAAAATTCAACACATTTATCATCCATCTGAAGTAGAAATTGACATTTTCTTGTCGATTTAGAACATCTGATCTGACAACATGAACAAAATTAAATAGTCAATCATTCATCATCATATTCTGTGACTTCTCATGAATTAAACTGAACTTTGATGATTGATATAGTATATCCATGTGCACAGCTAATTGCATTGTCATTAATTTATGAGAAGAAAATGGAATTATGGATGATCAACTAAGTTTCTCATTTGTCTGATACTAATGTACTTATTCAATTCTTGGCATAGAGTTTTGTGTGTGAGAAAGTTAATGCACCACATGCTACCTGGACTAACAAGTTGTAATTTATTTGACTTCCTTGTAAAACTGTGTGCTAATGTCAGCTGGTTTGTGTTTATTTTAATCATCTTCATTTCGGATTGTAGTTTGTAATTTTGTCTTGGTCGGTTTATTTACCTTAATTTATTAAGAACTAAAACCGCCAGTTTCAGAATTTCTTATTGTATAGTATTCCTGTGGCTGGGTATGTTATTTATATGTGGTACGGAATGGAATATACAAAAACATTAGCTCCAGACTGCTGATAGGTGCATGCGTTGTGGTGTTACCAAAGCTGATTGCACTTTTATTTTATTGAGTCAACTACATAAATTTAAATAGTCTCTAAATTATAAGTTTCTTTTTCAAGGGATATTTGCGTATTTCACTTTTTTTTATGAATGAACAAAATTGCCCTCTAGCTATAAAATTGCTTTGGAGGGTGTTTTTGCCCAAAAATCACCATGAATAATGAAAAAATATCTCCGACTTGATTATAGCAAAATTCAGGGATCATGGATGATAATTTTAAAATCTATAGACTGCTGATGAAATAACTCATAGTTCAAAAACCATTTGTTTAGTTCACTCTATTTTATTTTAATTCACATTGATATGAATCGTGAACTAGAAGTGAAAAATCGTTACAGGATTAGGTGGATGAAATAGACTAGCTAGTTGATGAAGTTTATTTGAGTTGGGAAATTTAATTTAATTTGGAAGTTTTGGTGGGGGATCATTATCTTCTGAATCTGATTGATAGAGATCCATGTATCATGCAGTAATTTAAAATCACGTTGTATGCAGATTCCTTGTACTATTATTAACTCCAACATAATTGTGCACACACACACATGTGTGTTCTTCAATTAATTAGTTATCTGGTTATTGCACAACGGTTTTAGTCTGCCTTAACGAGATACATCTACAAGTCAATAATATCAAAGTACAAGAAACTAACTGCCCTAGCATACACTAAATAACATATCCACGAGACCACGATCACTCTCACACCCAGTCTATAGATGCCCAAGGTTTAAGATTCGGACGATTAATCATGAAACCGTAATCGGCGGTTACGTTCCGAACCGGAACCGTGAGATTTAAATGGAACCGAAACCGTCACTTTTGGAACTATGGACCGGTTCAGGTTCCAAAATTCCGGAACCGAAACCGCAAAAAACCGTAAAACCTAACCGGACACCGCCGGTTTGAACCGGAACCGGAGAATTTGGAACCAGGACCGGAACCGTAACCGGAAAACACCCTCGCGGTTCGGTTTCGATTCGGTAATTTTCAAAACCAGAACCGCCGGTTTCAGAACTGTGCGCTCATCTCTAACCCAATCCCACTAAATATATATTCCCTCCTTTAAAAAAATACTCTCTTTTGCTATTTTGGATGTCCATAAAAAATAGTCTCATTTCTAAAAATGTAAATTTACATACTTTTTCTCTATATTTGTCTTACTCTATCTACTTTTTCTCATTCTCTCTTACTTTACTAATTTCTCATTAAAACATGTGACGTCCACAAATGAAACTAGTTTTTATATGGAACATGATTAATCATCAAAAACTAGGGTAAACGTTGATTGGCATATTAATTTACGAATTTAAGACCTGGGAGATCTCTATTTTAAGGTAAAAGAAATTAAGACAATATGTTAAGTTCAAATAACTAATAGTAATGCTTTTAACTAATGTATTTTTGGTCAGACCAAAGTATCTTTATTTTATATTTTTGAGTATAGTACTATTTTGGTCCTAAACATATGGCCGATTTATGATTTTGCTCTAAAATCACTTTTTGAAAATCGAGTCCAAAACATACGAAAACGCTCTCGAATAGGTCCTTTTTTTACCGTTTCTATCAACTTTGACGGTTAACCGTCATTTAGCCCAATTTTGACCCGATTAGACTTAATCTGAGATTATTAGTAGCTTAATATTATGTTAATTGTTTTGCTAAATAATTTAATTTTTAATATTTTAAATATGAAGAGTCAATCTTTCAAAACTCACCTAAAATATTAGTAAGTGTTCACAATGAACCGTCACTCTCTCTCTTTTCTATCTTCTCTCACGTCACTCTCCTAAGAACAAGAACCCTAGTTTAGGATTCCGACCAAGAACAGCCCGATTCCGAACGATTATTGTTGGTTTTCATGAGTTGGAATTCGCCCTACCCTAACTCCCGTTCCAGCGACGGTCTCGTCGACGTGAAAAAAACATATGCGGGGAAGAGGAAGTCCAAAGATAGACATCCGCCTGACACCGAAGATGGTCAGTCGGCTGATTCGTCGAAGCAAAACAAACAAAGCAACGAACAAGGGCCGTCGGCGGCGTCTGGATTTGTGGGTTCTAACCCTAGCTCTCACAACGAAGAAGAAGCAAGGCGGATGCAGTATGGTTTTTGGGTGTTTGATGGTGTTAAGGTTGATGCAGTGCCTTATGACAATATTTTTTTGTGGATGTAATTCGACACTAGTTGTGGTTGTTTTTGAGTTTTGTTGGTGTTTAAGATAGATGCAGTACCTTATGACAATGTCTTTTTGATCGTGTAAATGTTCAGGACCAATTCGAAATAGAAAATGAATATGAAGGACCACTTTGTATTGTATTTTGCTGTCCATTTATTGGTTCAATTTGATGTCAGTTTATTGACATAGTCGACGAAGAAACAATCACATACGAAGAAGCAATCACATAATGTATGAAACCAACATCAACTCCAAAAAAATTTTGCTTGTAAGTCTGCAATGGGTGTGGTTAAATGTTCAGGACCAAATGGAAGTAATATTTTAAATGAAGGACTACTTTGTCTTGTATTTTAGGGTTCTCCAAATATTGAATCAGTTTGATTTCTGTCGATTTTTCTAAGAAGAATAAGAATGATTCACTTCAAAATTCAAATAGGAACAAAAAATTAGGGTTTTCAAACACTCCATCAAATTACTTGAACATACACAAAAGTGTTACAACAACAACAAAACAAAGACCAAAGATAAAAACATTCACTAATTTCTGAATTTTATCCTTAATTTCGGTTAAATTCAATGCCAAATCCTCAAAATCGGCACCACCGAATGAGGTTGACGAAGAACAGGCTCGTGCTTCGACATCACAATTTGGCTCGCACCACTTGAAGAAACTGCATTCATTCCCCTCACATACTAAGTAAAGCTTCCCCGCGACAGTTTGCCTTGGCCGGTGACAATACGGAGCGTCACTGTCTTCTTACAGTAGCAGAAGCGTAGGTATATCAGAGGTCTCCGAAGTCACGAACGCTGTCGTTGTCGACGGAGTCCCGACTGCACTTCGAACACCCCATGTTCGAAGGTGTTTGGTTGTTGCAGAGATGGAGAAAAAAAATTAGGGTTCTTGGGGGGGAGAAGAAGAAGGAGCGGGAGAAAGGGGGAAGAAATTTGAATGAAATGAAGAGTTGAAAAAAGCGATTATATTACCCAATTTTTAGAATTTTCATTTGACATTTAAAATGTAAAATCCGAAAATAAAAAATTTTTTAAATTAGCTACAGTAATTAAATTTAGCTAATCGGGTCAAAATTAAGCTAAATGACGATTGACCGTCAAAGTTGATGGAAACCGTTAAAAAAGGACCTATTCGAGAGCGCTTTCGTATGTTTTGGACTCGATTTTCAAAAAGTGAATGTTTTAGACTAAAATAATAAATCGGCCATATGTTTAGGACCAAAATAGTACTTTAGTCTATATTTTTATCTGCAACAACTTGGAAAGCATTTGGTGTCAAAACTCCATTAAACTATTGAAGCCGTCCCCGTCTTCACATGCAGTATATGCACTGCCACGTTGAGCCAGGAAAGAATATTCCTTGGATCATGTAGGAATAGAGAAAGGATATACTGTGGCTATAATCATATATTTTATGTGTAATATGCTATATTTATGCATCAATGAATTCAAATTGTGCTCCATCACCTTTTGAGGATAAACATAGGCGACTGGATTTGGAAATGCTTATTTCAAAATTGTGAAACACAACAACTAACGATCCGACAAATTAGCATTCTACAGGAAAAATAATTAAATTATGGGGGAAAAGTAGAGAAAAGTAAAAAGAGTGGCAGTTTTTATGTACATTCATAAGCAGGACTGCCACATTGTGAGCAAATATAATACACAGCCCTTCAAACAGAATACATATGCAAACTAGATGAGCATACCTGTATAAGCTTCAAGTCCTTGGCTGTTTAGACACTGTCTGAGCTTGTACAGTGCTCGACTTTCCAGTTGTCTAACTCTCTCCTTCGATAATCCAAATCCGGAACCAATTTCAGACAGGGTTTTCTGATTTCCATCTTTGATGCCAAATCTGGACCGGATGATCTTCCTCTCCCTGGGGTTGAGCACACTCGAGAGATTCCGAACATGTTGCCTCATCAGCTGCTTCGCTACACCCACATCCGGGACATCAATTGTAGTGTCTGCAGTGATTTCCTGTAAGAACATCATCCATCAGGGTCTCGGTCAAGGGTAAAATCGTGTACAAGATACAAAAGAAATTACATTTTTTCAATATTATATGAAAATAATGATACCTGAAATGTGGTAGTTTGGTCCCCATCCACACGGGCTGTTGCATGGAAAGAGGCACTCTAGCACTGGATAGCAATTTCTCCATTCTCTCGACCGATATTCCAGCACATGCTGCTATGTCTTCTCTAGAAGGGGTGTGGTTGCCTTGTTGGATGCATGTTTTCTTCGCTTCGTACACCTTCGAGAGAAGGCCATAAACATTCTCCTGAAATATCATACAGGTTTCAATGATTTGAGAGAGCCAGATGGAGAGAGATTAGGGAATTGCTGAAATTGTAAAATGCAGAACATTACTGGTAGGCGGATTGTCCTCGAATGCTGAAATAGCGCTTTCCTAATCGATTGCCTTATCCACCAATATGCATAAGTAGCAAATCTGCAACCCGCTTGAGGCTTGAATTTCTCTACACTCTTCATTAGACCCAAGCTTCCCTCCTACAACAAAGTCAAAATACACCATTAAAAACTTATCTTCCCCAGTTTCCTGTAATCATATTTCCAATAAGAAAATAAACAAAAAATACGATTGTAATTCTGTTCCTGTATCAAGAAAAACTTGGAAATCACCTGCATGAGATCCTGAAGGTTAAGCCAAAGCCCTTGGTACTTCTTAGCAAAGTGAACAACCATGCAGAAATTGGCATAGATCAACTTTTGTCGATTGCTGGTTCCAATGTGAATCTGCAACTTCCAAGTACCGACAACTAATCCCAGCCGCTGATACGAGCATATCTTCAATAATATCCCCATATCTTTTTAATTAGTTAGTTATTGATTTACCATATCTTCTCATATTTATTAGGATTATTTTCTTGTTCCTTAAGTTAGGGTATCCACTATTATAAATAGTGGACATTGTTATTCATTTCAATCAATCAAGAAATATCAATTATCCTTCTATTTTATTGTCAACTTTTATTTCAATTCCGTATTGTTCTTGGAGCTGATCCCGGGGAAAGCCCGTGACGTCCACCTTTATCCTTCCGTCGTCGCCGGAATCTTGTTAAGGGAGTGCACCCTTAACAATTGGTGCTTTCATTGTCGTACATACTCATGGCTCGTTACACCACCGAGGATATCGTTTCCCTATGTGACCGGATGATGGCTTTCTGCAATAGATTAAACATGAGATTGGACGCGATGGACGAACTTGAGCAGCCCGTATATCAACCCCCGCACCATCCGATCAGCGAGTTAGATCAACAGTCATCATATCCATATCCACAGAATGGGCGACTCCACCCACAACACCATCCCTACCAAGCCCGTCAGCCCACTTCCTGGGACCCGCCATGGCTGCGCCAGGAAACTGCGTATCAGCAACCATCGTCCTATGGGCCAGATTTGTACTCGTGGGGGTGGCTGTGCAGCGTCGATTTCTCCCACAAGGGCACACCGAATTGGTACGTCTGCTGACATGGCTGGACGGCGCTGTGGAAGCTGTGTGGCTGCACTAGCCAGTAGGGAAACTCCGCATCGGGCGGTGGTTGTGTACGGTGGTGGGCGGCGTAGTTGTAGGACATGAGGACAGGAACTGGGGGGTGAGATCACAATGAAAGCACCAATTGTTAAGGGTGCACTCCCTTAACAAGATTCCGGCGACGACGAGCGGTCGACGACGGAAGGATAAAGGTGTACGTCACGGGCTTTCCCCGGGATCAGCTCCAAGAACAATACGGAATTGAAATAAAAGCGTGAAAATAAAATAGAATGATAACTGATATTTCTTGATTGAATGAAATGAATAATAATGTCCACTATTTATAATAGTGGATACTAACTTAATGAGCAAGACAAAAAATATGAAAAAGATATGCACTCTCTAAATATCTAGCTAAATAATGCAACTAAATAATAATGCAAGATCTAAAAGATATATAAATAATAAACGTATCAGCTGCCCACTCCACTATTGTAGGTTCACTGGAGGACTGAGCATGAAGTCGAGTTTTCACTTCTTGCAATTTCATTAAATCCTAAACAAATGAATAGTCTACGAGGAGCTGTGACATACAATCAGGTTGATATCATCAGAGGGAAGTCCCCAACAAAACAGGCAGTCAGTGCTAAAAGAAACCTGTATCTTAGTTATTAACTCTGCCTCTTCTGTTGCAGTCAAAAGTTCTGTTGTTTCCGGTCCGTAGAAAGAGCCTAAGAGGATCATTGGGATCAAATCTGGTATCAACCTTTTTATGTGATCTGGTTTCCTGTGATGATTAGTTTCCTGAAACTCAACTTTTGGCTTAGGTACCCTCCTCTTCTTAGTTTTCCTCTCCAGTAAACGAGTAGACCTCACAGTTCTGCGCATAGGATCACTGACCAAACCTCTGGAAGCGAAAAAGGAAGAAAATATGTTAGGTATCATCTTGTCAGAGATTTTTAAGGACGCAAACAGAGGCATAAAAGATAAAGACTTGATGATGAAGCATACCTTAAACTACAAGAATAGTAAACATCAACTTCAAAATTTTTTGCTTGTTTAGCAATTGACATTGCCTTTTTGCAGGCTGAAAAGGCTTCTCTTGCAAGTGAAACAACATGATCGGCTTCTAAGTTGAATCTATGCTTTTACTTGTATTGGAATCAGATGTCAAAGGAAATGAACTGTCCTTTTTCTGTAAGGATGCCAATCTGATTACAGAAAATGAAATAAACTATGTGGAATCAGACAGAAGTATGCCGCATAGAGAAAAATTATGGAAAAAGTTTGCAAATAACACTTCAGGTATCTCTGATAGTTGATAACTCTTACAAATACCATAATTCAGGCCTGCGTAGCAACTGGAGCTCAATGTCATTTTCATGCTGATTAGGATCAACATTGTCACTCCCATCATGAGATGAAGATACATGTCCAAGTTGCTTATCAAGTGTTTTCTTAAACCAAAGAGAAGCATAAAATAAGTACTCCATTAACTATTACAGCAGTTTTCACACAACTAAGTTGGTTTTGTTGATAACATAAAAATTGATTGTAGTGTAGAAGTTGGGAAGAAAGAGACTTTTTTGCACCACAACAACATAATTGTTTATATAATAAGTTAAAATAATTAACTAACAAGCATCACAAAAATAAACACTACTAAGGAAACAGTCTTACCTGATCCAAGCCCCTTGGCCTAGCGGTAAAGGGTGCTGGATACCGCGTCCATCCTGGAGGTTTCGAGTTCGAACCCTGGGTGGCGTAATTTGACTTTCCTCCTTGTTATAGGAGTTGATTTGTAATTTCCTCCTTCATATATATGATATAAATATATGAAGTTAATTTTTTTTTTTTTTTTTTAAAAAAACAGTCTTACCTGAAATGCGTTTTCTTTAAACATAGCAACGACCTGCTATCATTACGCTGATCCTGAATAAGAACTGTAGTTGACGGAGAGGTAAGAGCTGGAGTTACTTGTTCATGCAGCAGCAAAACTGCAAATGTAGCATGGAATTGATATCTCAACAAGTTACGAAAATAAAGAAATGTCACTCAAATGACCTATCATAACATACAACAAAAGATTAAAGTTTCTAAGAGGCCGATTGAATTCATATAGTGCTCCATCTTATTAGAAGAACCTGCATCCTAATTTAGGCAAGTAGTACTACTTAATTATGAGTCTGTGGCTGGACATGAGCAAACATAAATCAAAGGACAGACTTTAATCATCATCATATATATTGGCAGAAATTAAAAGGGGAAAATGCATCCATATCTTGAGAAAAATGTAGCCAAAAAACAAAAAGCATCCCTACTTACTTCCCTGTGATGAATATGGAATAAGAGCACACAATTCAACGAGTTAACAATTATTTTGGCTTACCACAATAACAATCAAATAGAGTTACAGTATGCACTTAGAAACTGAAATTCTCTGAAATTATTTATTTAAGGTTACAACCTGAGCAAAAGGATTAGAAAAAGGGGCACCAATGTCAAAACTCAAGTTCAAATTCACAACTTTAATATTTGAACCTTTTTCCCTACAAACAGTGGAGCAATTTAAAGGCTTATTAATAGCGTGACTGCAGATACGGCAATTGAATCCCATTTGCTCTATTCAATTAAATAAATAGAAATTGAGTAACCTGAAGAGGAGGAGGATCGGTTCCTGAGATGGGTTCTGTGAGTAAATTGAAGTGGAGAAGAAACCAAGCTCCTTCCAGACTCCATATACCAACTTTAGTGATTGAAAATTGTAAGTAAACATGAATAAAGAAACCGAAAAAAGAAGGTATTTTTTCAGTTTAGTTAGCTGCAGAAATGTAGTCCATTAAGCAAATGAGGAGGAGGGTGAGAGTGAGAACAGAGATAAACCCCTTCCCTTATCAACTGACCAAACCTCTGGAAGGAAAAAGGACGAAAATATGTATCATCTTGTCAGAGATTTTCAAGGAAGCAAGCAGAGGCGAAAAAAGATAAAAGACGAGATGATGAAGCATACCTTAAACTACAAGAATCATAAACATCAACTTCCAAATGTTCTGCTTGTTTAGCAATTGACATTGCCTTTTTGCATGCTGAAAAGGCTTCTCTTGTAAGTGAAACAACATGATCGGCTTCTAAGCCAGTTGAATCTATGCTTTTACTTGTATTGGAATCAGATGTCAAAGTCAAAGTAAATGAAGTGGATCAGATGTCAAAGTTTGCAAATAACACTTCAGGTATCTCTAATAGTTGATAACGCTTACAAATACCATAATTCTGGTCGGCGTAGCAACTGGAGCTCAATGTCATTTTCATGCTGATTAGGATCAACATCGTCATTCCCATCATGAGACGAAGATACATGTCCAAGTTGCCTATCAAGTGTTTTCTTCAACCAGAGAGAAGCATAAAATAAGTATCAACTATTACAACAGTGTTTTCTTCACACAACTAAATTGGTTATACATAAAATGTAGTAGTAAGTAATATTTTGTTGATAACATATAAAATGATTGCAGGGTAGATGATGGGAAGAAAGAGACTTTTGCACCACAACAACAATTGGCTAACACGCATCACACAAATAAACACTACTAATGAAACAGTCTTACCTGAAATGCATTTTCTTTTAAACATAGCAATGACCTGCTATCATTACGCTGATCCTGAATAAGAACTGTAGTTGACTGAGAGGTAAGAGCTGGGGTTACTTGTTCATGCAGCAGCAAAACTGCAAATGTAGAATGGAATTGATATCTCATGAAGTTACAAAAATATAAAACCTATCATAACATACAACAAAAGATTAGAGTTTCTAAGAGGCCGATTGAATTCATATAGTGCTCCATCTTATCAGGAGAACCTGCATCCTTATTTAGGCATGTACCTAATAATGAGTCTGTGGCTGGACATGATCAAACATAAATCAAACGACAGGCTTTAATCATCATCATATATACACTGGCAGAAATTAAAAGGGGAAAAGACAACCATATATTGAGAAACATGTAGCCAAAAACAAAATGCATCCCTACTTACTTCCATGTGATGAATATGGAATAATTCCACGAGTTAACAATTGTTTTGGAGATTCCTTAACAACTCGTTGGGTAGGATGCTACCACCATCTATATTCTTTCTAGTAAAACTTGGTAGAAGCTGTGAAATATTATGACCTTCAGGTAAATCGCATATGCAAGTCAATATAGTAGAAGTCAGTTCATCATCAAGAGCAACACCTGCTTCCGCCATTTCCTGAATCAAATTGATTATTTCTTCTGCATTGCCCACTGCTTTCAAGCCTTTGAGCAAAGAATCATAAACAACGGAATGTGGCAGGAAGCCAGCAGCTTTCATCTTTTCAAACAATGTTTTGGCTTCTGCCATCATTCTTAATTTCGAAAAGCTATTAATCAAAACAGAAAATGTCAATGCATCAGGATGCAGACCCTTATGCTGCATATCAACCAATAGCTCATTGGCAAACTCAATATTCCCTGCTTTTATGGCGGACTCGATCATTATGTTGAATGAGACAACATCTGGTTCACAACTACCACCAACCATATCTCTAAACAAAGCTCCAGCTTGGTCCAAACTACCCTCCCTACATAAGGCGGCCATCAACAAGTTGTAATCAAACGAGGTAGGACTGGGACCCGCGGTTCTCATTTTGTTAAAAATACCTTTTGCAGTGTTCATTCGGCTACATTTGCATAAACCATTTATAAGAGCACTATAAGACCTTGAATCAGGAATGGACCCCGACTGCAAAATAGCCTTCCAGGTGATTAGCGCTTTCTGAACCTTTCCTTCCTTCAGATAAGCTCCAATTAGCACAGTATGGTGCAACATCAGTTGGCTTATTCTGCTTAACCATGCCACGAATAATTTGATCTGCCATTCTAAGATGGCCTTCCGTGCACAGCCCTTTGACTAGGGTACAAATAGTCCAAGAATCAGGCTCAACATGATTTGTGTTTGATACCATAGATTTATAAAGTTTGACGGCAGCATCAACCTTCCCAACTTCACATAGGCCTCTTAATACTGTATTGTAAGTTACAATATCAGGATTCTTTTGCTTCTCCACCATCACTTCCAGAATCTTAAAAGCATCACTGAAATGTCCTGTCTTGCATAATCCATCAGTTAGAATGTTATATATTGTATTAGTTGGCTCTTCTCCCTTGTCCAACATAAAGTTAAACATCTCCACTGCTTTCTCCACATTCCCAACTTGGCAAAGACCGCCAATTATACTTCCAAACGTAACAGGGGCGGACGTCATTTTTTAACATTTCATCGAACAAGCGCTTCACTTCCTTTAGATTCCCCTTCTGGCAGAAACCACGCATCAAGCAAGTGTAAGAAACTCTATCCGGAGAAAGTCCTTTATCTGACATAAGATTCAAAATCTCACTCGCTCTACCAACATCAACTTTACGGCAAAAACCATTGATAAGTGTGTCATATAAGAAAACATCAGGTTCCCACCCTTTCATCCTCATCTCTTCCAACAACATCATTGCTCCATCCACACAATCCTCCACAAAATGAGCATCCATCAGAATGTTATATGTGATCAAGTTGGGAGCAATATTTGCAGACTCCATTCTTCTTTTCATACTCATAGCTTCATCTAATCTCTTCTCCCGGTGCAACCCTTTTATCAAAGTATTAAAGCTAACGATATCAAGAGACACATGATTCCTATCCATCTCACCTAAAAACTCCTCAGCATCAACCACAAATCATTACAACAAAGACCATTCAACACGACATTGGCGATATATAGATTAATGGTGTAGCCTTGCTTTAACATCAACCCAATTGCACCCAGAGCCAACTGGGGCACGGAGAGATGTACCAAGCACTCAACCAAAGCCGATAAAGACAAATATCTTGGTAAAGCCCCAGAACACACCATCTTCTTATAAATACTAAGAGCCAAATTGTGCTTCCTGTGATTTGGGTTTCCACCTGGTCTACCTCTTGGAGTTTAGTGCAATTTGGATTTAAGAGTAGGTTTGTGGTGAAAAACTTGTTTTGTATGGGACTTTTTCACTTCAGAAATAGCGACAGGTTCTTTCGCATCAATGGCAACACCATACCTAATTCCTGACACGACTCACTATCTCCCAGATAGAGAAGAAGAAACTTTAACGATAATGGAGGGGGCAAGCCCGAAAAGGCACCTCTATTAAAATCCCAACCGCCAAGAACTCAGTACATGTGCGGACACCATTCGAGGTACTCTAGCAACCTCAACGATCTTCAAGGCATATTCTGCATTAAGCAATGAGAACTCATAAACAATAATTTGAATAAATCCACCTATAATTTATCAAACATCCAATAACTTTCTTTTGAATTTAGTCGAACACGTCATAGGCAAACCAATAAGATGAGAAAACCACAAAATATGATTATAACTACCCTAAGACAATTCACATCAAAAACAATTTTCCAGATTGTTTATTCGACAGATATGAAAAAGGTCTTGATGAAATTTAGCCTCGAATGAAAAACATTTAAGAGTCAATATATATCTATATTGATCCATATTTTAAAGCAAGATAGTTTATCAACCTACTAACCCTTTCAAACTTTACCTTAATTCCACAATTCCAATTCAAATCATGCCTAATCATACTCACAACCATTAACTAATAATTAAGTCAGCTCAATTCAACCCATAATTCCAAGCATCAAAGGCTTAATTTCAGGCCAACACACTACAAACATCCCATTCGAATCCTATCACCACATCAACATAAAAAATGACTCCCTAACAGATTCTAACTCAAACTTCAGATTATATAAATATTTAAAATCAGTTCGAAGATCATAAACTTTCCAAATTTTTGTTAATTTAATAGTAAAAACATAAGAGGTTTGTTTAATACACTACACCTACTAAGATTATAGTTCATGTACCATCTTCAATTAACACCGAACGAAGTTAGATGAATACAAATCTATACATATCTAATGGGGCAGTTGTGAAATTATCCCAGAAATTACTATGATGCCCTTTATGGAAGGAAAATATATTGTAAAATATTGAAAACATTTTATAGTGGAACTGTTGAGGACTGCATTGTGTGCAGAGCTAAAATGATCTTCTCAAAGAATGTGACTTAGAGGAGAAGCTTTGTAGAATTATCTATAAAAATGCACCATTACTATAGAAAAGCTTCTGTTGTGGGGTCGAGATGGAATGGAATCCTCTTCTGTTGTTCAAGCAAGGGCAAGGATAGCAGATGGTGATGTGGTGTAAAAGCTAACACGGAGGAAGGAGCGGTGGAATGGCGGGGCGAGCGTTGCCGTGGGGCCGCCGATTTGAGAGAGAAGAAGAGAGAGCAGTGGACGGTGGAAGGAGCGGTGGAGCGGCGGGGCGGGCGTAGTGGTGGCGCCGCCGATTTGAGAGAGAAGAAGAGAGAGCAGTGGGCGCGGCGGGCGTGAAGCTCGCCGAAGAAATAGCGAGGCTCGGCGGTGGTTGTGTCAGGCCGATTAGGGAGATAAACAGAGAGATGGGGGTGTTTGAGAATATATACAAATTAGGGCTTTATTTAGGCCATCCACAATAGGCGCCCAGCGACCGCCCAGCCGAGCGCCGGCGCTGGGCGGTTCGCTGGGCGATCTATTACAGCCGCCCAGCGGGCGATTGGAGAGAGAAACCGCGCAGCGCTGGGCGGTCGCGTGGCGCTGGGCGGTGCGCTGGGCGGTCCGTTCGGCGCTATTGCAGCGCCCGGATCGCCCAGTGCACCGCCTAGCGCGAAAAAATAAATTTTTTTTTTCGAAACACTATATATACGCACTTTGTTCGTCATTTTCCCGTATGTGTCTCGTAAATTAAATTTCGCATATTGTGTGATTGTTAATTATTTCATTTTGTATATATTTGTTAATAGTGATGTGGATAGTATTATTAATGTTTCTCGTATATGTCTCGTAAATTAAATTCCGTATATTGTGTGATTGTTAATTATTTCATTTTTATATAATTGTTATTAGTGATGTGGCTATTGATGTGGCTGGGCTATTTATGATGTGGCTAGGCTATGGATGGGCTATTTATGATGTGGTAGGAGGATTTTTAGTGCTGATGATGTGGCAGTGGCTAGGCTATGGCTGGCTATTGCTGGGCTATTCCTATTGTGGATGGCCTTAGGGCATTAAGAGCATCTGCAACGGTGAGCAGGTCGGCGTCCGTCCGTCCGTACCAGCGGCACGGAGACATCGTCCGCCGCTGTGCTCGCACTGCTGGTACGGCGCTGCTCGATGCATCAAGCAGGTGATATGGCCGACGCTGATTGGGCAACGGAATAGCCGTTGCATTTGAATTTTTTTAAAATCAGTTTTTAATTAAAAAAATTGATTAAAAATAATAAAAAAAATATTTTCCCATTTCTCAAAAAAATATATCCGTTTTCTACTCATTTTTAATTTTTTTTAAATTTTTTTCCCCAAAAATACACATTTTCATCTATAAATACCCTCACTTTCACACCAAAAAATTCACACCACACTACACAATTCCCATCTACATTCTCTCATTTCCATTCTCATCTACATTCTCTCATTTTCATTCTCATCTACATTCTCTCATCTCCATTCTCAATCTTTCTTCCACTCCTACAACATAACAATGTCCGGCGACGGCGATCACCCCCCGGGCTCCCACGGTTGGAACCCCGAGTGATTCGGTTCACAACCGTTTTCTAGTCCGGAAACGGAATTTTCGGCTCCTCCTCAAACCCAAAGTTCGGGAGTTCCGGGTGGCTACTGGCCTTACCCTATCGACGACCAAGATACCCCCGAAGGGCTATACGGGTAGACACCCGAGCCTAGGGCGAGGTCGACCGTCCCCTCCCAAACTCCGACTCCTCCTACTCGCGGTGTCCGCACAACGTACACTGCGGCGGAGATGGAGCAATTGCTCAAGGCGTTCTTGTCAATCTCCGAAGATCCGGAGGTTGGCACGAACCAATCCGGCACTATTGATAGCGCATCTGTCGCCGGTACAATGAAAATCGGCCGGTGGGAACAATCGAGCGCAACGAGAGTATGATGCGCAACGCCATCTACCGTGCCAATGAACAAATCCAAAAGTTCCAGGGGTATTACCTCCAGGAAGAGCGGTCGGCGGGGAGCGGCCGGAGCGAGGTCGACGTCGTTACTACCGCGATGAACATCTACCAATCCATGAACTACAAGCCGTTCAAGTATCTCAACATTTGGCAGGAGACGCGGTCGCATCCGAAGTATAGGGGAGGCGTAACATCCTCCTCTAGCGGCTCCTCCAAACGATCAAGGTCGGTATCCCTATCCGACGCCGGCTCCGAAGACGTGGTTAGCCAACTCGCCGGAGCTAACTTGGGTAGCCCCGACGGCCGGCACGAGCAGTTCCCAACGCCGACCGCAGGGAAGGAAGATGGCAGTGGCCAACCGCCGTCGCACCGCGACTCCATCCGGTGATGCTCCCGAACCCACTCCCGTTCTCGTGCCCTATGCGCCACCTCCACCCCCACCAACTCGTTGTGGGGGATTTTGGCCCAACTCAATATGGCCGATAGGTCAACTATGACCCCCGCGCAACTTCGATCGCACGAGGCCATGATATTGGGCATCCAAAAACAATTGGGGGTAGTGTCACCGGATGAATAGTCTTCCACGGGGATATTTTTAGCTTTAATTATGTAATTTTTAATTTTTAGTATTTTAATTATGTAATTTTTTAGGATTTTAATTATGTCTTTTTTATTTTATTTGTAATTTGTAATATTATTTCGGTTTTTTTAATGAATTTTAATATTATGAAAATGTTTTTATTTAAATTGAATAATAGAATAGTGGGACCATTGTGCTCGTCCTTACGGAAGAGTACAACTGTGGGTATTGTGCTCTTGCCTAAGAGCAGACAGAAAAAGTGGGGTCGGACCCACAACCGTGCTCGTTGGCAAGAGCACGGTTGTGAGTGCTCTAAGGAATTATTTCTTTATGGGAGTACTATAGAATATTTGGGCTTTATTGAGCTTTAAATATACTCTATTTTTTATATTTTAAAATTTAATGGTAAATAGAGTTTAAGTTGGGTGTTTTGCTTTGTTATTATGTCTTAATTTATAGGTTCAATTTCAACATCTAATTTATTAGACTTTGCATATGTATTTTAAAATGAAATTCTTTCAAATAAATAACATGATATTGTTTGGGAGATGGTACTCATCGAATAATATAGTAACAAAATAATTTGTGTTGTAATTGTACTCTTTGTGTAAAATAACAAATAAAATTAAATAGATTTGACATGGTTAACAAAAATATAATGCTTTAAACATATATATTATATCACACATTAAGGTATTAAAAATACTACTCTTAATGTTATGTATAAGCAAGTTTTTAAAAATTTATAAACTCCATTTCTTTTATACTAGTTGAGTTTTTACTCTTAATAACATGTGATGTTTGTCGCCGATCTATGATATTTGTGGGCGATCGTGTGTGGGCAATTGAAGAATTTCGGTCAAATTCTTAATTCGTCGAGTGTGCGTAGGAGGTTGTGATTGTTAGAGAGTAATAAAAATGGAAACTATTTCATTTTATTAAAACTAACCTTGAACTAATGTAATTTAACTTAAGAGAGAGAAAGTTAAACAAAAAAAATTATTGATGTTCGTGTAAAAGCTTATTAAACTAAAGACATGGCATTAAATGAAAGATTATTGTCTATTAACATAAATCTAAAATTAAAAATGAAGCAAAACATGCTTCTTTTAAAGACATAATAAAACACATTACAATCATACAAATTTATAATTACAAATAATTTATCACAAAGATAGTATTTATATTGATCTGTTAAAAGTATTTTGCATATTTCAAATATCAAATATGCATTTGTCCTTTAGCCAGGCATTTTTATTTATAAATATGCATTTATGTATCCAGATTCCTAATATGACATCTCCATCTGGAAGTCATACATAAGTTGATGTTTTTTAAAGACTCGAAAAGTACTCACTATTTGAAAAATATACGGTTATATAATTCGATTTGGATTTTTCCTTTTTGATATTTAGTCGCACTTTTTCCTGAATTTGTATTATGTCTTATTCTAACTAACTCATTCTCTTTTATTCTTATTCACATATCTCCCTTTTGTCATTTGTTTTATTTTACTCCATCCGTCCCACTTTAGGAGTCTCAGTTGAGTTCAGCACGGGTTTTAAGAAATGTAAAGAAAATTTGTTGAAAAAAGATAGTGGAATATGGATCCTACTTTTTTATATTAGTTTTATAATAAAATGTAAGTGGAAAAATGTTAGTGGAATGAGGGGCCTAATACTATTTATGGAATATTCCAACCGGGACTCCTAAAGTGGGACACTCAAAAATAATAAATCGGGACTCCTAAAGTGGGACGGAGGGAGTATTTTACTCCACTCATATTATAAATTAAAATTGTATAAAATCGTTTGTCGAACGTGAAATGTTTCATTTAGAATGGGTTGAGAGGATTATATTTCTCTTTTTGTTACTTCTATTATTTATAATGTTTTTAGGTGTTTATAATATTGTGAATACTTATTGTAATTAACTCATATTCTTTGTCACACCTCAACCCCTCTGACGTATACTCTTTTAATAAATAACTCCCTTATCAAAAAACGCAATCAATACACGTGTCTAATTCATAGAACACCCATATTATATAAGTTCAAACCAACACTTATCTGATACATATTTCAAAACATTCTACACAGTAGTGGAACCCTCTCATCACTCTATATACTATACATTTATCTACATGCAAAATGATGAGGAGGAGAAGGTTGCCAATATGCGTCAGCCGCCGAACCTGATAACACGTGGAGTGACTATGACCCATGTCAGTCAAAACTTACTGCTATCTTATTCCTGAAAAATTTAGTGGTTTAAATGAGCCACAACTCAGTGTATATAAATTTCCACCTTTAATCTCACATGATACAAACATCAAACATATTCTTTTATCAATACATATAATCAGAAACAATATATATAACATAATTTAAAAACAAACCATTTCATATTCATATGCATATGCCACTCTATTCAGTTTATTATTCTGTAACAGTCAAGCCCGGTATCTGCCCGCGATTCCTCTATGACCCGAAGGTCCCTCTGTAATTGGACTCATAGGTCCCTCTATATTTGACCCGTAGGTCCCATTATGATT
Organism: Salvia splendens; assembly: GCF_004379255.2. Taxonomy (NCBI): domain Eukaryota; kingdom Viridiplantae; phylum Streptophyta; class Magnoliopsida; order Lamiales; family Lamiaceae; genus Salvia; species Salvia splendens. The sequence continues at coordinate 21,551,626 of NC_056034.1, forward strand.
TGACCCGAAGGTCCCATTGTGTTTGACCCGAAGGTCCCAATATATCCACTGTAATTTCAGATCCAGGGCAAAACTGTCACAGATCCTCTTTAATCCAATGATTCACATAATCGGTATCATAAACATATCCTTTGCACCAATAACATATCCATATCATATTCCATCAAACTATCCAATATATCTAAACAAACATGTCCATTTAAGCAATCAAATATTCATATCATATTGGACCATTAAAATCAAACAATTCATAATCATATCAATTTCACACCATATAATCCAATAATTCACTCTCATTCAACATATAACAATCAATCACATAACACATGTAAAACTAAAAGTGTGATTTATACACACCTGATTATGACATCATAGTCTAACCGAGCCTCATATTCTGTCTCCTAATTCACAACCCTCGGTCCTAATAACTACATGAGCTCCCACTATGTATTTTTTTCTAGATCATATACTCTCCCGACTCATTCTCCTTCCTTATTTTTTTTTCCTATTTCTTCAACTATACTCTCTAGTATAGGAGGTGTCCTCAAAAAGCTTAGTCACTAGGTTTATATTAGTCCAGCTAATAAAAAAAATAATGCATGCATAGTTCTCCAACTCCCACGTATTATCCCATTTTATACACATATATTTATTAATATACTATGGCGGCCAATGTTTTATCACTAACAATTTTCTTAAATTGGCGTACCTCATATGCACGTAAAATATATATAGTAAAAAAAGAAATTATCTATATAATATTAAAGAAGATCACTAAGGTTGCACTAACACATACACACGCATACTTATATATGTGCATGCACACTTATATTACTTTTACATAATTTACTAAATGCAATATTATATAGCAACCTACTCAATCTCTATAATTATAATAAAAATATATGTCATGTAATTATAATAAAATATAAAATTATGCAATATGATGTATGATTTGGGTCACGGGTGTCACAATTCTTCCCCTCTTTAAGAATTTTGTCCGCAAAATTCATTTCTTTCTAACATTTGTATAATTCTCTCTGACTTACCATCTTTCTGTTGGTGAAAAATATTACTAAAATATAATCATGTCTCCATAGATAGTAAATTGCAGACCTCTGCTAGACATAAAAGATAGAATACCATATAATCGTGTTGCATCTTTCGCGTACTTTTCAGCTAAGTTATATAACAAAGAACGCCATCTTATAGGTAAGAAATGTGCTATCGGTGACTGTAGGCACACACTGTTCTGCTTTAACCTGTTGACATGTCAAACACCTTGAAACAAACTCTACGACTTTCTTCTTCATCTTCGACCACCAATAATACTTTAATAATGATGTTATTTGTATATGTGTAATCACTATGCTTGACTTGTAACTCAAAGTATCTGTAACAACATTCACCTTCTTAAAATGATATTCGACGGTGCAATCATATTCTGTAAGAAACCCCATCCAATGTCTTAGTCTCATATTCAACTCCTTCATACTCTTCAAATATTTCAAACTCTCGTGATCAACCAGAATTCGACGAAGTCCTCCATACAAATAATGATGCCAAATCTTCGAAGGAAAACCACACTATTAAATCCAGATCAGAAATAGAATAAGAAGCTTCATGTACTCGTGATTGTCCTTGACGCATACGCAATAAACTTTCCATTTTTTTTAATAGAAATCCAGATAAGAAATAGAAAACCAATCCATGTTGCAGTGCATTACTGTAAATAACATAATATCATATATATGTGGAAATAACCAATATAGACGACATAAGTCAATCAATGCTTCAATTCATCAAAACTGTTTTGACATGCTTCACTCCATATAAGATGAGAGCTCTTCCGTAATAACTTCTTCATCAATTCAACCATAATCGAGAAGAATTTTCAGTTGACAAATACTTCCGTATTCTGTATATCCATTTCTATTCTTCAACCTGATACCATGTGTCGCAATAATACCATATGATCTAACTAGACTCACACTTACCCAACCTTGCAATAAGCTGTTTATCTCGCAAAACTTGTAATACTGACTGCAAGTGATTAACATGCTCATCTGTACTTCGAGAAATATACTAGTAAATCAATAAAAATAATTACTAAGTGATATAGGAATGGTTGAGAGACTTCGTTCATCAATGCCATAAATAATTGTAGGTGCAATAGTTAATTTGAAAGGCATAACCAAAACTCATAATGGTCGTATTGAGTTTAAAATGGTGTCTCTGCAATATTCTCTTTAGCTATCTTCAACTGATGGTATCTTGATCGAAAACCCGTACTCGAAAACAGATACATACCTTGAAATTGATAAATAAATCTTCTATTCTCGGTAATAGATATTTATTCTTCACAGTCACTTGATTCGACTTCCAATAGTGTATATAATGTCGCAGTGTGTCGTCTTTCTTCTTCAAAAATAATATTGTTGCTCTCCAAAGTAAAATATTGAGTCATGCATATCTCTTGTCTGACAACTCTTGTAACTATTTATTTAACTCTTGAAACTCTAATCAAGACATTTGATAAGGATGAATAGAAATAAGTGCAGTACCTGATAGTAACTCAATAGTGAATTTTGTCTCTTGATCAGGTGCTAATCCAGGTAAATCTCCACTTTGAATAAATCGAAAAGCCGATGTAGCTAATATAAGACAAGTTGCAATTTATCGATACCATTAAATATCACTCGACCTCGTCTCGATGATTATATTACCATTTCTTTAACATGACAAGCTGCCTTAGTTTGATGAAGTGACAACCAGCTTATACCCGTGATAATATCAAATTTGTGTATGAACAAGAGAATCAATATTCGCTGGCAGCTCAACTGAATTAACTTGTACCACGTAGTCTAGATAAACCGTGTATACTGAAACAATGCCAGCTCATAATCAACTACAAACATAGTTCTTGTTTAAAGATAGAATCTCTCTTTACTTCATCATCACAATACACTTCTTGCATATATTTATTATTAAATTCTCTAGGAAAATCATCTGAACTGAGTACCAGAGGTTGTATCATAGATTGTGGGACTGTTTCTGCCCAATAGTAAATATTGCTTCAAAGAAGAGACACTGTATAATCAAAACGTTCTTCAGACATACAACTCATCCGATTGAACACATGTTCTATCCTTTTCAACCATATCTTGGCCTCGGTCGGATCAGTAGTCTCATAAAGTCAACAATTTCATTTTTCGGTGCTATTTAATGTTTCTACCTCTTTGACTCATCATTGGTCCATGTATTTACTGGAAATCACCATATGATGCAATATGTATATGAGATGTTTCTATAATTAATTGATGATGCAGGGCGGCTGACCCTTCTCTCCTTAGTGAGATATGTTCATGACAATATAAATGCAAATGAAACTTTTAACATAAATGTATCATATGACATACATGAATACTATGTCCCAGCGGGATTCTATCCCCGCTCTGATACCACCTTAAACTGTCACACCTCAACCCCTCTGACGTATACTCTTTTAATAAATAACTCCCTTATCAAAAAACGCAATCAATACACGTGTCTAATTCATAGAACACCCATATTATATAAGTTCAAACCAACACTTATCTGATACATATTTCAAAACATTCTACACAGTAGTGGAACCCTCTCATCACTCTATATACTATACATTTATCTACATGCAAAATGATGAGGAGGAGAAGGTTGCCAATATGCGTCAGCCGCCGAACCTGATAACACGTGGAGTGACTATGACCCATGTCAGTCAAAACTTACTGCTATCTTATTCCTGAAAAATTTAGTGGTTTAAATGAGCCACAACTCAGTGTATATAAATTTCCACCTTTAATCTCACATGATACAAACATCAAACATATTCTTTTATCAATACATATAATCAGAAACAATATATATAACATAATTTAAAAACAAACCATTTCATATTCATATGCATATGCCACTCTATTCAGTTTATTATTCTGTAACAGTCAAGCCCGGTATCTGCCCGCGATTCCTCTATGACCCGAAGGTCCCTCTGTAATTGGACTCATAGGTCCCTCTATATTTGACCCGTAGGTCCCATTATGATTTGACCCGAAGGTCCCATTGTGTTTGACCCGAAGGTCCCAATATATCCACTGTAATTTCAGATCCAGGGCAAAACTGTCACAGATCCTCTTTAATCCAATGATTCACATAATCGGTATCATAAACATATCCTTTGCACCAATAACATATCCATATCATATTCCATCAAACTATCCAATATATCTAAACAAACATGTCCATTTAAGCAATCAAATATTCATATCATATTGGACCATTAAAATCAAACAATTCATAATCATATCAATTTCACACCATATAATCCAATAATTCACTCTCATTCAACATATAACAATCAATCACATAACACATGTAAAACTAAAAGTGTGATTTATACACACCTGATTATGACATCATAGTCTAACCGAGCCTCATATTCTGTCTCCTAATTCACAACCCTCGGTCCTAATAACTACATGAGCTCCCACTATGTATTTTTTTCTAGATCATATACTCTCCCGACTCATTCTCCTTCCTTATTTTTTTTTCCTATTTCTTCAACTATACTCTCTAGTATAGGAGGTGTCCTCAAAAAGCTTAGTCACTAGGTTTATATTAGTCCAGCTAATAAAAAAAATAATGCATGCATAGTTCTCCAACTCCCACGTATTATCCCATTTTATACACATATATTTATTAATATACTATGGCGGCCAATGTTTTATCACTAACAATTTTCTTAAATTGGCGTACCTCATATGCACGTAAAATATATATAGTAAAAAAAGAAATTATCTATATAATATTAAAGAAGATCACTAAGGTTGCACTAACACATACACACGCATACTTATATATGTGCATGCACACTTATATTACTTTTACATAATTTACTAAATGCAATATTATATAGCAACCTACTCAATCTCTATAATTATAATAAAAATATATGTCATGTAATTATAATAAAATATAAAATTATGCAATATGATGTATGATTTGGGTCACGGGTGTCACATTCTTAACTATATACATCATTTTCTTTTTAGAGTGAACTACACTAATAGTCCTAATCTTGTTGAAAAATGCACCAATGGCCCCTAAAAACTTTTAGAGCCTATTCGTTCCCTTAAAAATTACATTTTTGGTACCTGACGGTCTTTTATACCCTTCTGCATTTGAAAAATCTCCTAAATGCCATGGAGGGCATTTTCAGTATCTGGAAATTACAATTTTGGTACTTCTTCAATCATGCAATTATTTTGGACATACATAAAAGCACCTTTTACAACAAAAAATATTTTCTTTTGAATTAATTCACTTAAATTTTTTAAATAATTGATTGAATAAAGTAATTATTATATTTAAATTTTAATTATTATATTTAAAAAATATGTTTTACTATATTATATTTTAATTAACGTATTTAAAATTTTATATTTTTCACTTAAGTATAGTAACATTTTTTAAATAAAAAATTACTATAATTCACTATAATATTTTTTCTTATCAAATTTAAAAATTATAAGTACATTTTAAGTAAAAATAAATCAGAATATTCTATAATTCACTTTAATATTTATATTACAAAAATGTTAGTATTAAATATAATTTTTTCTTTGCAAACGTACAGATTAAGCTGTATAATATTACTCCCTCCGTCCGTGAATAGAAGTTCTGTTTTTCCATTTTAGTCCGTCCGTGAATAGGAGTCCCGGTTCACTTTTACCATAAATGGTAATAGGGTCCCAACTTCCACTAACTCATTTCACTTACATTTCATTTCAAACTAATATATATAAGTGGGACCCTTATTCCACAAACTTTTTTCTATCCACTTTTCTTAACATTTCTTAAAACTCGTGCCGCCCATAAATGGGACTCCTAATGGCGGACGGGGGGAGTATTTAATTTTAAAAATAAATAAAGCATACTTAAAACATTTTGTTTCTTATTTAAAATTTTGAAATCATAAAGCATCAAATATTATTTAAATGAAAGTATAATTGAGTTTATAACAAAAATGGTGATGGAAGAAAAAATGAAAAAAATTAAAAGGAGAGTAGAAAGGTCCAAAACGCCTCAAACCTTTAAATATTTACACTAGTGGTGCCTAGGGTTACTTTAGTCTTATCGTACCAAAAATTAAATAAAAAATTTTTAGGGACCATTGGTGTATTTTTCGAAAAGACCAGGGACTATTAGTATAGTTCATTCTTATTATTATTATTATCCTTTTTTTAATCTACTTACTTTATAATTTATCTTTATGATTTGAAAATTTTATGTCGTGTGCGTGTTAACACCAGTGAGCATACAGATGCAATACTTCAACTTATTCTTTTTAAAACTTACAACCTTACTCGTTACACCCATAACTCCACACTTAACTCATTATTCATGCACATAACATCATAAACTAATCCTATTTGCAAATTTTTATGCTCAATTTCAACAAACCCCAAGAAATCGGAATCCTCAACGTTATGAACACTAAAATTTTCGGTTCTAACATGAACCATATCAATATTTAATTTTCAGTCCATATAACCTATCCAATTATTCAATTCCATCATCAATTGAAGAGATTTGAATGAGATGATACCTTAATATCACAAGGTTTGGATTTGGGATTCAAGCTCAAATATATTTCCATGGAGGTCGAAGGAGGATAAGAAGAACTGAGATAGTCGCGTGGGACGTGGGAGGCCCGCGCCGGCGTCGTGTGCGTATGTATATGTGTAGAGAAATTATTGGTCGGGGAAGGGGCGGCCGCGACGGCCGTTGGCGGCGGTGCAAAGGCAGGGTAAGTGAGTGCGTGACTGTGATAGTATCACTGATTTTGACTTCCAATTTGGGCCAAATGTGGGCATTTTTTGCCACATTGTCTGTTCTCCTTAGAGCATCCGCAATGGGCGGACGATGGCACGCCCGATGGCGCGCATCGTCCGCGCCATCCATCGTCCGCACCCATTGCGGGTGCGCGCTCGTCCGCGCCCTATACTTCGGTCGCGGAGGATAGCGCGGACGATGGCCATCGTCCGCGCCATCGTCCGCCCCATTGTAGAGGTCGCGGACGATCTACAATTCGGTCAAGCCGCCGACCGCGTACAAGCGCAAGCGTGAGCAACTCCGCAAGCACTGGGATCAAGTCAAGAAGCAAGTGAACTTGTACGCGGCGGAGTTCGAGAAGTTCACGCGGTCATAGGTGAGCGGTGAGAGCGCGAGCGACGTGCGCACTAAAGCGATGTTGTCGTACCGGTCGATGTTCGGCGATTTCAAGCACGAGGCCATCTGGGCGCTCTTGAGGGAGAAGCAGAAGTTCCAAGGTGGAATTCTGCACACTGGTGCGCCGAAGAGGACGAAGGTCACCGAAGTTGGTGACTACACGAGCAGCGGCAGCGGCAGTCACCCGGTTGACCTCAACCGGACGTACGTGGATGAAGGGAGTTCCGGCACACCGGTGTCCTTTCGGCGTCCTCCCGGCGTCAAGGCTGTGAAGGCCAAGGGGAAGGCGACCGCGACCTCATCGTCGACCGCTGCAACCCAAGCTCCGGTCCCGGTAGAGCTCCCGACCCAGACGGCCACCGCGTTTGAGTCGTTAGCAACAGCGTCGATGGCAAGGACGATGTTGTAGACGCACAGGGCCCTCAAGAAGTGTACCGACCCCGACGAAGCCGAATATCTCCGGGCGTTACTCGATGAGCTGCGTCGGAAGTTGGGAATTGGTCCGACTTATTTTTTTTTATTAGTTCAATGATGTAACTTTTTTTATTAAAACTTCGTCGTTTGTTATTTAGACCGTTTTTTATTTACTCGTTACTTGTTATTTGAAAACAGTTAAATTAATTAAACAAAACAATAAAATGATGATGTGGCGCGCCTTAGGGCGCCCCACTGCAGGTGGGGAGGTAGGAGGATAAAACTGCTGACGTGGTGCGTCATAGGGCGCGCCTTAGGGTGCCCCATTGCTAATGCTCTTAATAAAACACAAGCCAATCATTATAATCGCCGCTTAAACCATTTATTATCCAATCTTAGAAGTTAATCGGATTTAATTATCTCTGTCTAATTCTATGTTTGATTATACAATAAATACAAGGGCAGTGTTATATTGCTAACTCAATACTTAGTTGCTAACTACAATTAAATAATAGTAATTAGATATTCAAATCAAGCACTTAGATCATCAGCCCCGAAATGTCAATACGATCAACAGAAAAAGTTAATAAGCGTATTAAGGTCAATTTACAACAAATTAGTTGTAACTAACTTTTGAAAAATATCTCATAACTTTAAAACGCATATAACTTTTCACGATTTAAATTATTTTTTCACACACTATATATCAAATTAAAGATAATTTCATAAGGATTCTAACGAGATCTCACTTACATATGTTCCGATGTCAAATTTTGAAAAATAATTCAAAAAATTTCATAAATTTCGTTAACAGCTTTATATCAATACACGACACATAATATGTCAATATAATGTTTGTACAATGTCAATATGAAATTGTATTGACATTGTCATGTCTTTGTGTTGATGTATTACATACACTGTACTGACATTGTGTTTCTAAATGCTAAATTTGATAGTTGTTATTATCTTTTTAATATTAAAAAATGAAAAACGAAATTACACATGACAAATTGTAGACCACAAGATTTCTAAAATCCTATGGTCTTAAATTAGTTATAGTTAGCAATTAAATGATTAGTTAGCAATTGATCACTCCCCATAAATATAATCCCTATTGTCTAATTCTTCAAATTACAAGAAACTAACTGCCCTAGCATACACTAAATAAGAAATCCACGAGACCACGACCACTCTCACAACCAATCCCACTAAATATATATTCTTTCCTTCCATAAAAAATAGTCTCATTTTGTTATTTTGGTATATCTACAAAAAATTATTTTCATTTTTTTAAAATGTAAAGTTTCTCTCTTATACTTTACCCATTTTTTCTCTATATCTTTCTCATACTTTACTTATTTTGTCTCTATATCTCTCTTACTTTACTTACTTTTTATCATTCTCTCTTACTTTATCAATTTCTCATGAAAATCCGTTTCATCCGTAAATAAGACTATTTTTTATGGACGAAAGGAATATATGGTACATGATCAATCATCACAAACTTAGGGTCTACGTTGATTGGCATAATAATTTACGAATTTAAGACCTGGGAGATTTCTAATTTAAAAGAAATTAAGACAATGTGTTTAGTTCAAATATCTTATAATGCTTTTCACTAATGCATTTTTTGTCAGACCAAAGTATCTTTATTTTATATTTTATCAGCAACAACTTGGAAAGCATTTGGTGTCAAACTCCATAAAGCTATCTTCACATGCAGTGTGTGCACTGCCACGGTGATATTGTGATGGCTATAATCACATCTTTTATGTGTAATATGCTACATTTATGCATCAATGATTTCAAATTGTGCTCCATCACCTTTTGAGGATAAACATAGGAGACTGGATTTGGAAATGCCTATTTCAAAACTGTGAAGCATAACTAAAGATCCCACAAATCAGCATTTTGAGGGGGAAAAAGTAATGAAGATTAAAAAAAGTGGCAATTTTTATGTACATTCATAAGCAGGACTGCCACATTGTGAGCAAATATAATACACAGCCCTTCAAACAGAATATATATGCAGACTAGATGAGCATATCTGTATAAGCTTCAAGCCCGTGGCTGTTTAGACACTGTCTGAGCTTGTACAGTGCTCGACTCTCCAGTTGTCTAACTCTCTCCTTCGATAATCCAAATCCGGCTCCAATTTCAGACAGGGTTTTCTGATTTCCATCTTTGATGCCAAATCTGGACCGGATGATCTTCCTCTCCCTAGGGTTGAGCACACTCAAGAGATTCCGAACATGTTGCCTCATCAGCTGCTTCGATACGCCCACATCCGGGACATCAATAGTAGTGTCTGCAGTGATTTCCTGTAAGAACATCATCCATCAGGGTCTCGGTCAAGGGTAAAATCGTGTACAAGATACAAAAGAAATGACATTTATTCAAAATTATATGAAAATAACGATACCTGAAATGTGGTAGTTTGGTCCATCCACACGGGCTGTTGCATGGAAAGAGGCACTCTAGCACTGGATAGCAATTTCTCCATTCTCTCGACCGATATTCCAGCACATGCTGCTATGTCTTCTCTAGAAGGGGTGTGGTTGCCTTGTTGGATGCATGTTTTCTTCGCTTCGTACACCTTCGAGAGAAGGCCATAAACATTCTCCTGAAATATCATACAGGTTTCAATGATTTGAGAGAGCCAGATGGAGAGAGATTAGGGAATTGCTGAAATTGTAAAATGCAGAACATTACTGGTAGGCGGATTGTCCTCGAATGCTGAAATAGCGCTTTCCTAATCGATTGCCTTATCCACCAATATGCATAAGTAGCAAATCTGCAACCCGCTTGAGGCTTGAATTTCTCTACACTCTTCATTAGACCCAAGCTTCCCTCCTACAACAAAGTCAAAATACACCATTAAAAACTTATCTTTCCCAGTTTCCTGTAATCATATTTCCAATAAGAAAATAAACAAAAAATACGATTGTAATTCTGTTCCTGTATCAAGAAAAACTTGGAAATCACCTGCATGAGATCCTGAAGGTTAAGCCCACGCCCTTGGTACTTCTTAGCAATGTGAACAACCATGCGGAAATTGGCATAGATTAACTTTTGTCGACTGCTGGTTCCAATGTGAATCTGCAACTTCAAGTACCGACAACTAATCCCAGCAGCTGCTGCCCACTCCACTATTGTAGGTTCACTGGAGGACTGAGCATGAAGTCGAGTTTTCACTTCTTGCAATTTCATTAAATCCTAAACAAATGAATAGTTTACGAGGAGCTGTGACCATACAATCAGGTTGATATCATCAGAGGGAAGTCCCCAACAAAACAGGCAATCAGTGCTAAAAGAAACCTGTATCTTAGTTATTAACTCTGCCTCTTCTGTTGCAGTCAAAAGTTCTGTTGTTTCCGGTCCCCCTAGAAAGAGCCTAAGAGGATCGTTGGGATCAAATCTAGTATCAACCTTTTTATGTGATCCTGGTTTCCTGTGATGATTAGTCTCCTGAAACTCAACTTTTGGCTTAGGTACCCTCCTCTTCTTTGTTTTCCTCTCCAGCAAACGAGTAGACCTCACAGTTCTGCGCATAGGATCACCGACCAAACCTCTGGAAGCGAAAAAGGAAGAAAATATGTTAGGTATCACCTTGTCAGAGATTTTTAAGGATGCGAACAGAGGCAAAAAAGATAAAGACGTGATGATGAAGCATACCTTAAACTACAAGAATCGTAAACATCAACTTCAAAAAATTTTGCTTGTTTAGCAATTGACATTGCCTTTTTGCATGCTGAAAAGGCTTCTCTTGCAAGTGAAACAACATGATCGGCTTCTAAGACAGTTGAATCTATGCTTTTACTTGTATTGGAATCAGATGTCAAAGGAAATGAAGTGTCCCTTTTCTGTAAGGATGCCAATCTGATTACAGAAAATGAAATAAACTAAGTGGATCAGACAGAAGTATGCCGCAGAGAAAAATTATGGAAAAACTTTGCAAATAACACTTCAGGTATCTCTGATAGTTGATAACTCTTACAAATACCATAATTCTGGCCTGCGTAGCAACTGGATCTCAATGTCATTTTCATGCTGATTAGGATCAACATCGTCACTTCCATCATGAGATGAAGATACATGTCCAAGTTGCCTATCAAGTGTTTTCTTCAACCAAAGAGAAGAATAAAATAAGTACTAGTTTTCACACAACAAAGCTGGTTATACATACAAAGTATAGTAAGTAACATTTTGTTGATAACATAAAAAATGATTGCAGTGTAGAAGATGGGAAGAAAGAGACTTTTGCATCAGAACAGCATATTGTTTATATAATAAGTTAAAATAATTGGCTAACAAGAATCACACAAATAAACACTAATAAGGAAACAGTCTTACCTGAAATGCGTTTTCTTTTAAACATAGCAATGACCTGCTATCATTGCGCTGATTCTGAATAAGAACTGTAGTTGACGGAGAGGTAAGAGCTGGGGTTACTTGTTCATGCAGCAGCAAAACTGCAAATGTAGCATGGAATTGATAACATACAACAAAAGATTAGAGTTTCGCCAATTGAATTCATATAGTGTCCCATCTTATTAGGAGAACCTGCATCCTAATTTAGGTATGTAGTACTACATAATTATGAATCTGTGGCTGGACATGAGCAAACATAAATCAAAGGACAGGCTTTAATCATCAAAATATATACTGGCAGAAATTAAAAGGGGAAAAGACAACCATATATTGAGAAACATGTAGCCAAAAACAAAACGCATCCCTACTTACTTCCACGTGATGAATAAGGAATAAGAGCAATATTATCCTTCAAGGTCACCAATTCCACGAGTTAACAATTTGGCTTACCACAATGACAATCAAATAGATTTACACTTAGTTCAAATTCACAAATTTAATATTTGAACTTTTTTCCCTACAAACAGTGGAGCAATTTAAAGGTTTATTAATAGCGTGACTGCAGATACGGAAATTCAATCGCATTTGCTCTATTCAATAAAAAAAATAGAAATTGAGTAACCTGAAGAGGAGGGGGAACGGTTCCTGAGATGGGTTCTGTGAGTAAATTGAAGTGGAGAAGAAACCAAGCTCCTTCCTGCCTCCATATACCAACTTTAGTGATTGAAAATTGTAAGTAAACATGAATAAAGAAACCGAAAAAGAAGGTATTTTTTCAGTTTAGTTAGCTGCAGAAATATTGTCCATGAATGAAGCAAATGAGGAGGAGGGTGAGAGTGATAACAGAGATAAACCCCTTCCCTTATCAACTGGATGAGATTTTTCGAGATTTTTAAGATAGACAGACAATACTACCCTTCTACGACCCCAATTTTGCTTGCGCTCATAAACCGATTTAACCTCTAACCCTTCTACGGCACATGAAACCTTGTTACGTGCAACGGTTGAATGGTGCCAATCGATCGACCCTCATTACAAGCGGTCGCTTAAACCCCTCATAAACAGTATGCGGCACGATTTGAGGTTCGGAGACATGTCGGACGGTGACGGGGAGGGGGTGGCGGGGGCGGGGAATCCGAGGAGTGAGAAGCCGGTTTTTATTTTAATAATGTAATTTTTTTAGTAATTATGTATTTTTTTTAATAATGAAGTATGTTTTTTTTTAAATAAAGTGGTTGCATTTTCTCCGTATTCATGTCGACTATTTAATTCCGTAAATTTCTTACTTCCGGAAATTGTTTAATTTGTGAATCTGTGAATTTTTTAATTGTTGGAAGTCCTTCGGGATGTCCTTGGGGATGTCCGCCACTGTGCAATGGGAATTCCTTATGACGTGGCAGGAGGTATTTTTGGGAATTCTGCGCCACTGCTGATGCTATTAGGCCATCCCTCAGTCTCGTAAAAATAGATATACCGCACGAATTTTAATTCATAATTGATAAAATAAGTGAGAGTGTAAAACAATTAGTTAAAAATTTAAAATAGTGTTGTCAGTGAGACACACATCTATCTATACATATATAAAAGGTGAGCTTTGGACGCTTTTGAATAATTATTTTATGTCAGTGATGTAAATATAATTATATTTATAACTCTTAGAATTGTATTAATAATATTTAATGATGCCCGCAGGGCGTAGCGCAGTTGGCAACGGAGGGACAGATCTTGCTGCAATAATATTTAATGTATTATACTCCCTCCGTCCCAAAATAGATGTCATACTTTCCTTTTACATAAGATTAAATAAAATGTAAGAGTATATACTAAGATTATATAAATCTAATAAAATATTTAATATACAAATAAAATATTTCTGGGATAATAGTATCGTCTAAAAAATAAAATGATGGAACTACAAAACAAATAAAAAGCACACACATATAAATATTAATAAAACTTTAACATTTGTTAATAAAACTATAATTCGTAAGTTATGAAAAAAATTACTCATATTTGTAAACAACCTTAAAAATACAATAATAAGAATAGCAAAATAAAGAAAATAAAATAACAAAACAAAAGCCCAAAAAAACACACATAAATTACTTCTCTCTCCGCTTATTTCTATCGGAAACTACCGTTGACTCTTTACCTCAGTCTTATTTATCTCGTTAATCTCCAAATTGATGATTTATGTACTCGCGTAAAAAAATGTGGTATTTTATGTTCTTCGTCTTCTTTGCTCCATTTAGCCATTTCATTTACTTTGGGAGTTTCCTTTGCATGAAAACTATGACAATAAATAGTCAGCTTCTTTGATTTCTTTATTTGAGAAAAAATAACTATTATGGCTAAGATGGAAAATGTTCAAACAAAATTAACAAAAAATAAAACAAACTAACATTAAGAAAAAACTTAAATATGAACTAAAACAATAGAATAATCCTCAAAATAAGATTTAAAATTACTATTCTCTTTTCACCTTCTCTTACACAATCCTCTCTCCATAGCTTCTTACTCACTTCTTCTGCTCTTCGCCTTATACAGGACTATATCTCCACCTCTACCGTCTCCAATAACCGTTGCAGGGAGTTGAATCCTTTGAGGAAGCAATTTTAAAATTTATCTAATAGTTGCACTGAAAAGATAATTCCACAATAAAGGAATATGTATTTATAGACAAAAACTAAAGGCTACCAATAATTTCTAAAATCTTTTAAATTCCACTATACATTATAGAAACAAAAATATGTTTTCTAGCTAATCAATAATAATTTAAATGAATATTAATTTGTGATTTAATCAATTGGATACATTAATTCCAAAATTTGTGATTGGAAGCTACAATTGATAATTTAGTCATAAATTTGAAAAGTCAAGAAACGCATAAATTGAAAACTCCTCATAAATCATTAAATTGAATGATTTAACAATACCATAATCACACTATAATCGGCAGTTACATATGGGTTACATTGTACTATTAATGGTATTCACATTGATTTCTAAAGTCATCAAATTTAATCTTTTCACCACACCATCGGTAGTTATATGCCTACATTATTTTTTTAATGGCATTTACTTTAGGGAGTCATTATGTGATTTCATTATTGTGGTCAATTTGCATTATTGAGCAATTACAAAAGTAACTTTTAATCTTGTGTAATAATCTTAATACTCTTTTTAACTATAAATACTACTTTCGAATTGGAATTGTACATCTCAAGTTGATCATCCAATTTTTTTAGAATAAACACTATCAAGACAATATCCCACTTGCCTAAAAGAATATTTTATAGTTCAGTTGTTTAACATTTGATTTATCTTCTCACTATTATTATTGTAGATCAATGACGGACCAAGATGGAGTGGAAAAGCTTCATAATCTGCAGTCAACGGACGATTGGATGTCTCCAGTCCTATTTTCTAGAATAAACACTATCAAGGGAATATTCCACTTGCCTGGAAGAATATTTTATATTCCAGTTGTTTAACCTTTGATATTTTTCTTCTCTCTATTCTTATTGCAGATCAATGACGGACCATGGTTGTGTAATATTATGTTCATGTTGTTATTGTGTCATGTCAAACTAAATTGAGTCATAAGGTACTTATGGTAAATGTATGGCTGGAAAATTTTGACATGACACAAACATCCACAAAGGTAATGTGTTAGCTTTTGGGTTGGGTTATGGTTTGAGTTTAGTTTTTTTCCTATGGCTTAGAGTTTCGATTATACTAGCATTTTTGCACTTTTTAAATTTTTATTGGACTGAAATGCTCCCAAAATATGAGGTTTGCATTTTTACTTTTTAACTTTTTAACTTTTCAATTAATTGTGGCAAATTAACGTTTAATTTGAAACGGTTCATTTTTACATATATAAAAGAAGAGTTTTGGACGCTTTTGAATAATTATTTTATGCAAGGGATGTAAGTAACTCATAGAATTGTATTAATAATATTTAATGCATTATACTAATTATCATATAATAAACATTATATATCCAACAACAAATTTAGAGGAAATACTATGCGTTAGTTGACATAGCATAATTAGCACTATTTAATTCTAATTAACAAATTTAGAGGAAATACTATGCCTTAGTTGACATAGCATAATTAGCACTATTTAATTCTAATTAACCATACTCATTAATTCTTAGGCTACGTTGAAATAAATACTGCATTAGAGATGAAAATAATTAGGCTGTGGAAAATGAAAAGATCTAGGCAAAAGAATGTGAAAAGATTATGAATAATCTTAATACTTTTTTTTAACTATAAATACTACTTTTGAATTGGAATTGTACATCTCAAGTTGATCATCCAATTTTCTAGAATAAACACTATCAAGGCAATAGTCCACTTGCCTGGAAGAATATTTTATATTTAGTTGTTTAACCTTTGATATTTTTCTTCTCTCTATTCTTATTGCAGATCAATGACGGACCAAGGTTGTGTAATATTAGGTTTTAATTGTGTAATATTATGTTCATGTCGTTATTGTGTCATATCAAACTAAATTGAGTCATAAGGTACTTATGGTAAATGTAGGGCTGAAAATTTTTGACATGACATGAACACCCACAAAGCTAATGTGTTAGCTTTCGGGTTGGGTTATGGTTTGAGTTTAGTTTTTTTTTCCCATGGTTTAGAGTTTAGAGTTTAGAGTTATGGTAAAGGATTTAGGGAGATATAATATAATTTTATTTTTATTTTTTAATTTAAATTGTGATAAAGCTTTAATATAATTTTTTTCCTATATTTATGAACATTTATCAATAATATCATTCATTATATGAGTATATTATTCTTATAGTATCAATTTTTTACCCAACTTATATTAAACTCATAATTTTGTATACTATATAACAACTTTGTTTTAATAAAATTAAAATTAAAAGTAACACATTTTTATCAAATGTGATATTGTATATATTTATTATTAAGAGTGAACTACAAAAATGGTCCCTGGACTATGGGTTTATCTCGTTCATAGTCTCTGGACTTTAAAAATATCGTCAGACATCACTGGACTAAGAGTTTATCTCAAATTTGGTCATTTTACCATTTTTTGATACGAAAATACCCTTTTGAGCATTTGGACAATTTAGTTTTTTTGCACTTTTAACATTTTAAATCTGATATTATTTCAAAATTATCATTCTTATTCTCTTTTGTCATCCTTCACTTTGTTTCATTATTTAAATATTAGATTTAATTTTATAAATTAAATTTTAAATTTTTATTTTTAAATATCAATAAATTTTTATTAATTATTAAATAACAAAAACTAATAGTTTTAATCAATATTTGACAGTGTCTAATATTTAATCAATATTTGACAGTGTCTAATATTTAATCAATAAGGTATGTCGACGCCAACTTAGTTTTAATAAATATTTAACAGTTTTAATCATAAATAGATCATATAACACGATTTATTCTGAAATAAATATGCATCTAATGTAACACTAATATAATTTTCATTTATTTATTTGAAAACAATCAAAACTAACTAGAAAATTTCAACAAAAATACTTCTACATAAAATTTTTAGTAGTATCAAATTTTTAGTCAACTTCATAATATTTAATCACAATCAATTATAACAACCGAACGGAGGCTAAATAGAATAGCTCTGATTTTTCCATCATGATTAATATTATTTTTCCATCATGATTAATATTATTTTTCTGTACTTCTTCAGTTCAGCTGAATATTATATTAAATAATAAAAATTAATAGTTTTAATAAATATTTATAGTGTCCATGAATTAATAGTTTTAATTAAAAAATTTATTGATATTTAAAAGTCTAAATTTAAAATTTAATTTTATAAAATTAAATCTAATATTAAAATAAAGAAACAAAGTGAAGGGTGGCAAAATGGAAGAAGAATGATAATTTTGAAATAATATCAGATTTAGTACATCACTGAAATAATATCAGATTTAAAATGTTAAAAGTGTAAAAAGACCAAATTGCCCAAATGCTCAAAAGGGTATTTTCTAGGGGTGTGCATCGGGGTTTCAGTTCGGTTTTTTGCCCAAACTGAACCGAAACCGAAAAACCGAATTTAGGTTAAAATCAAAACCGAATTGAAAAAATCGAACTAAATCGAAAAATCGAAATTATATGAGATTTTAAACCTAAAAATTAAAACTGAAAAATAACACAAGAAATCATAAAACCATAACATAATTAACATCAATCAACTAACAAAAATAAATATTTAGGCCAAAACACAAAAAAATAGAGTTTCATAATATCTAATTAATTTACAACAAAGTATAACAGTGTAAATCCATTCCAAGTCTCCAATACTTCCAAGGGAAGAGCTTTGCCCATAATTGTTCTCATAAGCTTTGAATGGACTTTGTAAAATCTGAAATACAAAATAATCCCATAAGTTAATAATAATGAAGCAGAGAAATTATGAACTTACAAGAAAATGCTAAGGCCACCCGCAACGCGTCACGCGGGTGGCCCGTATTTTGTCACGAAGGAACGAGACGGTGGCGTGACGGGTTGCGGCTCCCCGTCTCATCCCCAGCCCGTTCCGTGTTCCATCACGGCGTGAAGAATGGCGAGACGTCTCGCCACGCGCCGAGGCGACGTGGCGCGCCCCGGCGCCATGCGTGACGCTCACTCGCCGGCCCGCGAGTGGGCATCGTCACGCTGACGCAATAATTCATTTTTTTTTAAAAATTTGAATTAAATAAAAAAAAATTTAAAATTAAAAACGGTAATATTACCATTTATAGCCGTTTTCCATTTTTTTTTTATTTTTTTTACTTTATAGATACTCCTAATTCATCCTCATTTCACACACAACTACACATCTATTCTTCCCAAATCATCTCCATTTCCTCTCCAATTTTCATCTAACATCTCATCACAAAATGTCCGACGACGGAAACTCCGGCGGTGGCGTCTCCGGCGGGTGGGATCTCTACGCGTTTGGCGACTAGGGAGCATGTACAACACATTGGGTGGTTCCGGTTCGTCGACGCCGGGCAACCAGGGTTCGTCGACGCCGGGGGGTACCAACCACCCAATTTTGACGTGGATGCATACGCCTGTCCCTCCGCCCCGCGGTATTCGCAGGGATTATTCCAGATTCGGGAGGATTATTCCGTTGAACCCACTCCGGAAGAAGGCCGAGGCCGAGAAGGAGGCCGAGGCGGTGGAAGCTCCAGGGCGGAGGCGGAGGCGAACGAGGAGGAGGATCTAGGCCGTCATCCGTACGGCCACAAAGAAACGCTGGCGGTGTACAACACCTGGATCAGCGTCTCGTACGATCCCATCGTCGGGAATCAACAACCCCGGAAGTGTTTCTGGGAAAAGGTCACTGAGGCCTACCACCAGATTAAGCCGAAGGGGTCCCGCCGCCGCACATATGAGATGCTCCGCGCTCACTTTGACCGAGTCGACAGAGAGGTCAAACGATTCTGAGCCATCCACAAGAATGAAGCGGCTCATTACCAAAGCGGAGCTACGGGAGCCGACATTCTGAGGTTGGCTTTGCGGGTCTACTTCGACGACACCGACAAACAATTCAAATATGTCGATGTTTGGGAGGTCGTCAAGGACGAGGAAAGGTGGGCCGACGGTGTGCGGTCCAGCACGGGCTCGACCTTCAAGCGCACGAAGCACACGACGAGTGGCCAATACTCGTCTGGTGAGGGCGGTTCGGGCAGCGGGCCACAAGAGTTTGCCTCGCAGGAGGTTGAGACCCCGGCAGACGATGCAGGGGGGTCCTCCCGTGGGCGCCGTCGGCCGCAAGGGAGAAATGCGGCGAAAGCGGCAGACGATGCTCGGGGGGACCCCCCAACTCCCTTATGGCCATGTACATGACCGCCACAATGGCGGACACTTCCCGCATGATGCCCGCCTAATACCAAGCCTGGCTTAACGGAATTACGTTTATGGCAGCACAACTTGGCATTCCGCCTCCTCACGGCTTCAGTTCACCTCCACCGCCTTAGAGGGATGATTCGCCGGCGGAGTAGTTTTTTTATTTTCTATAAAATTATATTTTAAATTATGTCATTTTTATTTTTTTAGGATTTTAATTATGTCTTTTTTTATTTTTTTAAATTTTAAGTTGTATTTTTATTTTATGTTGTAATTTTATTTTATTTTTAATGAAGTGTGTTTTTTTTAATTGAATTTGGTTGGAAATAAAAATAAAAAATGAAATTGAATGAATAGTAATTTAAGGGACGGAGGGTTGCAGGTTCCGTCCCTTAGTTAAGGGATGGAGTAAAAAAGTACAGTTGGGCCCGCGAATAGTAATTTAAGGGACGGTTTAGTGACAACGTTGTGGATGGCCTAATGAACAATAGATAGGTTGAGAAAATTAGAATAACAAAACCTTTTGAATCTGGGGCGGCAGATCTAGATTGATATGGGAATCCAATTCTTAAATATCATAACACTTAATTTAAGAATATGAATGATTGAATTCAGCTTCAATACTTCTTAATACTTGCAATACTCATTTTTAAATATCAAAATACGAACAGATCCAAATACTAATCACCTGTAGAACAATAATTTTGAACACTAATTTGAGAGATATGAAGAAAATAGTTGAGTTTGAGTTTTTACCTTCTTCTGAAGATGGCGTGGATGGCCGGAGCACGACTGAAGGCGGCGAGGATTACTGGAGCACGGCTGCACTGCAAGAGGGCGGAGGCGGCATGGATGGCTAGAGCACGGCTGGAGGCGATGGACTGGTAAAGAGATAGGCAACGGGTTGGAGGCTTAGAGTTTGTGCGATTCAGCCTTTATAATTAGAGACTTACAGCGAAGAGATTGAGAATTGGAATGGAGGCGGAGAGATTGAGATTTGAGAGTGAGAATGAGGCGGACAGATTGAGAATTGGAATGGAGGCGGAGAGATTGAGATTTGAGAGTGAGAATGAGGCGGAAATTTTTAGGGTTAGAGTTTTAGTGTACATATACATATATATAGCATTTTAATATTTATATTAAATTTAATTCGGTTTTTCGATTTTTTTTTCGTCCGAACCGAACCAAAAAACTGAACCAAATTTCAAAATTTTGGTTTGATTCGGTTCAGATGTTCGGTTTTCGGTTTTTTTTGCTCACCCCTAGTATTTTCGTATCAAAAAATGGCAAAAGGGCCAAATTTGAGATAAACCCTTAGTCAAGGGATGTCTGGCGATATTTTTCAACTCCAGGGACTATGGGCGAGATAAACCCATAGTCCAGGGACAAATTTTGTAGTTCATTCTATTATTAAATACATTTACACTTTCAGACTTATATAATATAGTTTTTATTTCAAATAAGTATTTCATAATTTGATATAAATAAATTTGGTTGTTCATAATTTGATATAAATAAATTTGGTCGTGCATAGCACGGGTGTGATACTAGTTATTAATAAATATGAACTATTTCTATAAGATAGATGAAAAATTAAATAAGTTATATTTATAGTTCTATGGCACATGGGAGTACAATGTCTATACAATTCTCACATAAGGCTAGATGATAACTATTTTTTAAGAATAGTCTCTCTCTTTTTAAATTTTCTCGCTTAATATTTAATACAATTAAGATACTCCCTCCGTCCCTAAAAATTTATCACTTATTTTCATTTTAGGCTGTCTCTAAAAATTTGTCATCTTTCACTTTTATCATTTTTTATAGTAGACCTCACATTCCACTAACTCATTTCCACTCACATTTTATTCTAAAACTTATATATAAAAATATGACCCACATTCCACTAACTTTTTCGACTCACTTTCTATTACATTTCTTAAAACTCGTGCCGGGTCAAATGGTGACAAATTATGAGGGATGGAGGGAGTATTATTTATCCGTTCTTCTTCCATTCTATTTTGCATATTTGTCATAAATAATTATTTTGAAGAAAAAACTCTCTCAAAAGAGATTGTAACAACCAAAGGGTCAGTGTTAACTCAATCAAACATTAAGGGAATAACTTTATCTCTTGTGGTGACAACCAAAATCTTTGCTAAAATTTTTCAAATCTTCAATATCCGAGAACTCAACTTTATCAACTATATCACTAATATAAGTCTTAAGTCGATAGGGAAGAGTCATAGATTCAGCGTACGAGAACTCATTCGGATAAAGTTCTGTAGGACAAACCAATTCGTCGATATTGAAGCCAGCAAATGAGTTTTTGGACTAAGGCAATTCATGCTAGTAAGCAATTCTATATTCGCTTTTGGGAAACGGTTCTCCATCTCTTGAATAAGTAAATTGATAACCTAAGTATAATAAAATGTGAATTTTGTATTTAATATAAAGGTAATTATAATTTAATTATAATTGAGAAATAAAATGTAAATTTTTCATGACAGTAAATCTTTACCTTGTAATGATGATAATGTAACACCCGTACCTTAAGTAAGAAATTAATGTTATGTAACGAAATAATTGATAAAATTATTCCGAGATGCTATGCTTCTCGATAAATGTGATATGGGAAAAAGTTATGGTTTATGTGTTAAATGTGAAAAGGAACGTGCTTAATTGTTTAATTTGTGAACGTTGGGAGACATGTTGGAGGTCTCGTTGAAAGAATGACGGTGAAATTCCGTTCTTCTACTTGCAATTTTTCATGGATATAGAACGGTGTTCTACCTATAGCTGGGGTGGTGCAACGCTTGCTTGCTTGTACCACAATTTGTGTGAAGCTGCCGTTGCTAAGAGGACGGATGTCGGGGGAGCCTTAACTCTATTACAGTTGTGGGCTTGGGAGAGAATCCCAAATATTAGACTGAGGATGCTAGATCCCGTGCATACAGACTATCTACCATGTGCAAGCGCGTAAGTTGTTCACTAATTCATTTTTTAAGCTTTATGTTCATCAATCTTCGTGTTATTCGCTCATAATTTACATTTTGTGGATGGAATGGTCCGGCCTCATATGTAAAAGCACCCGGACATTGTATTGAAAATTTCCGAGATCAGTTCTCCATGATGCATGCCAACCAGGTACTTCATATACTTATAAATTGTTTTTTGTTTGTTGTTTTTTATTGAAATTAATTTGAATAAATTTGTGTTACATGTAGTTTATTTGGATGCCTTATCTCCAACGGCAGTTGCCGGAAAGTTGTGATGCCGGTCGTCCTGTATGGATGTCGATAACAATGCTTATTTGCTGGAATCTGGCTGAGCCACACCTGCCACACCGAGTGTTGCGCCAATTTGGGATTGTCCAACTGTATATCCCGCAACTCCCCAGGTTCCACGGTACTGATTTTGCGAAACAGGATCGCCGTGGAAAAGCTGGTCGAAATTGGGTTGATTGGCACGCCAATTATATACAGGAGTGGGACAACAGGCACTTTTTGGTGTGGACTGATCTGGAGTACAGTGATGAGCCTGTTGCAACCGAAGAATATATGGATTGGTTTCGGCAGATAATTGTGGTGTATTTAACCAAACCCGGCGTGCATGCTGAACAGGGCTTCCACGAAACGGCATCTTCTCATAGATTCGCGGTAAATTATTCATACTTAACCAAACCCTAGTTAATTATTTAAATTCATATTATGATATGTATTTAACTTTGATAATTGTAGGTGGAGACACTTCACAACGTGCACCACTTTCTAAGTGGCCAAGATACGACAGAACATCCGGCTTTAGGAACCATTTCGAGGATGATTGAAGAAGGACTGCGGATATCCGGGGAGGCTGAGCGGATGGACTACCGTCCTTCGCAGCGCTCTGCAATGGACGTGGACGTACCCGTAAGGCAAAAGGCAAAACGACGAACCAAAAAGAAAACCGCCTGCGGAGAGTCGTCATCTCAGCCCGTACACCGCTCCGATGACGATTTTGTGGAACCACCTCCACCTAGATCTGCAGTTCGAGGCCGTCATTCTGTCAGCCACACCGTTGGTACCGGCGACGACATTGGCCTCAGTGATGTCCCCACTTCTCCAACACGGTCGTCTGTGCAAGATGACTTTTTTGGGGTGGATCTAGAGAACGTTGTTGTTCAAGATACTCCTCCCTCAAGGATCCCTAGATCTACATCCAAAATTGGGAAGGGGATACGGAGTTTGTTTATGCGGAAACGGCGAGATGATTAAACTAATTTGATACTTTCTATTGATATTGGTGGTTTTTCATTGATTTGAACTCGTTATATTAGTAATTTGATAAATCCTCTTTTTACACGTATTCATATTGATATTTTGAACTCTTTATATTACTTATTGGTCGACGATAGGAACAAACACGCCATTCCCAGTTGGCCTTTTTATGTCACTAAGATTTTGTATAAAACGCCACTCCAATTGGCGTTTTTAACTTGGGAAAAATTTTGCCAAATTTTCCTACGTTGGAGCGGACATTCTGCATAAACACGCCACTGTCGTTGGCGTGTTTTAAAAGACGCCAACATTATTGGTGTTTTTTGTGGAAAACGCCAACGGAGATGGCGTTTTTACCTTGAGAAAAATTTTGCCAAATTTTCCTACGTTGTAGCGGACATTCTGCATAAACACGCCACTGTCGTTGGCGTGTTTTAAAAGACGCTAACATTATTGGCGTTTTTCGTGGAAAACGCCAACGGAGATGGCGTTTTTACCTTGGGGAAAATTTTGCCAAATTTTCCTACGTTGTAGCGGACATTCTGCATAAACACGCCACTGTCGTTGGCGTGTTTTAAAAGACGCCAACATTATTGGCGTTTTTCGTGGAAAACGCCAACGGAGATGGCGTTTTTACCTTGGGAAAAATTTTGCCAAATTTTCCTACGTTGTAGCGGACATTCTGCATAAACACGCCACTGTCGTTGGCGTTTTTACTGGAAAACGCCAACAGAGATGGCGTTTTTACCTTGGGAAAAATTTGGCCTGGGAAAATTTTGGCGAGTAAAACGTTACAATGTTCAATTCAATAAATAGCTACGATTATAAACAGAACAATGTTCAATTCAACTAAATAGTTGTTACACATTCAATTGTCTCGCCTTCTCCGGGTAAAGAAGCTACGGATACCCTTCCCGATTCTGGCGGTGGAGAGTCTAGACGGAGGAGTATCTTGCACAACGACATTCTCTAAATCAACCCCGAAAAAATCGTCTCGCACAGAAGACCTAGGTGGAGAATGTGGGATATCACTGAGCCCAATGTCGTCGCCTGTACCACCAGTGTGGCTGACAGAATGCCGACCTCGAACTGCAGATCTTGGTGGAGGTGGAGGCATAAAATCGTGATCGGCATCATCAGTGTGGCTGATAGAATGACGACCTCGAACTGCAGATCTTGATGGAGGTGGAGGCATAAAATCGTCAGCGGCATCATCTACCAACTGAGTATCCATCCTTGAAGAAGCATTCGGGCAGTTGCGTCTGTCGTGCCCTGGTTGACGGCAATGTTTACATCGGCGTCGGGCGCGTGGCTGGTCAGCTTCACGGACATCCATCTGATTAGGAATCCTAGTAGTACGATATCGACCTCGACTTTTAGGCATTAACTGGGCTCGTGAACATTGCAAAGTTCATTCAGGCACAGCCCAATAATCTTGGTGTCTGATTGGATTGAACACCGTAGAATATTGGTGTACCCAAACACTTGTGCGGTATACGTTATCAACAAGCGACAACATGGGCTCGTTTCTAAACCGCGCAACTGCCGCTGCATGTGAACATGGAAGTCTCCACATCTGCCACTTTTGACATTTGCAGTTCGACTCCAAGTACTTTACCTTCCACTTATTACCGCCCTTTCCACCAATTCGACGCTTTGTTCGAACCACGTAAAGCCCTGCAATTGTGTTTGGGACTCTCACATTATGTAATTGATCTTTTACATCATTTTTGCACACCTTTTCATGGGCCCACGGGGTAAGTGGTGTGGCACACTGTGTTGATGCAATTGACCGCTCATTAAACCATTCTATTGTCCTCCAAAATGTCAGATCAATGCAAGCTTTAATTGGGAGTTTTCTTGCGCCTCTCAACACATTGTTGTAAGATTCCACCATATTAGTGGTCATCTCACCCCATCTTTTGTGTTTGTCATACGCCAAACTCCATTTTTCTAACTCCACGACATCAAGGTATTGCACAACCTCGTTGTTGATGGTTCGAAGTAAACGACGTTTGATCTTAAACTTGCGTTTCTTTGTAGCAATACCAATTTTCCAAACAAGTTTTTTTACCATGATGCCTTTGTGATTCTGCAAAACATTTTTTCTAACATGTACCAAGCAAAATCTGTGATGCCCCACATTGGGTTCTTCTTTCCATATGGGAGAATTCATTGCATCTATGATTCCCACATGCCTATCAGATATTACACATATTTCATGCTTGGCTACGTGAATTCTAATACGTTCCATAAACCAATTCCAACTTTGTATGGTTTCCTCATCAACAATGGCATATGCAATAGGCAAACATTTCTTATTAGCATCAAATCCAACGGCAATAAGAATTTTACCTCGATATCGTCCACGTAGATGAGTTCCATCAACGGTTAAAACTGGTTTGCATAGTTGAAAAGCCTCCACAGCTGGACCAAAAGCCCAAAATACGTACTTGAAAACCTTGTTCATACCGTTGCTTAATCTTTCATCATGTAACCATTCGACAATTGTGCCAGGATTTTGTCTTTGCAACTCATTCAAATAACCTGGTAAAACTTTGAAATTCCACGCCCACGAACCATACACAAGCTCAATAGCTGTCCTCCGAGCATACCATGCTTTCTTGTAACTAACTTTCACATGAAATCTATTTTCAATATCCGCCACAATTGCTTTTACCTTGTAGCAAGGATCGTTTTCTATCTGATGTCGAACACTCAACGCTATCATACCCGACGAAAGATTAGCGTGCCCATTATAATTACGATCCCCCATGCAAGTATGAGCAGTGCTAAACACTCTAATTTGCCAGTGTTCATGCTTCCTCAATGTTGCTCGGCACTCCCACAAACATGGCGGTAAGGACTTATCTTTCGGATTTCCTTGTGGCCACTTACAAACTGCATGCCATCTCTTTCCTTTACTTTCAACAACTGTATATTGTCGGATTTTTTCCAAATGCCAAAAAGTCACAGCTGACTTCAATTCCAATTTGGTTTTAAATTTAGTATGCAAACCGACATTGCTCGGATCTTTTTCACTCCAATAATGCACATTGAGATCATCAGACTCAAAGTTTTTTGGATCAAAACTATCATATGGACCTGGTAAGGTGCGAAAATAGTTCATACCAGGCTGTGGGAACTGTGGAACTACTCTTTCTCGTACTGCTCTTCCTCCAATTGATGTTTTGTCCAACCACTGTTTCTCCAACCGGAATGGATGTTCTTAGAGCAACAAATTGGTCCTCATCCGACGAAGCACCATCTGAATCTGTACTATCCGGATCTACATCTTCAGAATCATAAGGTGATTGTGGATCAAGAAAGTCGGCTTTATCAGGACCAATTATGTCCTGAACCACATCACAGTTGTCACTGTCCCCTAAATGCACGCCTCCAAGATCAAAATCTTGTGTTGTATCGAAGCATGGTTCTTGGCCTCTCGTTGACGTACCAACATCAAAATCTTGTGTTGCAGTGACATATGGTTCTCGGCCTCTCGTAGACGTACCAACATCATTACTCATGAGATGATGACTATGTTGTTGAGTAATTGACGAATACTCAACATACAATTCAATTTGACCTCCTGTAGTCATACTCTCACTAAACATTAGTGGCATGTATACTTCTTCTAGTAAAATACCTATATACGTGATTGAAGATCCATAGAATATATGACGTTTCCATACTATTTGAAGTTTGTTTTCAAATATGTTTATCCCCATTCTTTCACAAATTGTTTCCACAAGCTTTTCGTAGGAAATACTTTCATCCAACATAATCAATCCTTTTGCAAAAGGAGGATCATAAGAAATGACTGTTCCGGGAATTATATTTCCACCCCAATATAAATGGACACACCACGTCATACTATCTGCATTAATGTCAAACACAAATATTGGTCAAAAATATTTCTTTACAGTACACTACAATATATACTATCATAACAACCTATCAAATATGGGTAAAAAATTAGATATACTACAACATATAATACCATAACAATTGGTCAAAATATTTCTATTAATTACAATACAATTTATAATACTATAACAATCCATCAAATAATTATATAAATTACACTACAATATATACTATCATAATAATCCATCAAATATTGGTAGACTAATGTTTGGAAGAATGAGTTAAAAATTAGCTATACTAACCGATTGCGAGTACTAATATTTGGAAGAAATGAGCCAAAATAGAAATCTACACGCTTCAATCCACCACCGGTTGACCCGACCAAGGCAAGCGTTTTCGCGTTTTTCAGCTTTGGGAAGGTTTTTCGCGTTTTGGGGAGGGAGGGAATGTGACTAGGGTCTGCGATTTTGGGGGAGATCTGAGAAATA